>NC_061111.1:210546905-210593600 GCF_002878395.1 Capsicum annuum | reverse complement strand
ATCTTCAGTTATATTCAGAGGAATCACAAATCTTGAATGAGCTGTCCGTACACCTGGTAACAACAGAGATGCAATACCACTTGATGAAATATTTAGTACTATATCACCTTTAGAGCGTATGCCAGCAGACAATGTTTTTCAAATAAAAGTTTTGCCTATTTCTCCGTGACCATATAAAAAGAATAATCCCCCTTTGTCTTCGTTCATTGCAGCCATGATTTTATCATATGCATACTTCTGCTCAACTGTTAATTGCATTAATAGTTGTTGATATTCTTGTTCCAAATTACGTCTATTATAGCACAATTCCTCATTGATGAGTGTATTGGTACAATCAACTTCTTCATGACCATAACATAGTTTTGGAATTGTTGGAAATTCGTTAAAACTTTTTCCACAACTTCTTAAAATCTTGTCCAACTTTTGCAAGTAGCAATTTTTCAGTTCATCATCTGTTAGATCTGCTTAAGAATGTCAAAAATATTATAATAATAAAAAATAAAGCACATAATCATGTATATAAGTCAATTAAATAGTTTTATTTATATGTAATTTATGGGTGTTTGCTAAAGTTTATTAATTTTTTGTAGAATACCATTATATATGATGGATAAGTAAACTACACAAATTACTGTAAATCCAAAGTGAAATATACATTTCTAGATATATGTTAAAATATATGATTCTAATATTATTAAAATAATTTATTATTTAGAAGCGAGAAAACCCAATGAAATGAAGTAGTAATAAAGCTATTTTAGGTATTAATATGGATTTCTTGTTTAATCTGTATAGCAATTAAATAAATATACTTGAATTACAAAAAGAAACAATTTTAAAATATTTTGTTATTATTCAATTATATTATTTGTACCTGGGTTATCCAGTAATGTTCTTTGTTCACAAAGGATATCTTCTAAAAGTAGCAGCCATGATATTTGCCTAACAACTTTAGGTCGTGACATTTAATTAGCTATCAATAACATGACGAACAATTGTCAAAGATAAGATGGCGTTCCCAAAGTACTTGCCTCCTTTATAGCATCGATGTATTCTTTGTCGTCATCCAACAAACCAAGTGCATAACATGCATCTATAAAAGTACCATGGTTATTGTTGTTGATTCTTCTAAGTTCTACATAGGAAGTTGGCCCTTTAATTACATTCAATAACAACCTGAGATAATATATCTCCCCACTCCCTGGAGTAACAAAGAAGATCCTCCTAATAGAAAATGCAGAATTTTTTCTCCTTTCCTATTTTTTTGAACTTCTATCCCACCAAAATTTAAGAGGGAATTTTGCGTAAGTGAAATCTCTTACTTTCGGAAACTTCTTTTTAGCCTCAAACCAACTTGAAAATTGAGATTCCCTAACAGTTGATTTATTGGTAACATTTTCAATTGGATCCTCATCAGAAAAAAAGACATATTGTTCATCTTCAAGATGGAATGATAGTCTTTCCACTAGTGGTTCTCTATGGTGAATTAAAAATCAAAATATTCTTCAAGAAGCTTCACATGGTGATATGTAGTGACAATCATAATACGTGTTGATTTCATCAACAGTTGATGAACCATCAGCATGTGTATTTTGTGAAAAAACAGCAGTCACACGGTCATATTCTTTATTGATATACTTGAATAAGTATTTAATAGATCTTGATTGGATGCACCATTCCACGTAAATGTGAGCGCCATATGTTAACAACAACTTGCGATTGGGTGGAACCACATATCTGCTATCCAAATGAATACCATTTTTCTCAATGGTTCTATAATTATTACTTCTTCTGTAAACAGGATACCCTTCTTTATCAACTATTATTGTGTGAACAAACTTTTTAGGGAAGTGCTTTGTACATTTATCATTCTGCATGAACGGTGAAAATTTGCCAATAGAACCACATGGGCCATGCATCATCATATTTTTCACAGCATCATAATAATGAGGATCATTAACTTTATCTGGTATTTCTACTAAAATTATTCGATCAATATTTGATGCACAAGGAAATTTATTGCTCTCATTAAGAAAAAGCAATATATGGACATGAGGCAATCCTCTTTTTTAGAACTCAATGGTATATATCACTGCATTATAATTCAAGTAAGTTTATTAGAAATAAATTGTTAGAATAATATATATATATATATATATATATATATATATATACATAAAATGATTTATGAGTGTCCTAATGTATATTCAAATAAAATAGTAAATATGACAAACCTGCTTTTACTTTTCCAAATACTTGATTGGCCTTCAAATTCTTTATCAAGTGATCCAATTTAATTTTAAATATCCTACTTAGAATATCTGGACGATCTTCAGTATTCAACCCCCTTCTTCCTACAAATCTAGTAATCTCTGGCCACTTAGGAATGCAAGTAAATGTGATAAAAAGGTCAGGATATCCAACCCATTTGCATATTGTCATAGCATCTTGATAATTCTAAAGCATATATCGTGCACCTCCTGTGAAACTTGATGGTAAAAATACTCTTTTACCTTGCGATGAAGGATCAGTGTCTCCATGTAAAATTGCATCTAATAGGACCTTATAAAACTCAACTCTAAATTGTTTTTTATGAGTCCGAATAAACTTCAGCCATGAAGATTCTATCATTGTATAGGCATCAACTAAAAATTGTTGAAATAATCTTCTTGAAGCCACAATGGTAGGAACTTCACCTTTTCTTTCTTGAATTCTGTACAAAAAAATTCACGCATACTAACACGTTGCCTTCCCTTATCACCTTAACTTAAAGGAATATCCTCTCTATACCCATCTTCACCATAAGGAAAAAGTAAAAGATATTGTAGGCCTAAGTGTGTAGCATTCAGTTCATTGATCCTTTCCAGCTGTCCAAATTGTGTTTCTATAATGATATCACGGTCAGATCTAGAAACATCAATATATCCAACCACCAAAGCAGCTACTTCGGGTATTGTTGGTAGGTTTTATCTTCTACCATCAGTACCTCTTTTTCCTATTAGTTTCAACTTCACATTGGAGCAGTCATTTTCTTGGAATCTATCTCTCACCATTCTAAAAGTCTTGGCCAACACATTATTATCATCAAAGATTTGTTTTAGATCAGCAATAATTTCAACATGAAGATTATTAACATTCCGTCCACGACTACAAAAGACATATAATATCAAAACTTTATCTTCTAAAAAAAGATATATTATATTAGTACGATCTTTAAAGTACTTTTTAATTTCATGAGATTATATAATGATGTTACAATACTTACCCGACTGCATTAATTCTATTTGAAACTTCATTTTTTGTATCATAAATATACAGCTGTGCAAATTTTGGAATAGATCCTTCAGGAGGTATTAAGCTACCAATTTGATGATAATTTTGTCCAAATAATATGAATGTTCTTGGCCCTTGTGTCTGATTGATTGAGGCATCCATCTTTCCTCCTATTGATGAAAATGAGAACATAGAGTTATAGCTCCTTATTTTTTCTTAAAAAATGACTACATTTAGGACCTATAGTTAAAAAATTGAATAATGAAGAAGGTTAATATAGGTAGACATGAGTATACTGATATTAAAATCAATGATTCTCTAACCTGATCCAAACAATAGTTGTTCCAAAATTTGAGGAGGCTTCTTGAGGAATGGAAGCTTTATTTTTCCTTGTTGATAGCACAACGTGAAAATTGATTTTTTTTTATTTGTAATGCTTGTGTGTTCTTTCTTCATACCAAAAAATAGCTCCACAATGTCCACATTCATATGTAGCATCTCCTATATCCCAATATTCTATAATTGCAAGTATATATAGTTAAAGACATAACATTATAGGTTTAAATGATCAAATTATTTTAATATTAAATGAAGAGTTTTTCAGAAGAACCTTCAATGCAAATGTCACCACATTCAATATCAACATCTATAGAAACTGGTGGCAAAATCAATTAATATGTTTGAATTTTTGATATTTATCTATATTTATCAAGATAGTTTTATATCTAATTAGTAAGAGAAGTAAACAAAGTATGATTGTCATACCTAGATACTCTTTTTCTTCTTCTTCATCTTCTATGTTATGTTGAAGTTGATCTGCTATGTATATAAATTTATGATTGTATATAGATGTAAATGTAATAAACTTTTTGTAAATTAAAGATTGTTGATTCAAAAATTCTCTTCTAATATAATGTAATTTTTAAAGATAAATAAATATTTTTTAGGAACATACCTTGTATAAGAGTGTTGTTTATTTTTGCCTCGATTTCTAGTAAGAATGATACACTAATTAGCTGTCTGTGTATTGCAATGTATATTATTTTTAACTGATAACTCATGAGAACTTAAAATACTTACCTTCCATTATGGAAGTTTCATTTAAATCTGACAGAGAATTATGTGTTTGTACATCTACAAATTAAATAAAATATATTACTATATTATTTGCAAAATTATATTGAAGTAACAAAGTTTTAACTTAGAATCTAGTTCAAATAAAAAATTTAAAGCACTAATAAAGTTGTATTACCTTCAGGTAATACATTTAGATCAGGAAATATGCTGTAACCATGCATAACTATATAAGAAGAGTATTAGAAAGTAAGTTTTAAATTATATTAAATCAGCAATTTTGTCGCTCACCATTTGTTATATCAGCCAATGGTGCTTGTATTTCTTCACTCTCAGCAGAATGATTTCTGTACTTCGAGGATTCACCTTTTCATGTAGAAGAAATTTGTATGTTATTTTAGTTCATGCCTTAAGAAAAAATCAATTATTTCGAGCAATATTAAAATTATTTCTGATGATGCATATAAATTAGAGATGTGAGTGGTAATCAAAGATGATACCTTTGTTAAAATTACTTTGTCTGCGTTGTTTTTGATTCTGTATGTTGCATCTGCTTAGTGCTAAAACAGATTTCTTTTTATTTTCCATATATAAGGACTTCAGAATTTTGATTTAATATGCAAATTTGAAAGATTTTAAAAGAAAGATGAAATGTGGTGATAATTTTGACAGAGAAACCATAAGTAATCTGAAATATCAACTGTTATTGACACTTTCAAATTAGTTTATTACTATGTAACTGGCATTTTTTAACTTTTAATGAATAAAGTTTGATTTTGCACTATCGGTACATCAGTTTTATAAGAGTTCACTTAGAGGATAATAATAATAAGTTTAATACAGTAATTAAAATTTATGAAAAAAATATAAGTAAATGAAAAAAAAATAGCATGTCATTGTTCTTACATATGGTAATGTCTACATAGTTATAACGGTAATTATTTAGAATGGGCCTGGAATATATTACTTACACCGTTGATAATATTACTGATGTATCCATATTACAATGACAAATATCTATGAAAAAAAGCTTAGTAGTTGCTTAGTCCAAAGTAGAAAATATGGCAGTGGGTATAGCATCTTAGAGGTTGGTGTTTATTGAGGTTGCAATCAACAACATTTAATTATGGAAAATGACAATAGGATAATTTGAGATATTTTAAACTTCCAAGAATAAAGATGATAAGTTGAGTTTCAAAGTTGAACCTTTATTTGTAGGTAAATAACTTTTACATGATCAGTAAAATTCAACCAACTGACTCTTATTATGGATGGTTATCGTCAATTATGTATCTTTTAGATAATCCTAGAGTTGCGGCTGACTATGGATGTAGCAACACTAAATGATTAGGAATGACTCCCCCCCCCCCCATACGCACACCCCTTCCACACCCTCATATAGAAAATAAAAAAGAGAAGGAAAATGCATTGTTCTAATTCTCCTTTGATTGTCCTTGTTTCTGTGCTCACAACATTCTCTTTTTTAGGGTTCCCCCAGTTGGATCATGTACATGGTATGCCTATTGCTCCTTCATCCTTGCTTGGGATGACAACCTACCTTTCACCTAAATAAATTGTGGCTCTGCATCCATATGTAATGTATCAACAGGGAATTCCTCCTTTACCATCCCATGATCCTTAGTCTCATGTTGGACATTTTCACTCAGTACATATTTCTGCCAAATCAATAGGTAAAGTAGAGAATTTTGGTCTAGTTCTCCTTGTTACTTTTGCTTAGTAAAGGTTAATCGCTAATCTTGTGGTTTTTTAGGCTGCACCAGAGGGTTCACGGATCTCTAGTCACAATCAATACTCCATGCAACCTCAGTCAACCTTACAAAGATTGGATTCTTAGTATGATCATGAAACAACTGTCAACGTACAAACTCTTCGTTCAGATTACAGTGATGTTAATGTAAACCAAGGAATTGAAATGCAGGATGCAGGGTTCCAGCTTCAAGTAAAGAGGGACAAGTTAAGCAATCGAATTTATTGCTTATAGTTACCTGCAATTCTTCTCCTATTTTCTATTCCTAGATTATTGATCCACCATACTTTTGTAGGAACTTCAATTTGTGGATAAGAATTACCTCTCGGGTGTGCAGACACAACAATCTTTGCATCAGATTTCTTCTCAAGTCAATGGTGCTTTAAGATTGGATTTTCCTGGACATAATAATGAGATGGAGGTACTCCTCTAGAAGGGAAGATATTCCTTTTTTTTTGGTTGCCACTTGTATTTGCATTTTTTTGGGGAGTGGGTCGATAAATGATGTGAATAAGTAGATTTATGTTGAACAAATTTCCAATACTACAGGTGAACAATGTCAACTCTTCAGATAATAACATGTTAGAGTCTCAAGAGCTGCATATGGGAGAATTTAGTTCGAATGCTGATAAATCATCAGTCGAAGTTCCAAATAATGTGCATAATTCACCTGAGTCAATGACGGGTACTGTGTCAGACACTTTTTTGACAGAAAGTTGTGTTACTGAAGGACATAAGGCACTGATTGCTTGCATAGTCCACACAACTCCACCTGGAGGATTAGTTCTATGGTTAGTAATACTTGAATAGTGTGTAAGCGATTTTTGGATTCTATCACTTCCTCCTCCTAGTCTATAGTCATTTTTTTATTTGGTCTATTGATTCCAGTTCCTAATGCACCTCAGAATCATTCCATCTATCATTTATGTCATATAGTAAATAACATAGTAATATTACTATTACGATTAATATTAATATTCTTATACATTTTTGGTTGTGCTCCTGGCATATATGTTGTATGATCAAGAAATGACAGATGCTTACTTGTACAATTTTTTTCTCATTGTTTGATGATTTTTGTCCCGCTATACAGACTGCCAAGTGAAAGGATTTATGCAACTTATTTTGGTGACAATTTTTTTGATGAAGTGAGGCGGGGGCAGTGATAAGTATCATTTTTGCCTTGAAAAATAATTGTTTTTGTTGATAAAAGGAGAAAAAAAGTGGTAATCATAATTCAAGTGGAGAAGAGTATATATTGATAGAAAATTGTCGGAGCAGTGATAAGTATCATTTTTACATTGTAAAAATTAAGTATCCTTTTTTTCTGATAAGATAATCAAGAAGCTATATTCATTATTTAAGTGGAGAAAGGTAAAGGATAGGTCCGTTAATATTTGAGTTTTGGAATTTGAAATGACAGATTTTCCCATTAAAAAAAGGAAGGGAGCAAAAGAAATAACTCATACTGCTATAAGTTGTAATTGTCATATGAATTAAATATTATGACATATATTTTATTAGTTTGTCTTTATCATGTTCCTGAGCTAAAAATTTTCTTTTTCTTCAGGGTATTGTCTATGTTGTTGATAGTGAGTTCTCAAAACAACGATTCTACAATCCGGTATTTTGTTTCTCTCTATTTGACTCGACTCTTGTTTCATGCTTTATGATCAGCTTGTTTTGTCTGATCTTACTAATGTTATTATGCTAAATTTCTACACACATCAATGTTGGACCTTAGTTGCAGTTTTAAAAGAAAAACTGATGCGGATGTATAAACTTTACAAATACATGTAAAACATAAAAATTAGATTCATACAGTAAATTAACTTATATTAAGCCACAGTGTTAACATAAGAAATGAAAAACTTTGATTTAATAGAGTCATGATTCTTAAAAGAAATAAAACAAAACACAAAACTAAAACTAATTCAGCATCATACCTAAATCTAGATTGCTAAAAAATTTTAAAATGTAGTTAAGTTTTTAAAGGAAAATCATCACGTCCACTTTTTTAGGGATTTTTCTCCTTCTTAATAACCTTCTTGGCCTTGTTACTGGATAGTTGGTCAACATCATTAGTAACTTGTGATATAGGTCCTCCACTTTTTGGTCTGCCTCTTTTTGAAATTTACATCTTTTTAGGAGAGATTTTCTCGTTATCATACACAAAATCCTAAGACCAAAAGGAGAATAGTATAGGTTTATTTAAAAAAATACATAAATATAGCAATATCCATTATCAATTTTTATTTTTAAATCATTGAAAGTTGAATACCTTCTTAGCATTTGAGCCTTCTTCAACATTGAAATGAAGTTCCTATTTTTATAAATAAAAAGGATTAGACACCTCTTTTAGTGATAAAATTAACATTCTACTATAAATGACTCTTTTTGCTAGTAAAATCATACATACAGTGAAAACATCTTTATTTGGTGACTTCTTGTATTGATTTATCAGTTCTTCATTGTCATTGATCTTCGTAACTCCATATACTCGATCACGTGATTCAATATTTTCTTCTTTAACATTTACTCTAAACATGATGATTCTATCAAGAAGAACATCCAGCTCAATCGGATAGGTACACTCGTACGGAGAATCAAAAATCTAATATGATATTAGTTTTATTAGTATTAGGATTCATAAAACAATGTTAAAAAATAATATACCTCTAACGGACAATATTTTAATTCAGAAGCAGATTTTTCAATGAATGTGATTGCTTTGTTGTTCCAAAGCAATAAAGAGACGATCCCTGTATCATCCATAACCTTAATATGAACCCTATACCTGATAGAATTTTTGGTTTAAATATAAAATCTAGCTAAATTTTTTAGTGCTAAGCAAATAATATTAATCTCAAACCTGTGAGTAACTGTTTGATAATCACAACCACATTTCTTGCAGTGAAATATATTTTTGGCAACTTCTTCGACACTCTTACGGCACTTGATGAAACCTAGGTATGACCAATTGTTTTTAAGTTTCAAATTCACTATTTTTGTAAGAATCCACAAATGCCCAACCTGTAAAAATGAAAAAAATTGTGATAGAACAGTTTGTCATATGTTGCATATAAGTAAGCTTGTTGAAATATAGTGTGAAATTAATATAGAGACTTTTACCTGCACAGAATCAAATAATTCTTTAACATTTTTAAGTTGTACTGTTCCAGCAGCCAATTCTTCAGAAATGGAAAGACTATGTTGAGATATTGATTGACTTAGTATTTCAGGGGTAGCTTCGGACACAGTTCCTAATCTGCACTTTTTATATTAGTGATACATGTAATTTTTATTTTAGTATGGACATAAAAGTAATATAGTATAAAACAAAAACCTCGATTTAAAATCATTAACTTGAGGAAGGTCAGGATTAATCCAAAGCTTGGAGGAATTCCATGTATTCCGTGCAGAATATACCCCTATGAACTTAAACATAGTGTTAGACTAGTAATTTTTTTAAAACTGAATATGATATTTGAAGTGTAAGTTAGATTGTTGATATACCTTGAAATTTATGCACTCTTACAAGCTGCATAACTACGATGACAGGTTCATCAATCAAATTGTGCAAGTGGGACATAATTTTATCAACAAACTTCCCCCAAAATGTTGTTGTAATTGTCTTCCTTCTGCATTAATAACCATATATTAGAAATTAATATTGTAGAAAAATATTAAAAATTAGTAATTGAATCACAATCTTACCCATCATCTTCGATGACAACATTCAAAAATTGACTTGTTGTACCATTTCAGAGCTGATGAGTTTATTTTTCAGCATGACAAACAACTTGTCCGATGACATCTGCAAGATAGACATTTATACAAAAAAAATTCAAATAGTGATGTTTTGGTTCAAACAAATTATTAAGAGAAATGCAAAATTTTATTTACCAAATAGTTGAGTGTCATTAATGTCAATGTGATTTTTCAAATCATTAAATGATCAAAATTTAAAAATATTTAAACCAAAAACTGGATCAGTTGTCTCAACAACAATTGTCTTGGGTGTAAACTCCAGCTTAAATTTATATGCAGTTGTTTTGTAATGAACATTATTAGGCTCAACAACAAAAGTATTCATAAGATACAATCCCATTTCTTTTATTGCATTTTTTTCTCCTCTAAAACGATGGACAACAGATCGTGAAATTGTTGCATGAATTTTTTCTCCCTACAAATAAATAAGTGAGAAATTATAGTCAGGATCAATAATTCAGTATTGGTGTAGTAAGTAGAAAATTATTGAATAATTTAAAATACCTTTTCATCTTGAAGCACTAACTCAATTGATAGAAGAAAATTTGGTTTGTCCTTTGGTGTAGCATGCCACATATGTACAACCCTTACTTTGAAGTTCCAATCCATTTTGTAATTTGAAATTTCACTAATATAATCAACTCTTGCTATGGTTTAGAAGCTGTGTTTTTAGTTTAGAAAAATTTGTATGTATTGGATTGTACTTATAGGAGAAGCTTTACACATTCTGCGTAGAAAGTTATTTTGCAGTTTGCAAGAAAAGATGGAATGTGATTATGAAAAATTAAAATTGTATAAAAAGAAGTTACAAACTGTTAAAACAGTGTGGGAAACGTGAGTATGTGGGTATGAATGTCACGTTTTTTATAAAAATTCTGTAATCTTTTTAATTTTTAATGTATTTTTTTAAAATTATTATTATAAATAATAAATAGGTGTTTTAATAGAAGAAAGTTTTAAACATTGAAAAAGAATGCTCTGTGAAATCTTACAGTTTACTTGAAAATGGGGAATGTGATTTATTAAAAGTTAAAATTGTATAAAAAGATTTTGACAAATTGTTAAAACAATGTAGGTTGGGTATGTCGGTAAGAATGTTATAGTTACTGTAAAAGCCCTGTAGTATTTTTAAATTTTTAATGTGTTTTTTAAAATTATTATTATAAATAATAAATAGGTGATTGTGGGGGAGAAGTGTGTTGGTTTCTCTGATTGTGGGGGAGAAGTGTGTTGGTTTTTGTGATTGTGGGGGGAGAGTAGTAGGAAACATGGATATATTTGTTTTGAAAGTAGTGTGGGCTTAGTAGAAAACGTGGGTGGATATACGTGTGCCATACATGTGATGTTTAAAACACATTATCTTCTTAATTTATTAATTTAATTTTTTAAAAAGAAATTATTTTAAATATTAAATAGTAGCTTTTTTTATTTCCACAATTAACTCCTCTAATGGATGTATTTACGCACTTGTATGAATTTCTTTAAAAAAAAAATCATGCTTGTGAGATGACTATTAGGAATGTTAATATGAAACATGAATATAATTTGACTTTTCAATAACAGTTATGATTATTAATTATTTATTTAAATAAATAAATCTGTAATTACTTAATAAAGACTTTAACAATAATTGAAAAATGAAATTTAGTAATAAGATTTTGCAGAGATATGTTTTTTTTAAAATAATAAAAAAATAAAAAAATATAAATATGAAAAGGCTAAAAGTTAAACTACCTTTAAAATAGTGAATGCGATTCTCCTTTATTATAGGACTTGTGTATAAAAAAATTAGTAATTAAAAAGTAAATGTGTTATTTCCATGGCTTTGTGGGAGATTAATTAGGAACGTGATTTTAAGATTACAAAAATAATAATAATAATTTAAAAATAATAACGTATTTTTAAATTTAATGGTCCTAACTATTTACTCTACTTTGTCTCCTGTAGGAAAAGTAGAATACATATTTAAGCTGTTGTATACTAGTGTAATATTTCATTGGTTCTATCAAAAAAAATATGTATTTCATTACTGTAAAATTATTGCTTTGTTATTTCTTGTGTTATTATTGTGGAAAGTATTCAGTATTTCTCGCTGATATTTTGAAAAATCAGATGAAACACTCATGGACCGGAGCTTGAATGTTTAGAATTTAACAGATTCTATCAACATGGAAATGGAAAAGCAATGGAAGTTGCGTCGAATGAAGAAGTTTTACCTTGAAATTTTGTATTTTGAAGTTTTAGAGATAATTATTAAGTGAGAAAGTTGCTCTTTTGTGACTTTGCTTACGAAACTCCTCCTTATATTTTGCTACTTATTATTAGACGTGGAAAGAAATGTAATTGTGAAACTACTCCTGAATTAGTAGATGTATTTTGATTTATTTATTTGTTATTATAATTTTTTATTTAATTTACTTGACAGCAATAGTTAGATTGATGGATTTACCCTTGTTTCTTGTGTTTGATGTATGAAATATAAACCGTATAAAATTTATTAAAATTATAAAAGGAGCAAATAGATAATCATGTAATAATGGAAAATAACTGCTGACTTTTTAAAAAAAGTACTGTAAAAAATAAATAACTCAACATTTATTAAAATTTTAAATTAATATAACTACTAACTAATTTAAAACTAATTTTAACTAATTTGTCTTAAAATTAATAAATGACATTGTTATAGAATGACACTTGACAACTTTTAGAGCAAGACATTCTTGCTATTTAGTATATATAGATAGAGTACAAAGTGAAATATTGAATAAATGTACATGTACAAAGCATCTCCACAATACAACATAGAGATAAGTTTAATCAATATAAGGAAAAGCTGGAATACTCTGAAACATCAGGAGCTCACCCCAAATTCCTGATCCATAGCTGCTCTACACAATGCACAAATCAATGGCGAGAACTCATCATATGGTTTGTAGGCTGCAGACATGTATTTTAAGTACCATACATATGGTACTCAGTAGGAGTCGATCGACTGAACTCCAAACATAATGTAAAACATAATGTAAGTATAAATAACAAGTAAAGAAGGAATATAAACTACATGCAACTATCCAAGAAAACTAAACAGAATAATGCTAATTAATCAATAAGGATAAACTATCCTATTCGATGATATAAAGTAAAAACAAAAAGTAAATGAAGGATATAAAGTAATAATACAAGGCCAAAGGATACATATACGATATGAATAGACAAAGAAAGAGAAGGATATTTGTATATATATTCATACATACATATAAGACTACCTCAAAAGTAATACCTGAAGGATCCAACCTAACATCTTGAGGAATCCTCAGCAAGTAGGAAAGTTAATACTAGCATAATAAGGGTCTCTATCCATAATGTCTAATCATGACAAACTATCAATAATGAAACTTCCTACAATGAAACTTCCATGAACAAACCATAAAAATCAATGAAAAATTAACCAACTACTAAGGACAAATAATAACCTAACTATGCCCTCATAAGACTATCAGGTTCAAACAATCACTCAACATGCAACAATAAGAGGATATATATATATATATACAATACCCTAAAATGCCAATAAATATAAAAACCAATTAATTATAATTGTGACAGGCAATGCATATGAATGAATGCAATGTAAACCAATAGTAAACCATATCCAATACAAGTACCAAATGTACTAAGTGGATACACCTTCTTCAGCTCAATAACTCACAAATGCAGGACCTATGGCATTCATTCTTCCCCAGTACTATAGCTCACAGTCGAATGGACTCATAGAGGATTTGGGATATCCATATACACTGCCTTTTCAAAAACCATGACTTCTAATAACCATCATAATCTATTTACCCTATACAATATACAATTTATCTCTCTCTCTCTCTCTCTCAGTATATATATATATATATATACATATACATATATATATATATAAGCATAATAAGCTCACAGAGTCAAACCATGACTAAAATAGTATAAATCTTTAAATCCATTATCTGAGATGGAACTAAATCCGCATAGTAGTATAGAAAAGATAGAAGTCTTTCATGACTGAAGTAAATTGTAGTGGAAAAAAGTGGAATAGTAATCAACCATAATTAATCTCAATTTGGTTTATAACAACAACAACATACCCTGTGTATTTACCACAATTTTATTTATCAGTCATGATTACATCTACATTATCCTACTTGTAGGACAAATCATAGCTCGAAGCTAAAAGAAATGAGTAATTTAGTAGAAAAATGGCATAAGTGCCTGAACATTAAGTAAAGGCATACAACCAACAAATCGCAGAATAATAACAAGATTGAAGTGTAGTTTGAGTACCAAAGCCATGGGTAATCAGTAGGCATCATCGACTGACTATACTAAATTATAGTATAATTATAACAAAAATGCAAGACAATTAAACTAGGTTGAAGGTAAGTGGGAAAACATTTAATAAGGCTTCAAATATTGTAAATAAATACCCAAAATAATAGTTTATTAAAGAAACATAGCCATTACTACAAAACTGCCCCCATAAGCCAGTAAGTAAGAAGAAATAGATAACCAAATATAGGCCCTATAAGCTTGAGGATGCAATGAAGAGAAGAAATAATAAGAATTATACTAAATAATTGTATTTCTAAACCATAAATGTGAATCCTTCCATACCAAAATCACCAAAATCGAATTGGTTCCATAACGACCACTCAATGTCGGACTTAAATTGAAACTCATATCCTTCTTTCTAGACTTGAAATTAAACTCAGTATCATCAATCACCAAAATAGAATCGAAACCAATATTACCTTCCAAGTATCAATCTAACAATAAGCACCATATGTTTGAACATCCTCAAATTCTAATATAAGTATATATACATAATTTAACATATCCATAGAATCTTTAAGGGGCTAATAGTACTCTAGGCCTAAAGTATGCCAGAAGGGCTGATGCGTCCCAAATTACACCTCCAAGAAAGTATAAAGAATTCACTTGTCAAATATAGAGCTAACTAGGTTGGGATCGATCTGATGAGGAATAGGTCAAAAATCTATCACGAGATTGCTAATGTAATTTAAAATTGTTGAAAGTAAAAAGGGGGCTTTGTGAAAATAAAACTGATATAAACAATATTAGGTAATTAGGGTTGTTATCAATATGTGATGATCACTAGGATTGTGTTCCCCCTAACTTCATAACCTTGAAGACTTATCATGCTCGTCAAACTATCTTGGTGCCTTACATGTAAAATCTAACAAGCTATGTGTCAAATAGCCATATCTAGACCTTAGTTAGGGTGAACTTCACTTATCTCCTCCCAGATCTCAAAATGTCACATTACTAATCCTTGTTTTGGATCTCAGATTAACTAACTCCTCTTGGTCTCAAGTTAATTAAATGAGGGTTGTCAACTTCAAATTGCTATTATGATCTTCTTTACCTAATTTCTACGTCTCTCTTGAGAAAGTATCAAATAAAGGTGAGTTTCTAATAGTTGCAACCATTAAGAAAGCAAACAAATTGAAGGAAACCCTAATACATGAAAGAACACCAATTTAGAATGACTTTGCACTTTAGATAGTTGTCCAATAATACCAACACTATATAATTTTGTGGGTTATGTAGTTACCACCATGATGACCCCTAACTGGTGATGAATGACAAGCCTCAAGGATTCTCATTATCTCTATCTGAGAAATACATCTACGAATAACACTATCCCAAAAATATTTTCTTACCTCATGCATAAAATACTTACACTGTTGGAATGAAAAAACATCACAAATAAGATCACTTTCCAAAAAGTTGGCTAAAACAACAAACTAGGGAATTAAGTCTTCAGATGCTACTAGGACCTGCTCGTCTATAAAAGTATTATCTATACCTAGCTCATCCCTAACTTATGTATTACTTCCTCCTCAAGGTGAGATAATTGATCAGCAACCAGGTTCTAAGTGCCCTTTCAATCTTTCAACTCAAAATCAAATTCTTACAACAAAAGGATCCAACGTACCATTCTTGAATTTGTATCTTTATTTGATATTTGATACTTCAATGTTGCATGATCAGTATGAACTATGACTTTGGTCCCTCTAAAATAGGACTGAAATTTTTCAAAGGAAAAAACACCTCAAGAATCACTTATTCAGTGATTATATAGTTCTTCTGTGTGGGGTTTAATGACTTGCTGGCATAATAGATTTGGTGAAGACATTCTTATGTATTTGGCGTAGGAAATCTCCTAAGGCCATCCTACTAGCATCACACATAACTTCAAATGGTAAATATTATTTAGGGGACATAATAATGTGTAATACCCCATACTTTACTTAGCTTGAAAAGTTTCATAAGAATGTTAGAAGCTTTCTTTGAAAGATGAATCCACTTTTGTACAATTGGTATTTTAAATATTTTCACCTTTTTCATGTTAGAAATTCAATAAGCTTTCCATCAATACCAAATTTGCCCAAATTTGACACCCGGGTAAAAAGTTAGAGCCTTTTTAGTGAGACAGTGTATCACCTGAGCCTTCAACGTGTCATGGAGATAGCTTAAATGACAACTATCAATTTCCAGTGTTTCTCCACGATAGTGGTGCATCGTGCCAAAATTGTATGTCACAGATAAGGTGGAAACGCAATAGCTCCATGTTGCGCCACCGTGCAATTTCCCATTTGTCACTTTCCAGTGACTTGCCGAGATAGTGGCACGTCACGCCAAGGATGAAAACCAGAAAATTTTATCAGAAATTAAATACTTGTCCTAGGGTTAAAAGGGCCAATTTCCCAAGCCATACGCCTTCTAACAGGAGATTTGGCCATAAATCAGCAACTTATACTCAATTACTCTAAAATACTCTCAAGAACAAGCCTTAGAGTTTTCATAGAAAGTTTAATTCCAAGGGAATTCACCATAAAATTTCAACAATCTCTCTGTCAACCTTTGTAAAATTACAAGATAAGGTATGCATAGTGTTTATTCATGGACCCCTTTCATCCATGAAGTCCAATAATCCCTTTTCTAAATTCTAGATTATGGATTTCTTTAGGAATTCATGATTGGATTTCCCTTGTTCATGTTGATAATGACTAATTGCATTCTAATCCATGTTGGGTGATAAATTGCATGTGTAATTGATTAGTAATGATGTAATTGATTAGTAATGATGTAGATTCATGTAAACCTAGGATTAAAACCCTAGGATGATGAAATTAGAGATGAATCATGATGATTAATTGTTGTATAATGTTGTCTACATGTGCTATGCCTACCATGTGTTTGATTAAATGCCCAGATGAAGGAACAATGCCCAATAAGTATGATATCATGAAATCCCCATGTATGTAGAAGCTTATGCATATCACACGTCTGATGAAGTGCTTCAATATATGAATTATTAATTGTGTTGTTGGTCATGTGTTCAAGTAACCCATGCTATGTTAGTTTCTTCTCATCGAGTCGTGGAGGTACTTGTACCCGAACATTTAGCTGTGTACCTAGAGCCATGTCATGTTTTCATGATTTCCTCAGTTAAGCTATGATCCATAGAACTCAATCAGTCATGTGACTCAGGAAATCTCAGAAATCTCAGTAATTTTAGTAGCTCAGTAATCTAGTAACTTCAGTATTCTCAATCAGTCCTCAGAACTCAGTACATTCCATCAGTCAACTGAACTCAGTAAATTCAGTTTAGGTCCACTAAACAATACCATTAAAATCAGCTCAGTTCAGTTAATCAATTCAGTGTCTTTCAGATGGGTGTAGGATTCAGCACCGAGTGAGCATAGGGATAGGGACTCACCCGCTAGATAGGAATGATATCTCTATAAGAAATCCCTAAGTTGTAGAACTACGTAGCCAGCGTAAGAACAAGATTTCACCCATTAGATAGGACTGACTTACTCAGGGATCACCCGTTAGCATATTTAAATATATAAGACTGATCTCAGGGGTCATCCGCTAGATTAGGACTGACTCCACAGCAGTTGACTCCACAACAGTTTTCTTTACCAGTGGCATAGTACTGACACCCTTCCAATGGGGGTTATAGGTTGGAACCCAGTTAGCTTAGTATGGGGCATGTCAGTTAGATGAGTACATCCCACATTTTCAGTTCCAGAATT
This sequence comes from Capsicum annuum, assembly GCF_002878395.1. Classification (NCBI taxonomy): domain Eukaryota; kingdom Viridiplantae; phylum Streptophyta; class Magnoliopsida; order Solanales; family Solanaceae; genus Capsicum; species Capsicum annuum. Next base: position 210,575,603 of record NC_061111.1, on the reverse strand, counting down.
AGGACTGCCAGATACAGTTAATTTATATCAATAATATAGATTTAGGACTGTCAGATACAGTCAATCTTTATCATTATAAATAGATTATGGGATCACCCATTAGATAGGTCTTATCTCAACTATCGTTAATCAGTAGCAGAATAATTAGATTCAGAGATCACCCGCTAGGTAAGACTAAACTCAGACTAAGTCAAATCATCTTTACTATTATAGTATACTCAGAGATCACCCATTGATAGGACTGATCTCAAATTCAGTTACTTAGATACAGTATGAAACTCAGCTAGTTCTATCAGATTTAGTACTGTTAGATATAGTCACTTATGTTATTAGTTATATCAGTTATCAGAATTCATGTTATCAGTATTCATCTTTAAGACTGTTAGACACAGTCAACCAGACCAGTTCTTCATAATCAAAACTGTCAGAAATAGTTATTCATGTATCAGTAACATAGTATCAGTCTCTCAGATATCAGTAATTCCATGCTATTAGTAAACTCAGTAGTCAGAAAAGGGGTATTCAGTCCTATCACGATGTAAGTTACAGTTACGTATGCATGCATGTATTCTCACGTTCATGTTAGTCAGTCAGTTATTATTGTTTATGCATGTGAACCCCACACATTTAGCCTACCTGACTTGTATACCAGTATATTCAAAGTACTGATGCATTCATGCTATGGTGTCTTATACCATAGGTTTAGAGGCACGAGTTCCAGATTAGCAGTAGATTCCAGTCTCAGTAGCCAAAGTTAGAAGTGAGTCCTCATTTTTTGAGGAAATAATGATTTCATTAATATTTTAGTTCTCAGTTTATTTCAGTAGTTGGGGTTAGTTGGGGACTTGTCCCATCAACTCTTTATTCAGATTGTTTAGAGGCTTTCAGACTATTGCATATCAGATAGGTATTTCAGATTTGTCTTGGTATTGTTATACCATTTTTCAGATATTTTTTTATCAGATATTTATTCAGTTTGAACCTTATGTCCTTTCAGTTCATGTTTCTGCATTTATGATATTATCATTATTATTCAGCACTCAGTTACAGATATCAGTCATTAGTTAACTTGTGGTCCTTCGGGTTCATGAGCACCGTGTAGCATTCCAGGTACCAGATTCGGGGCGTTACATAATGAGAGCTAAAATCAATCGCCCCTTAAGGTACTCAAAGGCCTTCAAATATGTATCATCAAATACAATTTTTACCTTTTTCTCTAAAAGCTTACATAAAGGATTAGAAATTTTAGAAAAGTCTATGATGAACCTCCTATTAAAGCCATCATGATCCAAAAATCTTCGAATACCTTTAACTGAGACCAAAGGAGGCAATTTTTCAATCATCTCTAGCTTCGCTCTATCTACCTCAATACCCTACTTTGAGATTTTGTGATCGAGAACAATAACTTTCTTTCCCATAAAATGGAACTTCTCTAAATTCAATAGCAAATTTCACTCCTTACATATGTATAGTGAATTGGCCTGATTGGATAGGAAATCACCAAATGAGTCCCTAACTACCGACTCAGAAAATATTGATATCATACAATGCTGAAAATTGGCAATAGAATTAAATAGTCTGAATGACATCCTCTTGAATGCTAAATTACCATATGGGAAGTAAAAGTAGTCTTTTACTGGTTTTCGAGAGAAATATAAATATGATTGTATCCCAAGTACCCATCAAGAAAATAATACCAATCCTGCCTAAAAGTCTGTCTAGTATCTGAACCATGAACGACATAGAAAAATGGTCCTTTTGAGTCCATGTGTTCAACTTTCTATAACCCATGTATACTCTCCATTAAGTAATCGATTTGATGGGCACAAATTCATTATTCCCATTTGGGACCATAATGATCCCACCCTTCTTATGTATATATTGAATTGGACTGACCCACTTGTAGAACGTAATTGGGTAAACCGCTCTAACAGCTAACAACTTAATGATATCTTTCTTTACTACGTCCTACATAAGAGGATTAAGCCAATACTGGTGTTCTATGCTTGTTATATACTCTGATTAAAGTTGTATTTTATGAGTATAAATACAGGGTGGAATCCTTACAATGTATGCAATAGTCCATTCGATAGCTTTCTTGAACCTCTAAACAATAAGATCAATGCTTCAACCTGTGTCTCAATAAATTAATAGTAATAATAACCTCTAAGGTATTTTCCATCCCTCAAAAGTGCAAAATACAAGTGTGAGGGAGGGCATTCACTTCTAAGATCAGTGGATCCTAAATAGAAGGTCTAGCTGGAGGAGTGGTTCCATTCCTCAAATCAAGATATAGCTTCTTTAGAACATAATTATAAGAACATCTACCATACTCATCATACTCATCAATGCCATTGTTATCAAAACTCATAATAACCAATGCTAATACCTTAACATTAGTCTCTCTTCAATCGGCAAAGTAACAAAATCATCATTAATAGTATTGATCATACAAACTGCTCTTTATATTTTGGTTGCCACATAGACTGACATGCATTAAAAGTAACTCACTCTTCATTAATTCTATACTTTATTTGCCATATCTCTATGTCGACCAAGGCCCATCCCATAGCAAGAAAATGCCTTTCCAAGATAATAGGGACTTCAAAACCCACCTTATAGTCAAGGAGCACAAAGTCAACTTGAAATACAAAGGATGCAACCTTTACCAAAACATCACACAATATACTAACTGACTTCTTCATAGTCCGATCAGCCATCAAAAACTTCATGGATGGAGGTTTGGGTGCTTCCAACCCTAACAGCTTATACACTACCAGGGACATCAGATTGATAGTAGTTCTCAAATCACATAAAGTTTGATAGAAGTTAAAGGACCTAATAGTACATAGAATAGTAAATTCTTCAGGTTCCTCTTTCTTCTCAACCAACAATTGGGAAGCAACGACAGTGCAATGGTGCATATTATCAGTAGGCTCAAAACCTACTGTTTGCTTCTTAGTAATTGAATTCTTCATGAACTTAGTGTGGCCATGCATTTTCTTCAATGCTTCTAGAAAAGGAATATTAACAGACAGTTACTTCAACACTGACAAGAACTTCTGATATCTCCTTTCCTTTTTTTGTCTTTAATATCTGAGGAAAAGACAAAGGATGTCGTGGAATAGTCTTTAGTAAAAACTCAAAATCCTTCCCATTACCTCTGTCCCTTATAAATCATTTATCAACACCCGCCAATTTTTGTGATGACTCACCACTAGACAACTATTTTTCATATTCTACTTTGGGTGCCTTATCTACATCAACAAATTCATCCCCAGCTACATAAACTATAGGCAGGGGAGGATCAATGCTTGCCTTACCACTATGAGTGGTGATGGCCAAATATTAACTGTTATTCTTAGGATTCTGCATAGTATTATTTGGAAGAGTGCTAGATTGATGCTTATTCAAGGTCGCCGACATCTGACAAAATTATTGCTTAAGTTATTTTATCATAATAGCATACGATACCACTTTTTAGGTCAACTTTCTTGACTTTTTGAACCTTAATCAGCTTAGTGAGAAATGCCTCCATCCTTGACTTAGTGTCACAGTTCCTCGATAGAACATATGTACCACTCTTTTTCTTATAGCCATCCTTATGCCCGCAGTCACCATCTCTCTCTATGCTCCAATTCCTATATCTATCCCTATAGTAGTTTCTACCTCGGTTCCCTTGCCTTGAGATCTAATTGTCTTAAGAAGATGATTGATCTTTGGATCGGAACCCAGCTAACTCTCTATCTAGATTCCTTGACTCTTCATCCACATCAGAATCATATAATCTAGTATCTTCACCTTGTGCGTACAAAATATTTATCTTCTCAAAATTTATAAATGTAAACTGCAATAACCCTATCTGCATCCTTAGTTGTACAATCTCTAAGCCACTGAATCATCTGTAACTCTAGGATTATTGGAATTACCAATAGCACAAGTGTTGACACTTCTTTGTGCTTCCAAAATATACCACCCTCGATCTGTAAGTAAGATTCGATCTAAGATTTTTGATGCTATATCTCGATGCTACATTATGAATGCTCTACCAATGACAGTATCTGCCATATTTTTTTTTACTAGCATTTAGGGCATGATAGAAATTATCCAGTAGATTTCTCCCTAAAATCCTATGATTAGGAACCATCATCAACTTTAAATTAAATAGAAACCATGACTTATACATTGGTTTAGAATGCAACTGTCTTAAAATATAGATATTATCCTTTAATTGCAGCATTTTGGATGGAGGCAATAAATGGTCTAAAAACTGCTTTCACAACTCGTTCCAAGTTATAATGGACCCATGAGGTAGTTCCCCTAACCATAATGTCGCCTCACTTGTTAGAGATAATAGGAACAACCTTGATCTCAGAGATTCTTGACTCACCCCAGGTATATTATATGAAGTGCAAATTCCAAAAAAAATTGTGATGTGCATGTTTGTGACATCAATTGGCAAACGCAGAAACACACCTTCAAATTTAGCAGCTAAATTATAGCACTTATGATATAAAACTTTGACCCTTGTGGAAACTCAGGAGGAATGATATGTCCAGTCTCTATGGGATCAGTATACCCCTTTTCTTTATATGGATCTTATTATACTAGCAAATACTAAAATGCTGGGGGCACTAAAGCTCTATCTCTTCTACCTCTATCAAGTTATACTCAATGATCAGCTTCTTGTCTTTCTCTCACCTATAGAACTATACGTTGGAAAGCCTTATTTCCCTCCTTCAATTTGCTTTCACTAATACCCACGTAGTAGTTTGTTTGGTTTTCTCATAAACACCATGCAGAGGTAGGGGAGGTACATCATATGGATTATATTGAAGCCCCTTATAATGAGATTCATGATCATGTTCCTACATCCTACGATTCTGTTAGAGGCTTCTTTTTGGCTATGAATCAAATGGGATTAAGGTATTGCCTTGACTTCTAGTACTGGGCATACACGGGCGTACATCCCAAGAAGAATAAAAAAGTAAAACCCAACAACCTTAACTACTTTAATCAATAAATTTGCAACTGCATTCCTAGGAAACAATGACAAAATTTGATGTCATCCAAACTATACCCTCTAAGAAGATACAATGTGGTTGTTGTAAAATTATAGTAACCCAAATAGGTTGGGGTTAATACCACAAGGAATAGGCCAAATCTATCTTACAAACTTATTGAAGTAGCTAGAAGTGAAGAGAGATAAATAGAGGGAATTTTTAGTAAATAATAAAGAGTTACAAGTTTTAATTGCATTTAGTTGTAGTCAATATGAGATGAATAATAGGCTTAGTTTCCCCCTAGTTTCCAAAATTTGTAGGTTTAGCACGCTTAATCCAACTATATCACTACCATACATGCAGAACCTGATAAGATAGGTATCACCAACCGTCTTGTGAATGCCTAGGTAAATAGCTCTTCACCTTATGAGTCTCAAAGTGTCGCCTTTCAATCCCTTCTCTTTGATCCCAGTTTAACTATCACTTTATGAGTATCAAGTTAAATATACCAGGGTTGATAGCCCTAAATCACTATTATAATCTTCTTTTACTAATATTGAACTCTCTTGTGCAGATGATCACGAATACAGGCTAGTCCTTAAGTTTTGCAGTAGTTAAGGAAGTAAACAATCCGAAGAAGATCACAATTCATGAGTAAACAATGATCTTGAAGAACCTTACACTTCCCCTACTTTGGTAATACACTAGGGTTCCACAACCCTAGCTAAGGGGTTTAGTTGCCCAAAGTTTTAAGAAACGCAAAGGAATTCAATATAAAAATCATAGAAATAATCTCACAACAATGGAAAAATAAAATCCAAAGCCTCAAATTAATTAATCAACAAAAAATTAAGAACACAAAGATTCCACGATCAAAAGTCAATCTAGAAATCAGTATATGTTTTTGAATTATATGAGTGCGTAAATTGACTAAGAACATCAAAAGAGTATTTATAGGTTACATAAAACCCTTTGAAATCTAAACCAAAATATATAGGGAAAACTAAGTTGATAGCCACTTGCGGACCTATTTACAGGTAGTAAGTGGCACCTACGCCATGTTAGTGGACATCGTAAGTGCCAAGTTTCTCAAATCTGCAGTAAATCCACATGTAAAGGAACCTATGGATGTATGTGTTACTTTTAACTCTCAGTTGGTATCATCGTTTGTATCTAATAAAAGCTTTAGGATTCATATTCTCATGACTTTACACTCTGACACACACGATGGTACCTATGACACCATAAATAGTACTTACGTGCCATAAGTTACTTTTTGTCAATATCAAGAACACTATTATTTTCTAGAGTCACAAAATTCACCATCTCTGACACCCACATCGTCACCCACGACATCATAGATTGTCTCATAGATTTGATTTTTGGAAGTATTCACTTCTTTTACTTCTGTTGAGCTCCAAAACCTAGTTTTTTTCAAAATAGATACAAAACACATCATATCTACTAAAACATACCTAAGTACTTGCATATATTCTTTTTTCAAGCATCGAAAGTGCAATGAAACCATGACATATCAGGGCCCTTCTTCTTATCTACTAAAGACTGAGAAGCAGTAACACTATAATGGTACATATTATCATCAAGCTCAAAAGTCATCCTATACTTCTTAATAAACAAATTTTTTATGAACTTCTCATAGCCTGACATCTGCTCTAATACTTCGATTGTACGAATATTAATATCCAGTTCTTTCAACATCGATATGAATTTTTGATAAATTTCTTCCTCTTTCTTCGTATTCAATCTCAGTGAACAAGGTGAGCGAAGTAATGGAATGTTCTACAATACATGATTGAATTTCTTCCCTTTTTCTTTATCCTTCTCAACTTTTTTATAAACACCCATCAACTTTTAGACTGACTTATCACTAGTCACCAACTTTCAGATTATACTTTATGTGCATCATAAATATCAACAACATTATCCCATACCTCATCAACTACAGGCCTAGGAAGATCATGGTAGCCTTACCACTCTGAGTGGTGATAGACTAGTAGTGATTGTCATTCTTTGGATTCAGCAAAATATTACTAACGTTGATTCAAGGTTGCCAATATCTAACGAAATTGGTTCTCAAATTACATGACCTCAGTAGCATGTGACTCTATTTTATATCTTAAAATTGAAATATCTATCTTAATCTTCTTAAGGCAACTCTCTTGATTTTCGGAAACCTTAAGCAATGCCTCCATACTTGACTTAGTGTCATGATTCCTTTGTGGAACATATGCACCACTCTTCTCCTTATAATCATCCTTATGCCTTCAGTCACCATCTCTTTCTCTACTCCAATCCCAAGATCTATCCCATAATAGTTTTGACCTTAGTTCCCTTACCTCAAGTTCTGAATGTCTTGAGCAGACCCTTTGCCTTTGGCTAACAAACCTGATAACTCTCTATAGATGCATCATTTTTCCTTTAATATGAGAGTCAATATATGTGTTTTACCTTGTGCGCCCATGATATTTACCTTTTAAAAATTCATAGTTGTAAATAGCTTAGTTAATAGGCCAATCTCTATACTATGCTGCACCATTTCTTGTGCCACGATATCATCTATAATTCTTTGCTTGCTGGAAGTCCTAATATCATAAGTGTCAATGCTTTTTTCTACCTCATGAGTATGTAATCTATAATACCCCATATTTTTCTAGCATAATCTAAGTCCTAATACATGAGTATTAGTATACAAAATTTTCAAAACTCTCATTATTTTTCGGTTTAGAGCCTTCCATTGCATAGGAGATTCAATTAGCTTTCCAATGATATAAAATTTATCCTAATACGATAACCGGGTAAGAAGTTACCCCATTATTTTAACCAATAGCGCATCATAGAGAAAGTTTAAATGACAATTGTCAATTTATAGTAGGACTCCGCGATCATGGCGTATCACAAAGCAAGCCAATTTTTTATTTGGCAATTTCCAGTGGGCCTCTGCAATTTTAGTGCGTTGTGGAGGTGGCCAAATTGGCATTCCAGAGGCTTACTGCGATAGCTCCATATCGCGATGTTTGTCCAAGTCCAAATTTTTTATTTTCAGTGGCTTGGTGCTATAGTGGTACGTCGCATCAAGGCCAAAAATTGGGATGGTCAGTTTTCAACTTACGTTTTAAATCTATTTAAGGGTATTTGGGTATTTTTACTAAGACCTAAAATCATCCTAAAACATAAATTTTAGCCCCAATTGAACTAAATAATCATTCATTATTCAGTTCCTCTCAAATTAAAGATCCCCTTTTCCAAGAACAAGAAACCCTAGCTCTCAAATTCAAGACCAATCCTCAGGAACTCATCCAGAACTTTAAGAAATTCACTATCTCAGGTATGTTAGATGGTCATCCATGGAGTCCAAGTAACCCGTTTTAATAACCAAGTTATAATCTTTTCAAGTTATTATGTTTTAAATTATGATTTCATCCATGAATCTCCATGCACTATTAATTTTATACTATGTTACCGTGAAATTACCATTACTATTCAATTCTCCATATGTTAATATTATTATTTATTGAATTAAACCATGATTTAGTACTATTATGTTTAATTTGTTCTATTTTTGTAAGTTCGATGGCATTCCTATGATTGTTTTAAACCCTGAACTACGAGTGTTTGATAAAATGCCTACAAGAGTGATTGATGTAAATAAAAGCCTTCATATTTTGGGCTTCAAGCTTTTGTGTCATTTTACTATTATTATTTTGAGTCGTAGGGGCATTGAATACCAGAAATCCATAGTTGTTTACTTAGTCTAGTATCAGTACATTACAGAATAATCTTCAGAACATACTATCAGCATTATTAGAATAGTTAGTTACCAGTAATATGAACTTAGAACAATCTAGTATTTCAATGTCTTTCAGTTGGGAGAAGGATTTAGGACCGAGCGAGTGTAGGGATTACGGCTTCCCCATCAGATAGGCATAGTTGTTAATAGCAGTACCTATTCTCCAAAAACTACATAGCCAGCATAGGATATGAGTAGTCACCCGTCGAACTAGGCTTGATTATCTCACAGGGTCACCCATCAGTTCAGTCTTGACACCTTTAGTCCTTTTGATATTATATCAGTTTAGTGGATCCACACAGTTCTCATTAGTAGCCGTGGCACGGTATTAACACTCTTCCAACTCGAGTTACAAGTTGGACCCCGATTAGCTCAAATTTAGAAATGTCGGTTAGATGATACCTCCTACAATCTTAGATATAGTCTCAGTTACAATCTCAGTTCAATTATGCAGTATTTGAGTTGCTTGACCAAAGCACTCAAAATTTACAGATTCTCTATATTTTCAATAGCTACAGATTCTATGTTCTCTACTCAGTACTCCATGTTCTACATGCATATTAAGTAAATTATTAGTTCTATTAATGAAACCATGCATATCAGCCTACCTCATTTAGCATACCAATACATTTAAAGTACTGATCACATATCATTTTTTTTTCTATGATGTATTATATCATAGGGGATGACGTTCAGTTCCAGGACAACGCTTAGACCTCACTCCTCAGGCTATCAATAGTACAGTAGTAGTGATGAGTCCTTATCATTCAAGGACATACTATGTTACTTTATATCTCTATTTAAGTAGTTAGCAGAGTTAGTTGCGAGCCTATCCCATTAAATCATATTCAGTCAGTCAGTTTTAGAGGCTTTGCAAACATTAGAGTAAGTTATTCAGTATTCAGATTTTTAGTAGACAAGCAAGTTTATCAACATTTAATACGATTCAATCTGATTTTGTATAGATTCATATTTTAGTATTGATTCAGTGATAAAACCTTATAACAATATCTGATCTTTTCTGTAATTAAGATATAATTATTTAGTGCTCACAACAGATACCAGCTCATGGGTTAGCTTGTGGTCCCTCAGGACTGTAAGTACCGTGTGATGCCCAGGTTGTACTCTCAGGTCATTAAAAACTTGGTATCACAGCCAGTTTTTAAAGTTTCCTAGGAAGTCTGAAAGCCGCATTGAGTATAGTTTTCTGCATAGGTGTGTAGCACGCCAGACTTATGGATGAGAGGCTACAAGGCATTTAGGAAAAATTTTCCATTCTTTTAGTATTCATGTCGTACGAGTGAGCATGAGCTCAAGTTAAACTCCCTTTCTATTCCATTTTTTCCTTCTGTTTACAAAACATGCCTCCTAAGAAGAACCAAAGAAGAATAAGAAATCAGCTAGCCCTTCAGCCCATCTAGGAAGATTCTCTTAACAATAATATCTCTCACGCAGAATTTAAGGCTATATTCACTACTCTAGCCAAATTTGTTGTAGCACAAAATGAATGGCTAGCTTTTGTTTGGGCTAAACCAGTGGCCAATACTGTGGCAACTAGAATTTGGGATTTCACCTGAATGAATTCTCCTTATTTCACGGGATCCAAGTTTGAAAAGTATCCACAGGAACTCCTAGATATTGTAAAAAATGTAATGAATGCTATGGGGGTGACATCTAGTCAGATTTTTAAGTTAGTTGCATATCAGTTGCAGGATATAACCCATACTTTGTTTAAGTAGTAAAAGGTAGACAGGGGTGTTGATGTAGGCCCTATAGAGTGGGAAGAGTTAGCCATACCTTTCTTAGATAGATTCTTCCCATTGGAGCTGAGAGAGGCCAAAATGTATGTAGTTCATTAGCTTAGGGTAGGGCATCATGAGCTTGAGGGAGTATTCCCTCAAGTTTACTCAGTTACATAGGTATTCTCCTTATGTGGTGGCTGATAACAGGTCCAAGATAAGTAAGTTTATGTCTAGCATATCTGATAATGTGGCCAAGGAGTGCAGGACCGCAATTCTTATTAGTGAGATGGACTTATCTACGTTAATGGTCTATGCTCAACAAATAAATGAGAAAAAGATTAAGAAGAGGGAGAGAGAAAACAAGAAAGCTAGGACGGGTAGTTTTAATTTTAATCAGTCAAAGTCAGAAGGTGGTAACCGTCCTCAGTTTCATCAGAGATCTACAACCCCAACACCCTTTTCAGCTAGTGCCCTAGTACCCAAATTCAGAAATAACAATAGAGATAGGGCACCAGGTTCTAAGTCTTAGGTCATTATTAGCAGTGCTCGTACAAATCCTCTATGTTAGAAATATAGTAGACACTATCAGGGTGAGTGTACAATGGTTAGTGATGTTTTCTTTGGGTAGGGAAAGCCAGGACATTGGATTCGAGAGTGTCAGGTAGTTTCCCAGAAAGGTAGGGATGAGCGCTAATAGGACCAGTCCCATCAGTCATCAGTTTCATTCGTTCGCCTGACTCTGTAGGGTGCCGCTTCTACTGCTACCAGTGGTCAGCTTCTAAATAGATTATATGCTCTTCATTCCCACCAAGATTAGGAAAATTCTCCTGACATAGTTACTGGTACATTGCAGGTCTTTCACTTATATGTTTATGCTTTACTAAACCTTGGAGCTTCTCTTTTTTTTATAACTCCATTTATAGACGTCAACTTCAGAGTCAGTCTAGATATTCTAGCAGAGTCCTTTTCAGTGTCTACCCTAGTAGGTATTTCCATTGTAGCCAAACAGGTATACAGAAATTGTTCGATCACAATATCTCAGAAAGTTACCTCAGTTGATCTCGTGGGGTTAGAGTTGATAGATTTTGACATTATTCTAATCATAGATTGGCTCCACTCATGCTATGCCTCAGTTGATTTTAGAAATAGAATAGTTAATTTTCAGTGCCCAAATGAACCAGTCCTTGAATGGAGGGGTAGTACCACAATTCTTAGGGGTCAATTGATTTCGTACCTTAGGGAAAGTAAGATGATTTTATATTTCCCTAGTATAATCTAAGTCCCAATACATGATTATTCATAACAAAATTTTTGAAACAATCATTATTTTTCAGTTTAGAGCCTTCCATTGCATTTGAAATTCAATTAGCTTTCCAATGATATAAAATTCACCCAAATCCAATAACCGGGTAAGAAGTTAAGAGGATTTTTAGTTTCAGAAGTTAGACCCCGTCATTTTAACCCTTAACGTCTCACGGAGAAAGTGAAAATGAAAATTTTTAATTTCCAGTATGACTCCGTGATCATGGCGCATCACGGAGCAAGCCAATTTTCTGTTTGGCAATTTCCAGTGGGTCTCTACGATGTTGGCGCATCACGAAGGTGGACAAATTGGCACTCCAAAGGCTTACCATGATAGATCAATGTCGTGATGTTTGTCCAGGTCCTAATTGTCCATTTCCAGTGGCTTGGCGTGATAGTGGCGAGTCGCGCCAAGGCCAAAAATTGGGATGGTCAGTTTTTAGGTTACGTTTTAAATCTATTTAAGGGTATTTGGGTCTTTTTCCTAAGCCCTAAACTCAATCTAAAACACAAAATTTATCCCCTATTAACCTAAATAATCATTCATTATTCAGTACCTCTATAATTAAAGATCCCCTTTTCCAAGAACAAGAAACCCTAGCACTCAAATTAAAGACCAATCCTCAGGAACTCACCTAGAACTTCAAGAAATTCATTATCCCAGGTATGTTAGATGTTCATCCATGGAGACCAAGTAATCCATTTTAATCACCAAGTTATAATCTTTTTAAGTTATTATGTTTTAAATTATGATTTCATCCATGAATCTCCATGCACTAATGATTTCATACCATGTTACCATGAAATTATCATTACTATTCAATTCTCCATGTGTTAATATTATATTTATTGAATTAAACCATTATTTAGTACTATTATATTGAATTCATACTATTTTGTAAGTTCCATGGCATTCCCATGATTGTTTTAAACCCTAAACTACAAGTGTTTGATAAAATGCCTACAAGAGTGATTGATGTAAATAAAAGCCTTCATGTTTTGGCTTTCAAGCCTTAGTGTCATTTTACTATTATTGTATTGAGTCATAGGGGCATTGAATACCTGAAATCCATAGTCGTTTACTTAGTCCAGTATCAGTACATTACAGAATAGTCTTCAGAAAATACTATGAGCATTATCAGAACAGTCATTTAGCAGTCGGATGAACATAGAACAATTTAGTATTTTAGCATCTTTAAGTTGGGAGTAGGATTTAGTACCAATCGAGTGTAGGGATAGAGACTTACCCATCAGATAGGTAGAGTCATTATTAGCGGTCCCTATACTCCAGAACTATGTAGCCAGAGTAGGATATGTGTAATACCCCGATCGTTTCTTAAGCCTAAATCCATCTTTTGAGTGGATATGTATGGCTTCCAAAGTGATTGATGTTTATATCATGTAGTATTTCTCTAATTTCTACTTTTTTTCATGTATAGCATTGAATAATATTTTCATCGATACCAATTTCATCAAAATCCAACATCGGACGAGGAAGTTATGGCTGTTTTACTAAACGTTATCGGATCGCCCAAGTTTGACGGTCGACCTGGAAGACCATCAGGTCCCTAGTGGACCATCAAGTTCCCTGTTAAGACAAGGAAGTGACTCTTTTTTAGGCCATCGTTTGACGGCCATGTTGGTAGACCATCAAAAAGTTGATGGACCGTCAATGGGTCCGTCAGGTCGAGAAAGAATGTTCCATTTTTGGCCCCTGAGTAATGGACGATCTGGTGGACCGTCAGATTCCCAAATAATCGTCACTTCGACCTTCACTCTGAGGCAGAACATCTTAGTGTTGGCACTCAAGTGACGGAGGACTTGGTGGACCGTGATTTTCAACTTTTAAAAAGGAATTTAGTATTCCCCCCCCCCTCCCCCCGCATTTTGGTTTTTTATATATCCAAGAACATGAAAAAAAAACTCATTTCTTCTCGTTTCCCTTCCAAGAACTCTCTAGAAAACTAGGGCTTCTTCCAAAACCCCCAAAAAAAAAACAAATCTTCTTCTAGGAAATTCAAGGATCTTCCATAGATTTCTCCAAGTTGTTCAAGAATTAAGTTCCCAAGTCAAGGGAATCAAGAATCTTGGTCTAAAAGTGTGAGAAATAAGTTCCAAACAAGTTTCTACATCTCCAAAATCAAAATCCAAGGTATGTAGGGTTTGAACAAGAACATTCCTTTCATTCTTGTGCCTAAGATTTACTCTCTATTATTGATTAACATGATTTTTTCCAAGAGGGCTACACCCAAAATTACTTCATTGATGATTTATGAGATTTGAGTTGATTAAATTTGATATTATTATTTATTTACCATCATATTTCTTAAATTGAGAATTTGTGCTATGAGTTGAATATTGTTGTTATGAATTGATGATTTTTGAATGATTTGAGATTGGTGTCATGATTTAAGTGTTTCTATGAGAAATTTGACTATTGAATATATATCGATATTTTAGATTGAATGTAAAAAATGAGTCCTAAGATATTTCCTTAAAGTTGTTGATATTCGAAATAATTCGATAAGCAAATATACTTGATGTTGAGAAAGACTGTGTTGAGTTGAGTCAAGTTAGGAATCCACAAGATGTTTATGATTTACAGATGAGATATATAATTATGTTTATGTCTTTATAATAGACCCATGAGTTGATATTAATTAAGGTGGGTTTCCTAATGCGTTCTGAACTGAGTTTGGGAGGAGTATTTAGCACTGAGCAAGAAATGTGGTATATCCCCAAAACTACGTGCCACTGTAGGATTGATGTTGATAATTGTGGGCCAAAGGTCGAGTATGAGATTGTGATAACGATATTAAGGTTGTACTCCTTTTTAAGAGTACGACACCGCCGCTAATATGGGGTTCTCTCTTTAGGAGGTCAAAATGTTGGACTTCATGCAACTCACATGGTATAGTTATGTCGGTTATAAGAAACTCCCACATCCATAATGATCTAAGTACCATGAGTTACGGAGTCACTCTAAGTCATGAGTCAAAGATTTTGAGTTGAGTTAAATGATTTATGAGATTTATGAAGCATATGTTATTACTGATGACTTACAAAAATGATGTTTTAGATAATTCAAGTGAACAGAGTTATTATTGTCAGCATTCATGATTTTCTTATACATTTATGATATTATTTAAAATGTTACATCCACTCCCATACACTCAGTACATTCCCAAGTTCTGACTCCCATACTCTTTTGTATTCTATATTTCCTCATGATATAGGTTCAGGTGCTCAGTCTCAGCAGCGACAGTGATCTTTGAGTACCTTCATCTATATTTATGAGGTTGATGAGTCCTCCTTTTTTGAGGACCTGTGTCTATGATTTTGTCTTGTTAATAAATGGTTGTCTACTTTCAGTTCAGTACGAGCCAGTTAGGGATCTGTCCCAATGGCTACTCTATCCTATGTAGTAGAGGATTTGTCAGAGTAGTGTACCGGCGTGTACAGAGATTTCAGTATTTTGTTTGCATAAGTCAGTATTACTTCGTATTTCAGTATGTTCATGACATGGTTATTCCTCTTTATCTTAGCATGATTTGCGCTATAATGAGTTCTGAAAGTGATGACAGGCTTAGAGGGTTAGCCTGAGGCCACGTGTGGCCTTGAGCACTATGTTACGTTTCAGGATAGGGTCTTCGGGTGTTACAAGTTTGGTATCAGAGCCTAAGGTTCAAGGTGTCCTAGGGAGTCTGACAAGCCACGTTATGTAGAGTCTTAATCATCAGTGTATAGCGCGCCACATCTATGAGCAAGAGGCTACGGTAAGTATTAGGAAAAGTTGTTTCTTTCTTTCAAGAGTCTATCAGGCCTATGACTGTTTCTCTCTGCTGTAAATTTGTGCTCTCTTATGATAGAAAATGTCTTCTTGTAGAGCTCGCAGAAACAACGAACGACCTCTACCCATTGATCCTTTAGGTAAGATGGTGTCCCATGCCAAATTCCAGGATGCTTTCCAAGCTCTAGCCCAGGCGGTCACCGCCAACACCCAAGCCAACACTAAGGTTACTATTCCACCTCTGCAAGGGAATAATTCTGCAGCAGACCGGGTACGTGACTCTCTGCAAATGAATCCCCCTAAGTTCTTTAGGTCTAAAGTAAGTGAAGGCCCACAAATAAATTTAGATAAAGTGAGAAAGATCACTCAAATTATGCACGTAACTAAGGAGGAGAGTACTGAATTGGCTGCCTATCGAGTGAAAGATATTGCTTATGATTGGGTAGAGATTTGGAGGAAAATTAGAGGGGAGAATGATGCTCCTGTGACTTGGAAATTATTCCAGGATGCCTTCTTAGAAATATTATTTCCCCCAGAGATAAGACAAGTGAAATTAGAAGAATTTGTGAACTTGATATAAGTCCCCATGACAGTTAAAGAGTATTGCCACAAGTTTAATCAGTTATCTAAATATGCTCCCGCTATGATGGTTGATTCTAGAACTAGTATGAGTAAGTTCTTGGATGGTGTATCTAGTTATGTTGTAAAAGAGTGTAGATCTGCTATGCTTAATAGGGACATGGATCTTGCAAGACTAATAATTCATGTTCAGCAGATTAAAGTAAACAAGGTGAAGGAGAGAGAGAGAGAGAGGGAATAAGAGAGTTAGATCAGAGCAGCAGGGGTATAGTCAGACAAGATTTTCTGAAGGGATCCTCCCTCTGTTCCAGAGCCATTCTCTTGTGCCAGTGCCTTCATCAGCCAGTACTCCTACATTCAGAATTAAGACAGAAAAGGGTAATAGGCGTACTATATCCAGGTCCTAGGACAGTGTAAGTAACAGACCTTGTCCTTCCCCATGTTTGAAGTGCGGTAAAGACCATCCCAGTAAGTGTTTTGTCGGTCACAGGGGTTGTTTTAGTTGCGGTAAGTTGGGCAATGAGTTTAGAGATTGCCTATATGCTAGACAGAGGAGTCGCGATGTCCATCCTCAGAGTTATACTATTAGTGCTCCAGCCCCTTTAGTTCGTCCTACTCTTCCTCAGGGTGCCTCATCTAGTACTACAGGTGGTCAGCATCAGAATCACTTTTATGCTATACCACCTCGCCAGGAGCAGGAGGATTCACTAGATGTTGTTACTGGTACGCTTTGTGTATTTTTTTCGATATGTATGTGTTGATGGACCTTGGGTCAAGTCTTTATTATGTGACTCTGTTGGTGGCTGTGAATTTTGAAATCAGTGTCGAGAAGATTTTTGATCCTTTTCTAGTCTCTACACAAGTGGGTGAATCTGTTGTTGCTAAGCAAGTATACAAGAAGTGTCCTATCAATGTTTTTAATAGAGTCATGTTTGTAGATTTGATTGAGCTAGACATTGTTGATTTTGATATTATTTTGGGTATGGATTGGCTTCACTCTTGTTATGCATCTATAGACTATCGTACTCGGGTAGTCAAGTTTCAGTTACCTAATGTGCCAGTCTTTGAGTGGTCCAGAAATTCTGTATCTCCTAAAAGTCATTTCATATCCTATCTTAAAGCTAGGAAATTGATATCTAAGGGTTGTATCTATCATTTAGTCCAAGTTAAGGACACTAAGTCTGAGACTCCAACTATTTAGTCTCTTAGTATTGTCAATGAGTTTCCTGATGTTTTCCTAAAAGATCTCCCAGGGGTACCTCATGATAGAGAGATAGAATTCGGAATTGATCTTCTCCTTGATACACAGCCTATTACTATTCCTCCATATCGTATGGCCCCCGCAAAACTTAAGAAGTTGAAAAAGCAAGTCAAAAATCTTCTTCATAAGGGTTTTATAAGGCCCAGTGTGTCTCCCTGGGGTGCACCCATTCTATTCGTGCAAAAGAAAGGTGGTTCATTCCGTATGCACATTGACTATCATTAGCTCAACAAGGTCATGGTCAAGAACAAATACCCTCTCCCTCAAATTGATGACCTGTTTGATCAACTGTAAGGTGCCAATTATTTTTCAAAAATAGATTTGAGATCTAGTTATCACCAACTTAAATTCAAAGAGTGTGATATTCCAAAGAAGTTTTCTGCACCCGTTATGGTCATTTTGAGTTCCTGGTTATGTCCTTTGTGTTAGCTAATGCTCCAGTAGCTTTTATGGACCTTATGAATCGATGTTTAGAAATTACCTGGATATGTTCATTATTATGTTCATCGATGATATTCTCGTATACTCCTGAAGTGAAAACAACCATGCAGATCATCTTCAAATTGTCTTGGAAACCCTTAGAGATCAGCAGTTGTTTGCTAAATTTAGCAAGTGTGAATTTTGGCTTCGGTCAGTTGCCTTTCTGGGTCATATTGTCTCTTTTGAAGGTATTCGAGTTGATCCTCAAAAGGTAGAAGCTATGAAGAATTGGCCTAGACCTATTTCCCCATCTGATATTAGGAGTTTCTTGGGCCTAGTTGGATATTACCATTATTTTGTCAAAGGTTTCTCTTCCATTATTGTTTCTTTGACTCGGTTCACCCAAAAGAAGGTTAAATTCCTATGGTCAGATTCTTTTGAGAAGAGTTTTTAGGAGTTGAAGACTCGGCTCACTTCATCCCCTGTGATGACCCTGCCTAATAGTGTAGATAATTTTGAGGTATATTGTGATACTTACAGAATTATTTTGGATTGTGTGTTGATGCAGAAGGGTAAGGTTATAGCCTATGCCTCCCAATAGTTGAAACCTCATGATAAGAATTACCCGACCCATGACCTCGAATTAGCTATAGTAGTTTTTGCCTTAAAAATATAGAGGCACTACCTTTACGGTGTTCATATTGATGTCTTTACGAATCACAAGAATTTGTAGTGGGTGAAGCTATTGTGATTGGTTTAAAGTGGGTGAAGCTATTGTGATTGGACATGATGTTGTGTTCGAGGCTATGGAGAAAGATAAGTTAATTCGAGAGAGGTTGAAGACAGTCCAGAGTCATCAGAAGTCGTACGCAGATATGAGAAGAAGAGCTCTTGAGTTTGAAGTTGGAGATATGGTGTACTTGAAAATTTCACCCATGAAAGGGGTGAAAAGATTTGGAAAGAAAGGGAAGCTTAGTCCCCGATACGTTGGCCCTTATAGAGTTTTAAATCGTGTTGGGAAAGCAGCTTATAAGGTTGATTTGCCTGTAGAATTGTTAGTTGTCCATCCTGTGTTTCATGTTTCTATGCTCAAGAAGCACATTGGAGACTCTGTTATTGTTGATCCATCGGAAGGTTGTGATGTTCAGGATAGCCTTTCGTATGATGAAATCCCGATTAAAATCCTAGATTATCAAGTCCGTAGATTGAGTAACAAGGAAGTTACCTTGGTTACAGTTTTGTAGAGAAATCAATCAATCGACGGTGCTACTTGGGAAGCAGAAGTAGATATGCAATCCAGTTACCCTCATCTTTTCTCCACGAGTTTGAATCAAGCTGAAGGTACTATTTCCTTAATTCAGTTTCCTTCTAATCTAATGTATTCAGCTATATGGTTATTCTCTTTATGGTTCATGCATTTAGGGAAATACTCAAAAGTTTAGAGTAAAGTGATCCCTTAGATATGTGTCATTCCAGCTATACGTCCTTATTTTCTCTTATTCTTAGCCTATCTGGCAACATTCGAGGACGAATGTGTCCAAGGGGGAGATATTGTAATACCCCTATCGTTTCTTAAGCCTAAATCTATCTTTTGATGGATATGTATGGCTTCAAAATTGATTGATGTTTATATCGTGTATAACATTGAAGAAGCTTTCCATCAATACCAATTTCATCAAAATCCGACATCAGAATAAAGGGTTGTGGCCATTTTACTAAACGTTACCGGATCCCCCAGGTTTGATGGTTGACCTGGCGGACCATCAGGTCCCTAGTGGACCATCAAGTGCCCGATCAAGCCAAGGCAATGACTTCTTTTTCAGGCCATCGTGCGACGGCGAAGTTGGTGGACCATCAAAAAGTTGACGGACCGTCAATGGGTCCGTCAGGTCGAGGCAGAATGTTCCATTTTTGGCCCCTGAGTGACGGACGATCTAGTGGACCATCAGATTCCTGACTGACCGTCACTTCGATCGTCACTCCAAGGCAGAACGTCTTAGTTTTTCCACTTGAGTGATGGATGACTTGGTAGATCGGTAGTTCCTCTGACAGACCATCAGATTGACCGTCACAGGCCCCGATCAGTGATTTTCAACTTTTCAAAGGACATTTTGGGTATCCCCCCCCCCCCCATTTTTGTTATATTTATATCCAAGACTATAAAAAAAAACTCATTTCTTCTCCTTTCCTTTCCAAGAACTCTCTAGAAAACTAGGGTTTCTTCCAAAACCCCCAAAAAAAATCAAATCATCTTCCAAGAAATTCAAGGATCTTCCATAGATTTCTCCAAGTTGTTCAAGAATTAAGTTCCCCAAGTCAACGGCATCAAGAATCTTGGTCTAAAAGTGTGAGAAAGAAGTTCCAAACAAGTTTCTACATCTCTAAAAGCAAAATCCAAGGTATGTGGGGTTTGAACAAGAACACTCCTTTCGTTCTTGTGCCTAAAGATTTACTCTCTATTATTGATTTACATGATTTTTTTTGCAAGTGGGTTACACCCAAAATTACTTTATTGACGATTTATGAGATTTGAGTTGATTAAATTTGATATTATGATTTATTTACCATCATATTGCTTAAATTGAGAATTTTTGCCATGAGTTGAATATTGTTATTATGAATTAATGATTTTCAAATGATTTGGGATTGGTATCATTATTTAAGCGTTTCTATAAGAAATTTGACTATTTTATATATATCGATATTTGAGATTGAAAGTCAAGAATGAGTCCTAAGATGTTTCCTTGAAGCTGTTGATATTCGAAATGATTCGATATGCAAATGTACTAGATGTTGAGAAAGACTATGTTGAGTTGAGTCGAGTTAGGAATCTATAAGATTCTTATGATTTACAGATGATATATATATATTTATGTTTTGGTCATTATAATAGACCCATGAGTTGATATTGATTAAGGTGGATTTCCTAACGCGTTTTGAGCTGAGTCTGGGTGGAGTATTTAGCACCGAGGAGAAAATGTGGTATTTCCCCAAAAATACGTGCCACAGTAGGATTGATGTTGATAATTATGGGCCAAAGGCCAAGTATGAGATTGTGATAAGGAGATTGAGGTTATACTCCCTGGCAAGAGTACGACACCCCCGCCAATGTGTGGTTCTCTCCTTAGGAGGGAAAAACGTTAGACTCCATGCGGCTCACATGGTGTAGTTATGTCATTTATAAGAAACTCCCACGTCCATAATGATCTAAGTACCACGAGTTACCGAGTCATTCTAAGTCATGAGTCAAAGAGTTTTAGTTGAGTTAAATGATTTATGAGATTTATGAAGCATATGTTATTACTGATGACTTAAGGAAATGATATTTTAGATAATTCAAGCGAAGAGAGTTATTATTGTCAGCATGCATGATTTTCTTATACATTTATGATATTATTTAAAATGTTGCATCCACCCCCACATACTCAGTACATTCCCACGTACTGACTCCTATGCTCTTTTGTATTCTGTATTTCCTCATGATATAGGTTTAGCTGCTTAGTCTCAGTAGCGACAATGATCTTTGAGTACCTTCATCTACATTTCTGCAGTTCGTGAGTCCTTATGGTTCGAGAACCTGTGTCTCCAATTTTTTTTTGTTAATAGATGGTTGTTTACTTTTAGTTCAGTACGAGTCAGTTGCGGATCTGTCCCAATGGCTCCTCCGTCCTATGTAGTAGAGGCTTTGTCAGACTAGTGTACCAGTATGTATAGAGATTTCAGTATTTTTTTTGCACAAGGAAGTATTACTTTGTATTTTAGTATGTTTATGACATGGTTATTCCTCTTTATCTTAGCATGATTTGCGCTATAATGAGTTCTGAAAGTGATGACAGATGTCTTGTGATAGGTTCTTGGGGCATTACATTATGAGTAGTCACCCGTCATACTAGCGTTGACTATCTCGAAGAGGTCACCCATCAGTTCTGGCTTGACACCCTTAGTCTTTTGGATCTTATATTAGTTTAGTAGATTCACATAGTCATTGCTATTACCTATGGCATGGTATTAACACCCTTCGAATTTAAGTTACAAGTTGGACCCCGATTAGCTCAAATTGGGGAATGTCGGTTAGATGATACCTCCCACAGTCTTAGATATAGTCTCAGTTACAATCTCAGTTCAGTTATGTAATCTTCGAGTTGCTTGACCAAAGCATACAGATATCAGTATCTTCCATTATTTTAGTTTACAAATTTTACTCAGTCCATGTTATATGCTTGGTCATGTATCCCCAGTGTCTACAGGTTTTCATGTATCTTCAGTATTTACAGACTTTTATGCATACTTAGTATTTACAGATTCTATATATTTTCAGTATCTATAGATTCCATGTTCTCTACTCAGTACTCCATGTTTTACATGCTTATTCAGTTAATTATTAATTCTTTTCATGAAGCCATACATATCATCCTACCTCATTTAGAATACCAGTACATTCAAATTACTGATCGCATACCTTTCTTTTGTGTTATGATGTATTATACTATAGGTGCTGACTCTCAGTTCCCGGACTATGCTTAGACCTTACTCCTCAGGCTATCAGTAGTACAGTAGCAGTGGTGAGTCTTCATTATTCGAGGATAGATTATTTTACTTCATATCACTATTTCAATAGTTACCAGAGTTAGTTGGGGGCCTTTTCCATCTACTCATATTCAGTTAGTCAGTTTTAGAGGCTTTTCAGACATTAGAGTCAGTTATCTAGTATTCAGATTTTCAGCTGATCAATTAGTTTATCAGTATTTAATTTGATTCAGTCACTTTTTCTGTAGATTCATATTTTAGTATTGATTCAATGATAAAACATTGTGGCAATATCATATGTTTTTCATAATTATGATATTATTATTCAGTGCTCATGACAGGTACCAACTCATGGGTTAGCTTGTGGTCTCTCAGGACTGTAAGCACCGTATGACGCCCAGGGTGTACTCTCGGGTGGTTACACAATTCTTGGTTAGTAGAGAGATCCGATCTAAGATTTTTTATGCTACCTCCGAATGTAGGATCATGAAATATCCACCAATAATAGTATTCAAAATAACTTTGGAATATGTATTGAGGGTACAATTGAAAATTTCTAGCTAATTTCTCCCCAAAATTCAATGATTAGGAACGATCATCAATTTTTTCTTAAAACTAAATGATGCCTCAAAAAGTGATTCAACCATGGAATTGCTTGAAATCATAGATCCCGTCCTTCAATTTCATATTTTGGGAGGAGGGAAAAATCAATCCAAGAACTACTACAAACTTGTTCCAAGTAGTAATGGACCCACAAGGTAGTTCCCCACACTGTGTATATCATATAAAGTACAAATTCTAATAGAATTTATGATATACATGTTTGTTTCATCAATTGGCAAACCCAAAAGCACAAACTTTGGATTTATTAACTGAATCAAAGCACTTGTGATATCAAAATTTATCCTCTAGAGAAACTCGGAAGGAATGATAGCTCCTACTCTATGGGATAAAAGTACTCAAATTTATCCTCTGGATCATTATAAGATTGCAAGTACTAATAAGTTGGGAAAACTTGAGCTCTTTCTCTTTTTTCTCTATCAAATTCTACTCGATCATCTGCATCCTGTCTCTATCTCTTCTCTTGAGTTACACAATGGGTAGCTTCATTATCCCTCATCACATTTTCTTTTGCTAGTAACCTGCAACTGTCTCATGAAAACCCTAAGGAGGTGGGGGAGGTAAGTCCATTGCATAATTATGTAGCCCAACATAATGAGCTTCACGACCAATTTCTAACATCCTACGATTTTGTCATAGGGTTCTTTCAATCTCTGGATAAAGTGGGATAAAGGGATTGCAATGACTCCTAGTTGTAGGAATATAACAACATATGTCCATACAATAATAAAAAATTAAAATCCAATAACCTCAACAAACTTTTTTGATCAATCTGTAACCGTATTCACCAGCAACTGCACCAAAATTTAATGTCACCCAAATTATACCATGCAATGAAGTATAAAGAGATCATCAAACAAATATAGAACAAAACTAGGTTGGGGTTGATCCGACGAGGACTATTGATAGGACAGGGTCAATGCGTTAGTTATACTATTAATTTATTCTTTCTTAAAGAGGGGATTAAAGATAACAAGTCAAAATTTTGTAAACTAAATCAACAAGTCTTGATTGCATAAATTGTAATCAATCTGCGATGAATATTAGGATAGTGTTCCCCCTGGCTTCCTAAATTTGTAGACTTATCATGCTCAATTTAACTATCTCAATGCACTGGATGAACAATATGAAAAATAGGTTTCACCAACCTTCTTTTGAAAGCGCTCGTCAATCACACTCATCACCTTGTGAGTCTTAGAGTGTCACCTTACTAACCTTTGACTATGATCCCAGTTCAACTATCTTCTTTTGGGTGTAAAGATTATAAGATGGGGGTTGGTAGCTTCAAATTACTATTGTAATCTTCTTTTCCCAATCTTAATCTCTCTTGAGATGATGATCTCGAACACAGGTAAGTCCTTAACTTCTGCAGTAGTTATGAAAGCAAACAATCCAAACAATATCACAATACATACATAAATACCAATTTATAAGGACTTCACACTTCCTCTACTTTGGAATTCAGCCAAGGTTCTTACAACCCTAGTTAAGTGGTTTAGCAGCTCATAATTGCAAGACGATCCATGGAATTTATAAAATAAAGCATAGAAATAATCTCACAATAATTGAAGAACAAAACCCAAAGTCTCAAATAAATAATCAACCAAATAATCAAGAACAAAGGATTCCAAGATCAAAAGTCGAATCTTGAGATCAATATATATTTGTGATTGTAAAGAATGTGTAAATAAGTACAAAAACATCAAAAGGGTATTTGCAGATTAGATCAAAATCCTAAAATTCCTAGCAAGAAGAACAAAGAAAACTGGGCCGGTGGCCACTTATAGACAAACTAATGGCCCGTAAGTGGTACTTACGTCCCATAAGAGGGTATCGTAGGTGACCAAAAAACTTCAGCCTTCATGCTACTGCCTACGATGTCACTTATGACGGTGTAAGTGGTACTTACTCCATTTTTATCCCCATTGTACTTCTCATACAAAACTTAAGAATTCTAAATATAAGGACCTTAAATCTATAACACCGATGATGGTACTTACGAAAACGTAAATGTTACTTACATCCTATAAGTAGTGCTTCATCACTATAAAAAGTAATATCAAACTTCAAGCTCTCTAAACTTGCACACTCTGAGACTTATGAGTCCACTTATGGTGGTCGTAAGTAGTACTTACGCCATGCAGGTGGTCTTGTAAGTGGGGTTTTCAGTATCTTCCAACTCTTTTTCTTCTTTTAAGCTCCAAAACCTAGTTTTCCGCTACATAGACACAAAACACATCATATATAACAAAACGGACCTAAGTACTTGCATATTTTATAGTTTTAAGCATTGAAAGAGCTATGAAACCATGGTACATGAATAAGAACCATAACTTATAGTCCCAAGAATCTCAAATGAACCAATATACCTAGGGCTAAACTTGCCCCTTATCCCAAACCTCATCACATCCTTCATGGGTGACACATGAAGAAAGACTCGATCACTAACACTAAATATCAAGGCACAGAGTCTACGATCCGCATAGCGCTTATGCCTACTCTGAGCTTCACGAAGTCTATCTTGAGTGACCCGAACTCTATGTAAAGTCTCGCAAATCAATTCCATACCTCGATGTGTAATCTCGGACACCTCAAACAACCTAACTACAGAGAAAAAATGCATACCATATAAATCTTGATGGGGAGCCATCTCAGTACCAGAATGGTAGCTATTATTATATGAAAACTTACCAAACCCAAATGTTGCTCCCAATAACACTAAAGTCGATGACATTAGCACAGAGCATATCCTCCAAAACCTGAATTATCTGCTCTGACTGACCATTGACCTTGGGGTGACAATTTGTTCTAAGATCAATTGGGTACCCAACTCCTCTTTAAAAAATTTCCACAAGAGAGATGTGAACATTGAACCCTTATCTTAGATGATAGACATTTGTACACCATGAGGACGAACTATCTCACAGATGTAGATATGGGCCAACCTCAAAGCATTGAAAGAAACCTGAATAAGAATGAAATAAGAAGATTTGGTCAATCAATCCCTGAAGTCCATAGTGATATATTCCCATTTCTAATACCGAATGGGTAACCTCTAAAGAAAACTACTAGGCCTTAAATGATCGCCCTTCACCTACTAGCAACATAGGCAACAAGCTACAAAATCCACATCCTTCCTTATACCACCCCACTGTAGTGTTGTCTCGGTTAATATTACATATTTTTCTTTCTTTGATGGATAAAATATCTAGAGCAATGAGCTTCTTCAAAAATCAATCTCACCCAATAACCCACTCTGGATATACAAGATCGACCTCTAATCCTCAAAATACCATTAGAATCAAGCTAGGCTTCCTTATCCTCACCACTAAATACCTTATCCTGAATTATTCTTAAGCTAACATCATAAAATTAATGATCTCAAATATGTTCCATCAGAGAAAATCTAGCCTCCACAAATGCTAAAACATGCCTATGTGTCAAAACATAAATCCTAACCATCTAGGTAGACAAATACTAAACCTTTAAATCCAATAGCTTTTCCTAGTTTAAAATATGCACAAAGATACCTATACTAGTGGACTTCCGAATAAAGGCATCCTCAACCATGTTTGCCTTTCTTGGATGATAAGTAATAGTAAGGTCATAGTCCATAAGAAAGTCAAGAAAATGATGCAACCTCATTTAAGATATTGCTTGTGAAGAAATACTAAAGTCCATGATTATTCGAGAAGATCTTACACCAAACTCCATAAAAATAGTGCCTCCATATTTCAAGGAATAAACAACCGCATATAATTGAAAATCATAGGTAGTGTAACTCATCTCAGGAGCCTTCAATTGATGAGGAGAATACATAATCATCTCACACTATTGAATCAACACAACATCTAACCCAATACTAAAAGCATCACAGAAGATAGTAAAACCCACACCCTTCTTAGGAAAAGTCAATATAGGGGCTGAGGTCAACAAACCCTTTTGCTTTTGAAAACTTGCCTCACATAAGACCACTGATATAAAATCTTTTTCTATGTCAACTTCATCAATAGAGTTGAAATAGATGAAAAACTCTTAACAAAACACCGATAATAACCTGCTAAACCAACAAAACATCAAATCTTTTAAGGAGAACTAGGATTGTCCCAATCATGAACCACTGCAACCCTGGATGTATCGACCATAATATTATCCTTAATCACCACATGAACAAAGAAAGAAACAAACTCCAACGAAAACACAAACTTAAAGTACTTAGAATACAACTTCTCCTTTCTCAATCTCAGAAATACAATCTACAAATGCTCCTCATGATCAACCTCACTCTAAGAATAAACTAAGATATCATCTATTAATACATTAACATGAGAGTCAAGATACGATCAAAATACCTGGTTAATTAAATCCTTGAACGCGTCTAGGGTATTGGTTAACTTAAAATACATGACCAAGAACACATAATTACCATACTGAAAACAAATAATTGTCTTTAGAATATCTATAGCCCAAATACTCAGCATTGGGTATCTAAATCTCAAACCAATCTTTGAAAACACTAAAGCACCCTAAAGTTGATCAAACTAATCATCAATATGATAAAGAGGTTACTTATTATTAATCATCACTTTGTTTAACTATGAGTAATCAGTACACATATGTATTGACCCATCCTTTTTATTCACAAATAAGATAGTCGCGCCCTAAGGTGATATACTAGGTTGAATAAGTTTGTTATCCATTAACTCTTGCAACTGATTATTTAATTCCTTCAAATCTGCAAAGGATATCCTATGAGGAGGAATAGAGATGGGCTTGGTGCATGATTCAACATTAGTGGCCAAGTCAATATCATGATTTGGAGGCATACTAGGCAAATTCACAGAGAAAACATCCTTGAACTCATGGACAATATCAACAAAATCCAAAGAAGGCAGTGAAGCAACACTAGTATCATAAATATTGGTCAAATAAGTTAAACACCCCCTCTCTACTAACTGATGAGCTTGAAGGAAAGATATAACTCTCAAGGGATCCAAATTAAGTCCACCCTTCCAAGCTATCCTTGGCATACCCAGCGGAGCTAAATCTATGGTCTTATCATAACAATCTAGGATAGCATGATAAAGAGATAACCTATCAATACCAATAATGACAACAAAATCCACCATATCTTGTATAATTAAATCTACCTAATTCTCATGGCCCACAAAATCGCAACACAGGATGGGTGCACTTCATTCTCCATAAAAGAGTCTCTTACATAAATAACCATGGTAAGAGAGTAACTAGTAGAATCAAAACCCACAATAAAATATACATATACATAGGAGAAAATCAACCCTGGATCAAATAACACAAATGTAGAACTAAAACAAACAGGGGTGATAACTGTGATAACAATTTTGTCTCTAGTCTTAGAGGTATAGCATAGCATTGTCCATGTCCGCTAGCTGACTGAGTAGCCCCAAAACCACTAACTCAACCTCCAGAAGCTCTAGTAGAACCTCTACCTTTCACTGCTAATATAGGAGTAGTCTTGTAAACACAATGGACTCTAAGTAAACTATGTTTCCCGACTCAATTATAGAAGGTGAAGCTAAGATAGAACTACCACCTAAAGATACAGCATAAAAAGAACAACTAACTGAACCTTACAAGGATTCCAACATTGGTTTGCCATGATA
>NC_061111.1:210521536-210543905 GCF_002878395.1 Capsicum annuum | reverse complement strand
AACACATGATTAAATAACTAAATTGCAGTCAAGAGAACCTTCTACTTTGTCATGAAATTACATCAAAGAAGTCTATGGATTTTACGTGCATAGTTAGACATTACACCACAAGCTGAATAAAGTAAGTAAATAAGGAATGCTTTCATAGATCAAAATTTACAAAACCAAGGATTACAAGAACTAATTTCAGCTTAACAGAACATACCACAAATGGAAAATACCCCAAGGTGGTTCCGAGAGCCGCAGAGAATGGCAATAGTTTCGGCTATGCTCCCCCTGAAGCAAATCAAGAAAACCATTCATTGTCAAAATCAGTAAAGATTCTTACTTTTGCAATCTTATCAATAGAAATATAGAATAAAATTGAAGAGAAAAGTACTTTAATCTGTTGGATACATTAAGACGGTTGGAGGTAAATCTATGACTGCACAAAATATGCTAAGTAATCTGATGTACCGAAAGGTGGCAGGTTAATTTGATATCAAAATGTGTCAGCATGTTCAGACTTTCCTAAACGACTAGCCAAAGAAGTAATACAGAATCTCTGAGTGCAAAAAGATAGTCGTCCACAACCATGTGAGTGACATGGACTAGACACCCTTCTTGCTGACTAACATAAATAAGTGAGGACAAAATGCCAAACCATCAATAGTTGGATAGGAAAGAATTTCTACTATTTATAGAGTTACATTAGAAAAGAAAATATAGATGATTAGTCCATGCAAAGATAGGAGATTTTAAGCTCACCAATCATCTCTTCTTTCATCTTTTGTCGCTTCTCATCAGCTAATGGCTTTAAACGTACCACACTTCTCCTAGCTTGGTCATGTGAGGGTTCTAATTCCAAGATTTTTAACATGTCTGCAAGATTTTTAAAAACCAAATGGAATAAGAGCAGAAAAAACCAAAGTAGAACTCCAAACAACAACAACATACCTAGTGTAATCCCACAAGTTAGGTCTTGGATGGGTAGTGTGTACACAAACCTTACCCCTACAAGGTAGAGAGATTGTTTCCGATATACAAAGTAGAACTTCAATAATTTAACTATTTACCAATAACTTGAACCATTTGATTGGTGTGGAATTATTACGAGAGGCAATGAGTAACATACAAACACTCTTTTTTAAAATTAGTTTTTCAGGTAAGAGAGTGGGAACAAGGAGAAGGTGTAGGAGAGCCTGACTGGAAAACACAAGATTTTCACAAAGTAGCCCGGTAAATGCGAGTATGGATACTACTTATTTAGTGATGTAGCTAAGAAGTACCAGTCACAATGACATTGTACCGAATAAACATGGTACAAATTCAGAACCAGATATTTACCAATAACAACCTCATCAAAGTGTTCAATCTATTCATGAGCCTCTGGCTCTTCTAACCAGAGCCTTAATATATGTAGGATTTAGTTCTAATGCTTTAGTGCAGTCCTTGGCTGTCTCTTCATGTCTCCCCTGTAAATGAAAAAGTAATATCGCTATTAGATACAACAAAAACTCACACAGATAAACACAATTGATATCTTACACGCTACATGGGAAAATTATCAAACAAAGATATGGGAAAAACAAAGGAAAATTTTGGAAATTTTTCCTGATATGAGGTGAAGGCAGATGTAATATCATGTGTGCAAATTGAACTTTTTTTTTTCAACTCATGACTTATACGTGTGCAAAGTAAACTATCAAATTTTTATTTTTTAAAATTGCAGAAAAATGGTGAGACGACAATTATTTCTGGTATGCCGCTTACTTGGAAGCAATACACAAAAGTATAGGTACCACATTCTTTCTCTAAGATACACATATTCTCACCCCCCTAACTTTCTTCGTTCCCAGTAACTCTAATGTAAAACCACACAACCAAATGCCAAACCATCAATAGTTGCATAAGAAAGAATTTCCGCTATTTACAGAGTTACATTAGAAAAGAAAATATAGATGATTAGTCCATGCTAATACAGGAGATTTTAAGCTCACCAATCATCTCTTCTTTTATCTTTTGTCGCTTCTCATCAGCTAATGGCTTTAAACATATCACACTTCTCCTAGCTTGGTCATGTGAGGGTTCCAATTCTAAGATTTTTATCATGTCTTCAAGATTTTTAAAAATCAAAGGGAATAAAAGCAGAAAAATATCGAAGTAGAACTCCAAACAACAACAACATACCCAGTGTAATCCAATTAGCTACTAACTATTATGAAATTCTCAACAATTAATAATAATAGTTAGTAGCAACAACTGGTGTATCAAGATCTAGATGGAGAATATAAATAGCAAATTACCATTTTTTTATTGTCGCTAAAGACCATTTTTGTTGGTGTTAACTGTTTTAAGAAATTTTGATGATGCAGCATACAATTCCATTGCCAAAACAGATGCAATATTACATGGAGTATCAATCCAAGCTAGCAAAAGTTGCAGGTAGACAGAAAGCAGCATCCATACTAAAGGATGCACTCTACACATTAAGTGCTGGAACTATTGATTTCTTATAGAATTACTACTTCAATCCTTATCTTAACAAAATTTCTACTCCTCATTAGTATAGTTCTTATCTTTTATGCATATTCACTCGCATCGTCAAGGTAAAATTATGGGTTGATTCTAAGATTATCAATAAAATGGTTAGCTATGACCTATTTAGTGATGAATTAGTAATGAAGTTCATACTAATAATTTTAGTTTTTTTGGAGTGATGGGTCATAGACCAATCCGCTTAACATGTAGGTTGGGATATATGTTGCATTTTGATTCAACTCATGACCAATACGTGTGCAAAGTAAAATTTCAAATTTTTATTTTTTTAAATTGAAGAAAAATGGTGAGACGACAATTGTTTCTGGTATGTGGCTTTATGTCGCTTACTGGGAAGCAATACACAAAAGGATAATTACAACATTCTTTCTCTAAGCTACACATCTTCTCACCCTCTAACTTTCTCTGTTCCCAGTAACTCTAATGTAAAACCACATAACCAAATGCTTTAGAGTTCTTATACCAAACATTGAGGTAGTTATACAACTACAGTCAAATGATTCATGATTGCAATACCCTCTCAATGACTTGTTGGAGCTTTCAAACTACTAGACAATAGCCAGTTTCATATCACACCAGCGTTAAGCCCAGCATATTGAACCTTAAGAAGTAAGATGTTACTAGCTTAGAACGGGATAAATAATAGTAATAAAAGTCCCTTTTGTACTACTCCTAGAGAAGGAAAAAAGTAATAACATGTTAATCATTCTCTTTCCCTCCCAAACTTCTAAAGATTACCCACTTTGGCTGGATCTTTTGTAATAGTACTGAAATGCTCTTATCTTATAATTCATCCAATGAAAACATACTTTATATAGAGAACTCCATGGATAGACTACACATTCAATTCGTTCATTATGTTGAATCGATCTCTAGCAAAGGTCAAGTCATTTTTTGCAACCCTTAAGCCTTCTAATCCTTCAATGGATACTTCTTCTAATAAAGAAAGGGTGTCTAAGATGTCAGTAGCAGACAGAACTAATACCATACAGATATGATGAAATGAAAAGCACATTTTTCTAGTTAACATGCATCTTTGAACTTCACAATTATGAGTGAGGAAACAGACTGGAACTGTTAAGTTGATCAACCAGATTCTTTCATAACTTCGCGAAGGTTTGTAGCTCGAAAACACAATGTGAGAATAAGAATGAGCTAAAGTATATACACACTACTTATTGCAAGTATGCCTCTTACTCGGTTATTTTGGTGCCAAGTTCAAAGGGAGTAAATTTTAGTGAAGAGAGACTATGCTTTTAAAAGGTTGAGAAAGATCATACTAGATTGTATTGTAAAATCAATACAACATAGAGACATGCTCTAGTTTGTAAAGATTAACATTAGAAAATTAGTGAAGGTCTATAACTAGAAGAAGCAACTAACCCAAGTTAAAGGAAGTTCTAAAGATAGAGTTAAATATGAAGTAACAATGCTCATACACTATTCATACAAGGCAAACGTAGGTGATGGAATGTTACTGTAGTAATGCAAGTTCATCCAATATAGCAAATCAAACTAATTGGAAAAGTATGAAGCTTACATCACAAAGGAACAAGATTACATTTAAAGACACAATTGGAAAAATCTACACCAATAGGATACAATAACTGCAGGATACAAAACCCCTCCAGCAAGCTGAAGAGGATCCCATTGACAGATTTAGACAGACAAACTAACAAACAGAACAAGGGGAAAAAGAAGACGCCCTTACAACAGCACTTAGATAAATAACAATATTTCAACTGAAATCTTTTAACATACTTCTTTTTATCATACAACTCTCATCATTCTAAAAGCAATAGACTAAGCCTATGAAGGAATATAAGTTTTTAACTTCCTTCTTTTGATTCTGAAAATCGAACCAAGAGAAAAATATGACATGCTAATTAGAAATCAGGCAATATAGATGAGTCTCAAATAAATGCAAGAGAAAAATGTTTCATCAAATATCCAAATCTAACATATGAGATCCAAAGAGAGTAACAGACAAGACATTTGACCATTGAAATATGCATTGATAAATGGTATTAGTAGAAACTTCTAGGATGAATCCTTCTTAGAGAGGTACACTTTCATTGGGAGCAGCGTACCCCAATTTTACAGCAAACTTTAATTCCTCGCTAAACTAAACCACTACTAACATACCAGTACGGATTAATATAGAAAGCAACCTAAAAAAGTACTAAAATCAACCAAAACAGAGAAAGACAACAGAAACTATTAGTGTACAAATTAATATAGAAAGCCACTAAAACAAGTAATAATTTTTGATTCCCAACAATTAGGCCACTGATCTAATACCTGCATGTAAGTGAAGTAAAAACTTCCTTATCATATTAAGGATCTAAAAAGGGAGAGGAACTTTAGCAACTTATATTCTTGAAAAAATATAAGTTCGAATTATTGACATGCACTGAAAAACATAAATTATGAAGGACATTTTAAGATCAAATTCGAATTACTAACATCACCGAAAAAAATAAATTATGAAGGACTTTTTAAGATCAAATTGTAAAAAGGTGTGATCTCATACATTTTTTTTTCAAGTTCTAATCATGTCTCCTTTATCTGTTTCAAAAGCAGCTTTAAGTTTAGCTGCTTCACTAGTGGAAGTCCTTCCATCTCTGCAATCTTAGAATTCTTCTCTGCAATCAAAGTCTATAAGGAACAAGATTTTAGAAGATAGAAAGTACAGTGGTCAACACACAAGTTCTATTTAATATTTCACCAAAGATATACACATCTCAGACTCATGCAGTTCTATTTAATATTTCACCAAAGATATACACATCTAAGACTCATGCATGGATCTAAAAAATGAAGGTTAACCACATATACCTTAAATTCATGAACACAACAACAAAATTAAACTCACAAAATAGATACATAAAACCACACATCAAAAAATAGCTCCAATTCTCAGTTAATCTATGCAAATAATGACTGATGAAGGAAAATCTCACCTTGAATTTGAACATCAAGAGACAAGGCTTTAGAGAGTAATGTAGAACTTCATCGGGAGTTTCAAGATTATAAACCCAAAATGAATTAATTTTTTACCTCAATAAAAGAGCTCAAAGTAGCTCATCTTCTTAGAGTAATCGAGAAACAATATCACAAAGGCCTCTCTATATACGAAGCTTGGAACAACAATGAAGCTTTGAAAGAAAAGAAGAAGCAAATTAAGCCTAATTTTACTGTGAAAATGAAGTTTATTGTGAAGTAAAGCAAATGAAAAATTGACCATCACTATGCAGACAAAACAAGAAGACGATGGATAAACAATTGTGATCAGACAAAATAACAAAGTACAAAAATATCTTTACTTTGCTAAATGATTTTGGTCTTCTTTTTTTTTAAAATTATTTTGGGCCTTTCCAGATTTGGGTCATTCTTAAACTCTTCTTTATTTTGGGCCAATTTAATTTTGTCAAGTTAGTCATTTTTCCTTTTCCACACATTTTAAAAAATTATAAAAAAAAAAAAAAGAAAGGTACATTTACTAATTAACCTCTTAAAAATTTTACTATCAATTGTGAAAATTTTAAAAAGAAATAATTAAAAAATATAAAAAATATTTAATTAATGCTTTCTTAATTTGGTAAGGTGGACAACTAATATGAGACAATATTTTCTTAAAATGACCAACTAATATTAAATAAGGGAAGTATATATATTTTAGATGGATACGCAATTCAAAATATATTTGAAATTTTTTTTCGAAATTTGTGATCAAAATTAAATTATATATTTTTTGATTATAAATCATCTCATTAAGATTCAAATTGATATTTTATGCTAATAACTTTTAAATAAATGAAATGTTTATTTGGGATTTAGTAAGAAGAAAAATGTATTATTTAATTTTAAAAATGGTGATGAAGATAATATGCGTGCACAGAAATACATCTTATGTTCAATTGCATTTTGAGAAAATAATATGTTTGTCAAACTTTTAATTTCTTGAAATACATTTACAATAATTGTTAAAATCGTATAATTTTACTCAATTATTCACTCCTTAAATATAAATAATATATAATATTTAAAGTAAATAAATATATAATGAAATAATAAATATTATATATCATACTTAATGTTACTAATGCATTAACAATGAACAGAAGAATATGTTTAGAATAAAATATTCTTAATAAACACATAGTTCATGTACATAAATTTATATATTATTGTCCTTTGCTATTTTACTTTGAATTGTCTCAAGAAATTCAATATCATATTCAATCAAAGATTTGCACCTATTAACTTTTATTAAACTTTTAATGTTTATGTAAAAATTTTAACACTCACTGTTAAATAGTATTAAACAATGAATAAATGATTGTGAATAAATGATATATACTACAATTAATAAACTAATAAAAAATTAAATATGTTCCAAAGAATAAGATAATAATATATATAATTTATTTATAGTAATTTCCGCGATGTAATTATACTAGTTTCTATAAAAAGTCATGTACTAACATCAACAGGTCTTGGGAGATGCATTCTATATTAGTCATTTATTTATATTCATTTCCACTATTTTCTTTCAATTTTCTTGATATTCTTTTGCTAGTTGTTCTACATTTGGGGTTGGCAACCTTCTGGTGGGTTATAGTAGGTGTCACTATGACTTAAGAACTCAGATTTTGACACTTTTTTAATGTTTTGTCTTTCATATGTTAAAAGTCAATTTTAAATTCTGTGGATACATTTATTTTGTTCTATTTTCCTCAAAGAAGGAACAAATGTCATCTTTTTGGAGTGAGAACAAAAATGAAAATTGTAAGAAAGACTTATGTGTTGATACAATTTTCATCTTTTGGAGTGAAGAAACAAATTTTAGACAATTAATGAATGAAAAACACATGCATTTAAGTAAACGAACATTGAATAGGTCTTCCTGATAATATGTTGTACTATTTTAGTTCAATTTTTTAAAAAATTTTACATGCGTCATTTTTTCAAACAACAAAGTTTCAAAATTAATATTACTCAATATGAATATTAATTCGTTAGACTTTTAAAGTGAGTAAGGTGATTTTTAAAAAATCATTAAACCAATGAAAACAACAATAAACCTAAGTATTATAAGGGTTTCTAATAACGAGTAAAAATTCACAATAAATTTAATAAGTGAAAGACAACAGACTTTGAAAGAGAAAGAAACTTGATAGACAAACACTTAAAATAAAAACATAGAGAACGAGATATTAAGTAGCCTAAAACACAACCTAGTTATGCAAAATAGTAAAAAATATAGACAATCTAACTGACAACATGGTCACACAAAATAATACAAACTAAAAGGAATATACACTGAAAATAGACCCTCGAAAATTATTATTGTTGTTGCTTAGATCCTGAAAATTAATTTTGTTGAAATATGGATCATCGAGTAAAGTTATTACATCATCATTCGAATCCAACATTTCAGATAATAGAATTGTTCTAGTTATTATTAATCGACATTGATGCATCTAGTAAGGGGATATCCGTTGAAGGGTTTATTTATGGTTGTGGTACTTGAGTAGGATAGGTTAAAGGAAGAAGTGATAAACTCTCCATAGGAATCATCACCATTGAAGCCACATTACAGACCAATGGAGGAGCCCTTGCTCTCTCAAAGTTGCTGCCACTAGAAATCATCGAATGATCCACCAGAGGTACCACCAATATTGGAGTACCATTATGCGACAATGGAGGAGCCCTTGAACTTTCAGAGATGGATATACCAGTTACCATTGATCAAATAGTAGATTGTTGTGAATTTGATGTGCAACTCTCTCCATCAGCTTTCACTTTGATTATTTCATATATTTGTTTGATGCTTTCATTTATCACATAACCAAGATCATTGAGAACATATAGATTCATACCAACATGAGAATCTTTTTCATTCAACATTTCATATATTTTGTTTCTGAACTCCCTGACCCTATTTTCCTTCCTTATTTTTCATAGTTTTCCCTCAATTTTCTCTTTCCTTTCCTCAGTGATTTTTTTTTTGTAACCATATTTTTTTGATTACTCAAACTCTGGAGATTCCCTAAACCTTGTAAAGGTATTGATAACAACATCGTTATTTGCAAACATTTTAGTTTCAATGTGGTAAAGACTACAAATGATGACCAACATTTATACATTACAAAGTGTTTTGAGTTCGTTGGCTTTTTTATGAACCCTTTCTGGCTTTTCTTAAATGTGACTTTTTGCTCATTGATATTTTTAATAAAAACAAGCTTTACTTTCTTTCTATCCGTACCTTGCAATGGGAAAGGAACATAGTTGGTTGGATAGAGTGGACTAAATGTCTTATTATTGTTGTTGTGTATTTCTTTGCCTGAGATTGGCTCATAATTTTAGGGGGCTATATTGACATGGTAAATTTGTGAACATTTGAATTAGAGGATTCCTAGTTATCATTGCTACCTATTTTTACATAAAAATAAATGAGAGTGGATAAATATCAAATTAGATGCCTTCTGATGTGTAATATATTTGAGTCAATCTTCTTTTAGTAGGAAAATAATTTAGTTAATTTAATATATTTATGAAGTATACACAAAAGATAGTCAGTGTCAAAACAAATGTGTTTCATCAAGAAAGTTCTATAAAAATACTGTATCTTAATGTTATTTGGGCGTACAAAATTAAAAATTAATACAAGCAAACTTTTTAGCTCAAAATTTTGAATTATCAATTTCAACAATATTTGAATATGCATAAAATGTCAATATAATAGTGAATTTAACCAAAAACAATATTTATTAAATATTAAATAATGATGCGTATGATTATAGATATTGTCATGCTTATAGAAATACATTATTACTTCACTATTGCGGAAGCACATTTAGTAGAAATCTTATGATTCTTTAAAATACATTAAAAAATAAATTTTGCTCAAAGTTATTTTTATTATTCTCTGATACTCACCATTCTGTTACACAACTCACAATGAAAATTTATTTAAATTAATTTTGTGGCAAATCAATATAAAATAATTATTTCAAACACTTACAAAATTAATCCGTTCACATAGTGGGAAAGAAAAGATAAATTTCTTTCATTTAAATAAAAGTACTAAAGAAGTAAAAGAATTAGCTGTCGCTCGTCTTATAAATATTTTGTTAAAGTAAATAAATATTTTTCTCTCATGAGATTTTCTCCCTTAAGGTCATTAGAAAAAAAGTTGGGATAAATTTTTGAAAGTTTGAATTAGAGGATTTTTAGTTTTCGTTATGTCATGATCGAAAATTCGAGGATCATGATGACACTTGTTGCAGCGAACCTTGACAAGTAAGCCTATCACACAAACTGATACAAAAAAAAAAATAACAATCCAAAATCCAAGGTTAGGCTCCTAGAACGAAGCCGAATCATTTGAATAAAACAAATGCGGGAAGAAACATACTTAATAATACCATATTCCTAAACCCAATGTCACAGTGTAACAACATAACCAGTACAACTCCAAGTCAAATACAGAAGACATCGAAAATAGGATATAGCGCTATCTCTGAAATACAATAAAGACATAGTATTATAAGGAAATATAGAAGCAGATTTCGAATACCTAAAACAAACTAGTACCTAGAAAAGCTCCTAATGACGCCCAAATACCAAACATCGTGAGGTGCACCCAAACCTGAATCTGCATGGAAAGGGTACAGTAGGAGCGAGTACCGTCCACTTGTACTCAGTAGGTATCAGAGGTTGATCGAGTAAAGTAGAATATAAAACATACAACATACACACTAATGGCTCATCACCTGTAATTAGAAAATGTCCAAAAATAATATCCCACACCGCTTTCACTAACAGTTCTTTAATATCCATATATTACAACAAAATACCAGAAAGGAATGCAAGTATACATTTATACCACACATAAGCAAGGAAAAAAGACAACGTATTCTGGAAAATCAAGTACAAGTAAGGAAATATAGTGCAATGGTAGGTAACACTACAAATAGAATATACAATCGAATCAAAAGCACAATAAGATAAATATAATAAGAATGATGATGATGATGTAATGCAATAGGTTGTCGTAATACCTAGACACCAACGCACAGTCTTCGTATACACCTACAGAGCTAAATCTACATGACATAGGACCGATGTGGGGTTTGTCAATCTGTGTACAATTCACATATATCCATATCTCCTACCTGGCGCATCCCTCGGGTAGGATTTTATAAGATGCCATATTTTCTATCAGATAAAGAAGTTTCCAGTGTTTCTCGGTATTTTCATGGTAGGAACAATGTTTCAGGAATAAGTATGAGGATGTAATGCTTACAACTAACCACAACGTTTATTTCCACAACCAATCATAATGAGTATTTTCCACAAACAACCAATATGCCATCACATGAGCCAAATATCCACTCATTATTTCCAACCATCCATGAAATCCAGCATGATTCTATGACAATAGAGTATGAATATATCGAAACAAACAATTGATACCACAACATATTTTTTCATCAAACAAGGTACAATCATCATCATGTATAAAAGGCTATCAATATCCCATAGGACCTCACACGGTCACACATAGCATATAATGTTCCAAAACCACCACATAACATCCCATATAGGCACCCAAACGGTCACGACACATTAAGATAGTCATTTTCATGATTAGTTACTACAGCCTTAAGATGCTTTGGTACTAACATTAACTGCTCAACCCAGTCTAAAAGAAGTTAAGTCAACCTATCTCAATGGCCAAAAACTAATTCACAACACTTCAATCCCTAAGTCTTATTCCTCAAGAATGTACCCAGAACCAAGTAAGTCATGGACATATAGTTCATACGCATCAAAGTAAAGCTAATGATACTAATATTACCTATTTTCAAGTTAGGGTCAAAATGGACCCCCAAAATGGGTTTTTGAAAAACAAGGAAAAAATCATAATTTTATTTCAAAAACATATTCTCCATATTTATAGAAGTCTACAACTGAAAACCAAAGTGAAAACGAGTTAAAAACGAGGTCCAAATTAAAGAAAAGCCATTTTCAAGCTTTACCGAGTAAAAATCCTTGAAATCCATTTAAAAAATAAGGATTGAAGTTGTTTTGAAGATGAAATCTAGGAGAAAACTAATAATTACAAGGTTTGAAACTCACTTAGTGATAAGGGTAGAAATTGGGGTTTAAATTCATGAACTATAATTTTTTAGTCTTTACGGGCCAAAATTCTCAAATTCTATACTTAATTCAAGTTTAAAACAAGAATTAGATGATAAAGATTAAAGAAAATAATTGAAATAGGTGTTATGGAGCTTACCCAAGCTTAGAAGTTGAATAAGTCACTCAAAATCATGAAACACTAAGCTCCAAGTCTAAAAAATAGTGAAAATGGAAGAAACCAGGTATTTATATACCCAGGCATTGCGATCACGGACCAGAGTTGAGATTGCAGTACCTAGCCTATCAAGGGTATCTCAATCATAGAAAGGGTATTGCAATTGAAACATTCTGATTGTAGTCCTAATCAGAATCGTGAAAGGAACATTGCAATTATGGGTGCACCAGTTGAGGAATTGGTGCATTCTAAGAATCACAGGAGGTATGTAAGAGGGATAGTTTCAAGTATCTCGGGTCCGTGATCCAGAGTAACGGTGAGATTGACGAGGATGTCTCGCACCGTATTGGGGCGGGATGGATGAAGTGGAAGCTCGCATCGGGGGTGTTGTGTGATAAGAAGGTGCCGCCCAAGCTGAAAGGCAAATTCTACAGGGTGGTAGTCCGTCCGGCCATGTTGTATGGAGCGGAGTGTTGGCCAGTTAAGAACTCCCACATCCAAAAAATGAAGGTGGCAGAAATGCGGATGTTGCGCTGG
This sequence comes from Capsicum annuum, assembly GCF_002878395.1. Lineage (NCBI taxonomy): Eukaryota > Viridiplantae > Streptophyta > Magnoliopsida > Solanales > Solanaceae > Capsicum > Capsicum annuum. Next base: position 210,531,502 of record NC_061111.1, on the reverse strand, counting down.
ATGTGTGGGCTGACTAGAGGGGATAGAGTTCGGAATGAGACTATCCGGGAGAAGGTTGGTGTGACTTCAGTGGAGTGCAAGATGCGGGAAGCCCGATTGAGATGGTTCGGACACGTGAAGAGGAGGGGCATGGATGCCCCGGTTCGTAGGTGTGAGAGGCTAGCGTTGGATGGTTTTAGGCGGGGTAGGGGTAGGCCGAAGAAGTACTGGGGTGAGGTGATTAGGCGGGACATGGAGCAGTTACAGCTCACCGAGGACATGAACCTAGATAGGAAGGTCTGGAGGACGCAAATTAGGGCAGAAGACTAGGGCCGGTTTGGGTCGCTAGTGTAGGGAATTACTTGGGGGGTTTTTTATTCTTGTTATGATTCCGTGTTCCATGTTTTATTACGAATCTGTGTGCTTTCCTCTGTTTTCTAATACTTATGGGTGCCGTATTTATGTTATGTAATCTAGTTCTGTGCTTTACTATGAGTTTGTGTGGTATCTCGTGACTTGAGCCGGGGGTCTATCGGAAACAATCTTTCTACTTCTTTAGAGGTAGAGGTATGGACTGCGTACATCTTACCCCCCCCCAGACCCCACTAGGTGGGAATACACTGGGTTTGTTGTTGTTGTTGTTGTTGTAAGTTTCTGCAGGCCCTGTAGGATTCATTCGAAATCTCGTGAATACAAATGAACTTGCTACCCTATCAAAGTCAATGCTCCAAACTCAATGGCAACATTAGATTTTTAAAAATACTTTATTTTCATAAAGTTGACCCCCAAAATTCAAAATTACAACTTTCCAAATCGAGGATTGAAATGAGATTTAAAAGTCATAAAACCATACCAACCTTGTTACCACCCAAAGATAGACGTGCTGGATTCGCTAGGGCAGTCTATTTTCCTATCTCCCACATGGATAAAAAGATATCAACGAAAATCAACTATAAGGCTCTCTAAGCCACTAAAACCCACAAAATCAAATAAGTGGCACCAAAATGCATAAGGAATCATGACACTCATTCCTACACCCCAAAAATACCAAAACACAACCAAAGTGATGAGTAAAATAGTTATATCACACAGAAACACATATTTCACATATTTCATCAAAATTTAGGTCATTATATCATCTACCACTAAAAATCTAGTTCGTCCTCGAAGTAAGAAAAATAAAATACCTTAATAACCAAAAAGTTGGGGATATGAACAACGCATATCAGACTTAATCTCCAAAGTAGCCTCATCTACAGGTCGATGCCTCCACTAGACCTTAACCATAAGAATAACTTTAGAGCGCAACTATCCAACATCCCTAGCCAAAATGGAGGTCAGTTCCTCAAACAAAAGATAACCTCTCATTTAATTGAACTGACTCCCAATGAATGAAATAAGACATATCCAGAATGTAACGACGAAGCATGGAAACACGAAAAATTGGAGGAACAACTGATAAAATTTGTGGCAAAGCTAACTCCTAAGCCATATCACTAACAGTCCAGAGAATCTCAAATGGGTCAATATACCTACGGATAGTATTATCCCTCTCCTAAACTTCATCACACCCTTCATGGGTGAAACTCGAAGGAAAAATAATCACCAACACCAAATCTCAAGGTACGAAGTCTACGATCTGCATAACACTTCTGCTTACTCTTAGCTACTCAAAGCCTATCCTAATAATCTGAACTCTATCTAAAGACTCACGAAGCAAGTACGTACCTCAAGGTCTAACCACGAAAACCTCAAGCCATCCAACTATAGAGAAATAATGCTTACCATAAAATGCCACAAAAGCAGTTATATCGATACTGAAATGGCAACTATTATTATATGCAAACTCTACTAAGGCTAAATATTTCTCCCATTGAACCCCAAAATCTATCACACAAGTGCGGAGCATATCCTCCAAAACTTGGATAGTCCGCTCTAACTAATTGTCAGTTTGGGGGTGAAAAATTATGCTAAGATCAATCCGAGTACCCAACTCATCTTGAAAAGTCTTCCAAAAGTGAGATGTTAACATAGAACCAAAAAAATGTTGATAATAACCTGCCAAACAAATAAAAATTTGAATCTCAATGGGCGAAGTAGGCATAGCCTAATCTAAAACTACTGTAATCTTAGCTGGATCAACCATAATATCTTTCTTGGCCACCACACAACCCAAGAAAGAAATGGATTCCAACCACACACTTGGAGATCTTATGAAGCAATATACTCAAATCCTCCTCATGATTGGCCTCATTCTTGAAATAAACAAGATATCATCTATAAATACTACAACAAAGAACAAGAGATATGGTCGAAACACCCAATTCATAAAATCCATGAATGTGGTTGGGGCATTGGTCAACCCAAAGAACATTGATCTAAGGTGGATTTATGAACCTCAGTATTGTTATCTGAGCTTATTTTGCCTTGTTTTGAGGACTTCGTATGTGCTTAATGTGCTAATAATTATATAATTAAGAATATGAGTGTTAAATTACTTGATTACAATGTTTAAGATTTTTTCAAATAATTTAGGACTAAAATTGGTCACTTAGAGTTAAGACGAGAAAACTAGTGTTAATAGCTTGAGATATGTGTTGTTCTAGTTGATCCTGATGGACTCAAGTGTATGTAATGAGTTACTAATGGTATTATTGTATAATTATATGTGGAGAAAATTGTTTATATTGTTTAAATTTCAATTGACTAAATCCAAGATTCAAAACTAAGTTAAAGATCAAAAGGACAAAACTAGTATTCTTAGCTTAACTTTCTAGTTCACCGTCTTGGATGTTGTGTTGTTTTGAGATCTAAATCTTGGTGTTTGATGCTATAGTGTAAACACCTAATTTTTGACCAAATCTAATATTTTTATATCATTTTAGTGTTCTATTTTCTTTTAGGTCTAAATTAGATATTTTAAGTTTCTCTTATTTTACATGGTTTGTTAAAAGTTTTAAAAACTACAAAAATAGAGTCACATTTTAATAAACTTTTACTTTTATTATTATTTATTTTTTTTTTAAAATATTTCTCAGTCATATTTAAGACTAACTATTTAACTTATTTGTATTTTATTAGTTTTAAATAGATTTTATCATTTTTATTTTATTTAAAATATTAAAAAAAACTAAAACTATAATTTTCACGTTCTCCCACTTGCCCCACTAACCTAAAACCACTCTCTAAACCTCCCCATTACCCACATGAACACTCCATACTTCCAACTTACATAACATCATACACACTACTATATAAACACACACAGAGAACATTAAAAAAAACATACGGACAATGAGAGAAGTCAACACAAAAGAAAAACAAGAAATATATTAAGAAAAAAAAGGGAAAAACAATAAGTAAAGGGGGCAGAAATCAAAAAAAGAAAGAAACAGTAGTGAATCAAAAGGCAAACAAAAAAAAAGAAAACTGAGAGAGAAAATGGATAGAGAACAAGTTGGAGATTGAGGTTTAGTTTGTGATTCTGAATTTGTGATTTCTTTTCTTTTGTTGTGAGTTACTTCCACAAGAGGTAACAATTAATCTTTTTTTCTCTACTGTAGTATTACGATTATGCTAGATTTCGTTCCGATATAATGTAACAAAGTTGTTGAGATTTCATATATGTCTGGTTTGGTTATCATTCTTCATTGTTATTAAATGAAATATATTTAGATTTTGATTTCATGAGGTTAAGAAAAGTTGATGTAATTTGTGATTATCTTCACGTGCAAAATATGTATATGCCAATATTGTCCTTGTTTAATAATTTTATTTTGTTGTCGTATTTGAAAAGTTACTCTAGAAATGAAAAATATATTTGTTAAATTATATCTTTAGTTTAGGTAATTTGAAGGGAAGCTCATTGAAATTGTTTAACTTTGCTATTGCTGAAATAAATTTAAACATTGAGGCTAGGAACATTTAGTTTGCCATTAATAATTCAGAGTTGATGGATATAGGAGGATCCAAGATTTCACACAAAGTAGTTAGTTAGTGCAAAAAACATTTTTAATTTTGATTAGTAAAAATGTTCGGCACATTTTTGTTTGCCTTGAGTTAATTCAAATGTTTATGTTAGTGAGTTCATTCCTTATTTTTCTTTGTGTGGGGAATAGTTATATACACATGTCCTTTTATTATTAGATTGATGCATGAATTTTGATTTATTTATTTGTTTTTCTATTAGAAGAGTAAAATAATTTATAATAAATCATAATTTGGTGACGAACATTAATTTATAAAAATGTAAGTGTTGGATTTATTGAGCATTAGATAATTATTTAATGAAACGTTTGATGTTCATGTGCTATTGGTTTAACATCACGTTTTTACCTTACTTATTTCTTTGACGCTAATCAAAACATAATAACGTGTTAAGTCTAGATTTACTAAGTTCCGAATTTAGTCATTTACTGCACAAAAATAATTTTGGTTGTTTTTAGCTTAAAATTTCATTATATTAAGTAGTAATCATAGGAGGTCGGAAAACCCTGCTACCGATCATTCGTTATAATAAAATCAACATACTATTTTAAAGTCGATCTAATTGAGTTGGGTGAATTCTAAACCTATTAATTGCTTATCTAGACTTGGAAAATGAAAAGATTCATAAATGTCTCTAAGGCGATAGAAGTATATCAAAACTCATGGTAAGGCTGAAAAGTACTACTATCGGTAAGCCATGCATCAATATAATAAATATATTTCAAAATAAATAGAAGCGGGATAGAAGTCACTTTTAGGCTAACTAACATTATATTTCTAAAAGATTAATTAAGCCAGACATAAGTCATTAAAGCAACTGTGCTAGAACCACGGGACTCGAGGGTGCCTAACACCTTCCCCTCGGTCAATAGAATTCCTTATCTGGATTTCTAGTTCGTAGACCAAAAACTAACAGTCATTTCCCTTTGAATAGGGATTCAATAAGGTGACTTGGAACACCCAAACTCAATTCCAAGTGGCGACTCTGTAAAATAAGTAATCCTTTTTTAAAACGTCACTTTAATTGGAAAAACCCATTTTCTCTAAACCAGTTCCCTAGCGAGGTCAGGGGCGGTGAAAATAAGGGTGTAACAGATGGCGACTCCACTGGGGATAACCAGAATTAGAGCTTTTATATTAACTTATTTGGCTTTATTTAATTTTGATATTGTATATTGTTGCACTAAATGAGTTATTTGCCTATATGTTTAACTTCTTTGATATTTTTTGAATAGTAATATAAACTTTCTTCTCTCGCGCACCCATCTAAGTCTTCTGAGATACTTTATATTCGGAGATGCGGTATACACTCCCGAGCCTTGAAATACCAAAGATACGACAACACTCCTAGGAAGGATTCTATAATCACACATGATTTAGAATGGGAAGGACTAACGGTGAGGCCAGAAAGCACTGCTACCGGAAAAGCTATTCCTACCTGACTCGAGTTGTCCGCTTGTTTTACAGCTAGTGTAGACGCCTACCTCCATCAGGTTAAACCTAGTGGAACCGAATGTTAGATATGATTATCCCTATTAGATTCTGTTTTATTTACATCACATGCATTTTTGACTTAGTGAAGGCTTGACAAAGGTTTGAATGTCTAAAAGTACCCCCTTTATAGACTATCCATTTTCTATGCAACTAGTTGCATTAACTATCAAGTTGATTCGAATGTTGACCGACTTTAGAATCCATTAGCGTAAGAGAGGATGAACATTGCTCTCTAAAACCTATCCTTTTCTGAAACTCAAATGAGGTACGAGATTTGCTTTCATAATAATAGTAAAAAAATTCTAAATTATCGAGTTTGCCACAATCTACATGAACTAAGCATACCTGATTCTCATCTCAGCAAGATACATAGGCAGTCCTCCACGAGTTTGGTGATCCTTTAAAACAAAGGTTGTATTTTCTTAAGAAAAACAAAAAAGAAAAGTTTTGATCCTTATAAAAAAAATCAATCAATTCGTTTTCAAAAATAAAAAATTATAAATAAATTCAATAAAATCATTTCCCTTTCAAATAAAAAGAGAATTTCTTCATGTCTCCTACTTCACGAACTACGCACACCTGATTCTCATCTCAGTGAGATATGTAAGCAACCTTTCTTAGGTTCGGTGATCCTCTTTCAATTTGAAAAAAAAGGGTGTTATTCTCCTTCAAAAGAAATTCTTAGATTAAAAAAAAAATGTGTTCAAAAATAGAAAAGATAAAAAAAAAAGTTTTTCCTCCCTATTCAAAAAGAAAAAAAAAAATTTCTTCATATTTTAAGTTTTCTGAACTGCGTCTCACCTGATTTTTGTTTAACAAGATACGTAGGCAACTCTTCTTTTGTGTTCGGTCTCATCTAAAAAAAAGCCTTGACTTAGTAATTGGTACCAACATATTTAAAAATATGAATTAAAAAAAAGTATTAAACTATAAGGCATGATAGAGTGAACCAACTTGGTTGTGAACTATAGATTCTTATAGTATCTCTAATTGTACTAAAGTTGCACTTGTAAAGTTTTCTTGCTCTAAGTCAAGTTTAAAATAAATATTACCTCATTGTTTCATGTGCATTGTGGGGTGAGATTTAGATTGAAAATTCAAAGGCATCTCTCTGTTGATCTAGAACTTGGCTTGAATGTTTCTTGAGGCAAAATTTTTGGATACACTTGGTTTGGGAAAGAATTGTAGGCTTTCTTTGATCCGATTGAGCACTCCAAAATCCACCGAATGACATTAATTCTTAGCACTTCCTCCTTTGAGCCTGAAACATTTTCCTTGGATAACCACATCTTAGTCTATACCTTTCGAGTGCTTATATGCATTATCCCTCTTTTGGCCTACCTCATTGAGTGAACTAACTACGCATAAGGTGCAAATGGATATTCAAGATCAAAGACGCCAAAGACAAAGACCGTATATCCCCAGGATAATAAAAACAAAAAATAACTTCAAAGAAGAAGGAGCAAGAGCCCAATTAAAAAAAACTCCAACAAAGATTGATAATCTTCATTAAAAAAAAAGAAAGAAAAAGAATTTAAAAAAATAATACTTTTATCGAAAAGAAAAAGAGGAAAGCTCTAGCATAAGATTCAAACAAAGTCAAAGCAAATACATGACAAGGGGTAAAGAATCACAACAAAGAAGATCGATCGTCAAACAGCAACAAATGGCAAAAGCACGAAAATAATGCAGTGCTCATTGAGGAATTAGTCACTTGACTCCCAAATATCATCCTACATGTCCCTAAGCCTACAATATCAACCAATGAAAAGTCCTACATGATTCCATTTTGAGTGTTCTCACATTAGTGGATACTTACATGATTGTCAAGCTTATGGTATCTCATTGATGTGTTGAATATCTTTCTGAGTGTGAGTAACTCTTGAATATCGTCAAATCTGAAATTTTTTATCATGAGTAAATTAGGACTTTAGTTGTGGTAAGAACACTCGAAACTTGAGGATAAGAAGGATTTTAAACACTTGATTGAGGCAAGATAAAAAGATCTTGTCAAAAATTAAGTATATTCGAGGTACCATTTGAAACTATAGGGATCACTTCTAAGTTGATCTTGATTTTTGCTCGAAAGTAATTAGAGATAATTTCACTATAATGCTAATTGTTGGTACCAATTGAAGTCAATAAATGAATTAATTTCATTCTTTTATTCTCCAGATGTTTACAAAGCACATACTTTTAAAAAATGAAATAAAAAAATTTATGTTTGTCGTGAACTACGTTAGACCTGATTCTTGCTACGCAAGATACGTAGGCAATCCAAAATAGGGGTCGATCTCACTGAATAATTTTTTTTTACATCCTTAAAAGATATAATACTGGAGCATTTTTTTTTATTAAAAAAAATTTCAAAGTTCCTCGCATCCAAAACTGGGGCATATTTTTTTATAAAAAAAATAAAAAATAAAAAATTAAAAAAAATCTCACTTATCTCAACAGGTAAAACATCTCCTAAGTACTCTTTAGAGAATAAAACTCCATAATTCTCTTGGTCCTCATAGGGTACCATCCCCTAGTTGACATCTTTTTGTCTTCATATGGCACTATCCCCTAGTTGACATCTTATCTCATCTTCATAGGGTGCCATCCCCTAGTTGACATCTTATCTCGTCTTCATAGGGCGCCATTCTCTAGTTGACATCTTATCTCGTCTTCATAGAGCGCCATCCCCTAGCGGACATCTTATTTCATCTTCATAGGGAGCAATCCCCTAGTTGACATCTTATTCGTCATCATAGGGCGTCATCCCCTAGTTGACATCTTATTTCATCTTCATAGGGAACCATCCCCTAGTTGACATCTTATTCATCTTTATAGGGCGCCATTTCCTAGTTGAAATCTTATCTTGTGTTCATAGGGCGCCATCCCCTAATTGATATCTTATTCATCTTCATAGGGGACCATCCCCTAGTTGACATCTTATTTGTCTTCATAGGACACCATCCCCTAGTTGACAACTTATCTCGTCTTCATAGGGCGTCATACCCTAGTGGACATCTTATTTTATCTTCATAGAGCATCATTTCCTAGTTGACATCTTATTCGTCTTCATAGGGCATCATCCCCTAGTTTACATCTTATTTTGTTTTCATAGGGCGTCATCCCCTAGTTGACATCTTATTCGTCATTATAGGGCGCCATCCCCTAGTTGACATTTTAGGAAACACCATTTTCTAATTTTTCTTATTCGTCTTCATAGGACGCCATCCCCTAGTTGACATTTTATTTCATCTTTATAGGGCGCCATCCCCTAGTGGAAATCATATTTCGCCTTCATAGGGAATCATCCCCTAGTTGACATCTTATTCGTCTTCATAGGGCGTCATCCCCTAGTTGACATCTTATTTCGTCTTTATAGGGCGCCATTCCCTAGTTGATATCTTTTTCGTATTTATAGGGCACCATCCCCTAGTTGACATCTTAGGAAACACCATTTCCTAATTTTTCTTATTCGTCTTCATAGAGCGTCATCCCCAAGTTAACATTTTATTTCATCTTTATAGGGTGCCATCCCCTAGTTGACATCTTATTCGTCTTTATAGGGCGTCATCCCCTTGTTGACATCTTAGGAAACACCATTTCCTAATTTTTCTTATTCTCCTTCATAGGGCGCCATCCCCTAGTTGACATTTTATTTCGTCTTTATAGGGCGTCATCCCCTAGTTGACATTTTAGAAAATAAACCTTCCTATTTTTATTCTTTATGTCTTCACAGGATATGACAATCCCTAGTCGCATTTTAAGTAGAAAAAATCCTAATTCTTTTGCATGCATTCACAAGTCATGACATCATTTAGTTGCATTATTGAGAACAAGAATCCTATTATATTGCATACCTAGCTTTCATTTCTATCATTTTTATTTATTTTTAAATTATTGTGTAGTTTTTCTAATAACTCACAAATTGTTCTAGTGCAAACTGGGGCAAAAAAAAAGAAAAAAATCGCTTGTTTTGTTTTATTTTCTTTGATGGCTTGCAGATTTTTCTGCAAAGCACATGTATATTCAAGAATAAAATCCTGTATTCAGTCAGAATATAGAAGAATGATCAGTTTAAAGATAGTTAGAGTCAGCTTCGCATCTGTAGCGGCCCAACATCTCAAAAGACATCTTTTAACTTCTGATCCGGAGAACAAGCATCCAAAGTTATTCTATGAATTGTCCTTTGGAAGAGTGTCAATAACTCAATCCAAGTTGCAAATTCAAGTCTTAAACTTCAAGATCAAATCTTGAGATCAAGGTACCCACTAGAAGAAGGTGAGGCGTTACCTGAAGATCCAAAAGGAAGATTTGAAGCAAGCGAATCAAGACCAATAGAATAGATAGGAGCATGTATTTTTCATTTATAGTTTCACTTTTTCTTTTTTGATGTAATAAAAGGAACCACGAACTGGAAACTCGACGGTATCTCAACTCGACTCTCTAATTCATCCTTCCACTCTTACATCAATTTGAACTACACGTGACATGATTCTCTTATAACCCGAG
>NC_061111.1:210458819-210518536 GCF_002878395.1 Capsicum annuum | reverse complement strand
AAGTAGAAGGTTCTCTTGACTGCAATTTAGTTATTTAATCATGTGTTAAGAAAAGTGGGAGTGTTAATTGCAAGGAGATGGAAATAAATAACTGAACAATATATAATCATTCTCTCTATTTTGCAGACGAACATCATTAAGATTCATTAGTTAGCAAATTAGGAGCTTCTATAACCACGACTGCAAAGTGTTGTTTGTTTTCTGGGTTGTGAAGCTTCATATTTGAGATGATATTCTACATCTCTTCACCAACACATTGTGTGTACCGACTCTCCAAATTTAAGATAAGCTCCTCTCTTTGCTCTTCCTTTCTTTATATGTACGTCTCTCTGAACTTCTGATTTCCTGAGATGTAGCACAAACTTTCTGATGTGTACTTTTCTACTCTATTTGATGATCTTTGTTTGTGTTTCTGAGTCCACCAAGGAAACATCTTTAGGTGATTGTTGGAGCTTTTAGGACCTCATAAGTGTTGTTTCTGCATTTCTCTATTAAAGACGTGCAAGTTTTAACAAATAACAGAAATTAAACACTCATACAATAAAGATTAATAACATATTACTTTAAAAGGGAAAGCAAAATATATCCAAGTAGATTACATGTAGAAGAAAATAGTTACCTATAAATTAGAGAAGACTTCTTTATACACTACATTTTTAGTTTTATTTGTTATTTTCTCATCTTCATTATAACATAAGATCTTCAACCCTTTTCTAGATGTTACTCGAGAAAGGGCAACATATAATTGTCCATGAGTAAACACAGGCTTCTTCAAAAATAATCCCACCCTACACAATGATTGACCTTGACTTTTATTGATGGTCATGGCAAAAGATATGATCACTGGAAACTGCCTTCGTTGGAATTTAAAAGGAATTCGTGAATCAGATTGAGTAAGTGACATTCTCGGAATAAAAACCTTATTGCCACATTCTTTTCCTTATAACACTTTTGCTTCAATTACTCGATTTTCAAGTCTTGTGATGATTAATCTTGTGCCATTGCACAAACCTACTGATTAATCTATATTTCTTAACAACATCACAGGAACACCTACCTTCAAAGTGATAGAGTGATTTGGAATACCTGAGCATTTAATACTAATTAGGAATTCAGGTGTATGCACATGTCCTAAAGATGTAAATGAATGATCAGACATGGAAACTGTATCGGAACTTAAATATGACTTCTCCTGTCCACTGTTGAGAGAAACCATATAATCATTCACCGATTCCACCATATGAAGAGTAGGTGCAAGAATTGCTCTTTCTTGAAGGTATTTCATATCAGTAATGTTCCAAATAATTGAAATATTTACTTTCTACAATTCCAAATATTGGATCATCACAATTATCTATGAGAATATCTTTAGGTATTTTTACTTTCTCAGTGCTATCCATGGAAAATTCCACCCTTCCATCACCTATTGCCAAAAGCCAATTAGAAAATTATTCTAACTCGGTAACATCTGCATCAAATCGACTATCTTGCAATCTCATATTCTTTGTCAGCTTTAGAATATGACAGTGCGTCCCCAAATAGGAATAATTTATTGTTGCATTAACAATATCTTGCCTAGTACCTTTAGTAATTACCAGTAAGATTTGTCTAAAATCCCCTCCAAAAAAACAATCGTCTTTCCTCCAAATGGTGGATCTAAGTTTGATGGATCTTTAAATCTTAGAATATATCTTAAATTTTTATCAAGAGCTTCAAAACAGTACCTATACATCATTGATGCCTCATCCCAAATGATTAATTTTGCCTTAACCATCAACGTAGCTAGTGGACTTCCTTGCTTAATGTTGCATGTTGAATCTTCAGTTATATTCAGAGGAATCACAAATCTTGAATGAGCTGTCCATACTCTTGGTAACAATAGAGATGCAATACCACTTGATGAAATATTTAGTACTATATCACCTTTAGAGCGTATGCCAGCCGACAATGTTTTCCAAATAAAAGTTTTGCCTATTCCTCTGTGACCATATAAAAAGAATAATCTCCCTTTGTCTTCGTTCATTGCAGCCATGATTTTATCATATGCATACTTCTGCTCAACTGTTAATTGCATTAATAGTTGTTGATATTCTTGTTCCAAATTACGTCTATTATAGCACAATTCCTCATTGATGAGTGTATTGGTATAATCAACTTCTTCATGACCATAACATGGTTTTGGAATTTTTGGAAATTCGTTAAAACTTTTTCCACAACTTTTTAAAATCTTGTCCAACTTTTGCAAGTAGCGATTTTTCAGTTCATCATCTGTTAGATCTGCTTATGAAGGTCAAAAATATTATAATAATAAAAAATAAAGCACATAATCATGTATATAAGTCAATTAAATAGTTTTATTTATATGAATTTTATGGATGTTTGCTAAAGTTTATTAATTTTTCGTAGAATACCATTATATATGATGGATAAGTAAACTACACAAATTACTATAAATTCGAAGTGAAATATGCATTTCTAGATATATGTTAAAATATATGATTCTAATATTATTAAAATAATTTATTATTAAGAAGCATGAAAACCCAATGAAATGAAGTAGTAATAAAGCTATTTCAGGTATTAATATGGATTTCTTGTTTAGTCTGTATAGCAATTAAATAAATATACTTGAATTACAAATAGAAACAATTTTAAAAGATTTTGTTATTATTCAATTATATTATTTGTACCTGGGTTATCCAGTAATGTTCTTTGTTCACAAAGGATATCTTCTAAAAGTAGTAGCCATGATGTTTGCCAAACAACTTTAGGTCGTGACATTTAATTAGCTATCAATAACATGACGAACAATTGTCAAAGATAAGATGGCGTTCCCCAAGTACTTGCCTCCTTTATAGCATCAATGTATTCTTTGTCGTCATCCAACAAACCAAGTGCATAACATGCATCTATAAAAGTAGCATGGTCATTGTTGTTGATTCTTCTAAGTTCTACATAGGAAATTGGCCCTTTAATTACATTCAATAACAACCTGAGATAATATATCTCCCCACTCCCTGGAGTAACAAAGAAGATCCTCCCAATAGAAAATGCAGAATTTTTTCTCCTTTCCCATTTTTTTTGAACTTCTGTCCCACCAAAGTTTAAGAGGGGATTTTGTGTAAGTCAAATCTCTTGCTTCCGGAAACTTCTTTTTAGCCTCAAACCAACTTGAAAATTGAGATTCCCTAACAGTTGATTTATTGGTAACATTTTCAATTGGATCCTCATCAGAAAAAAAGACACATTGTTCATCTTCAAGATGGAATGATAGTCTTTCCACTGGTGGTTCTCTATGGTGAATTAAAAATCAAAATATTCTCCAAGCAGCTTCACATGATGATATGTAGTGACAATCATAATACGTGTTGATTTCATCAACAGTTGATGAACCATCATCATGTGTATTTTGTGAAAAAACAGCAGTCACACGGTCATATTCTTTATTGATATACTTGAATAAATATTTAATAGATCTTGATTGGTTGCACCATTCCACGTTAAAGTGAGCACCATATGTTAGCAATAACTTGCGATTGGGTGGAACCACATATCTGCTATCCAAATGAATACCATTTTTCTCACTCGTTCTACAATTATTACTTCTTCTGTAAACAGGATACCCTTCTTCATCAACTATTGTTGTGTGAACAAACTTTTTAGGGAAGTGCTTTGTACATTTACCATTCTGCATGCACGGTGAAAATTTGCCAGTAGAACCACATGGGCCATGCATCATCATATTTTTCACAGCATCATAATAATGAGGATCATTAACTTTATCTGGTATTTCTACTGAAATTATTCGATCAATATCTGATGCACAAGAAAATTTATTGCTCTCATTAAGAAAAAGCAATATATGGGCATGAGGCAATCCTCTTTTTTGGAACTCAATGGTATATGTCACTGCATTATAAATCAAGTAAGTTTATTAGAAATAAATTGTTAGAATAATATATATATATATATATATATATAAAATGATTTATGAGTGTCCTAATGTATATTCAAATTAAATAGTAAATATGACAAACCTGCTTTTACTTTTCCAAATACTTGATTGACCTTTAAATTCTTTATCAAGTGATCCAATTTAATTTTAAATATCCTACTTAGAATATCTGGACGATCTTCAGTATTCAACCCCCTTCTTTCTACAAATCTAGCAATCTCTGGCCACTTAGGAATGCAAGTAAATGTAATAAAAAGGTCAGGATATCCAACCCATTTGCATATTGCCATAGCATCTTGATAATTCTAAAGCATATATCGTGCACCTCCCGTGAATCTTGATGGTAAAAATACTCTTTTACCTTGCGATGAAGGATCAGTGTCTCCATGTAAAATTGCATCTGATAGGACCTTATAAAACTCAACTCTAAATTGTTTTTTATGAGTCCGAATAAACTTCAGCCAAGAAGATTCTATCATTGTATAGGCATCAACTAAAAATTGCTGAAATAATCTTCTTGAAGCCGCAATGGTAGGAACTTCACCTTTTCTTTCTTGAATTTTATACAAAAAAAATTCACGCATACTAACACGTTGCCTTCCCTTATCACCTTAACTTAAAGGAATATCCTCTCTATACCCATCTTCACCATAAGGAAAAAGTAAAAGATATTGTAGGCCTAAGTGTGTAGCATTCAGTTCAATGATCCTTTCCAGCTGTCCAGATTATGTTTCTATAAAGATATCACGGTCAGATCTAGAAGCATTAATATATCCAACCACCAAAGCAGCTACTTCGGGTATTGTTGGTAGGTTTTATCTTCTACCATCAGTACTTTTTTTTCCTATTAGTTTCAACTTCACATTGGAGCAGTTATTTTCTTGGAATCTATCTCTCACCATTCTAAATGTCTTGGCCAACACATTATTGTCACCAAGCATTTGTTTTAGATCAGCAACAATTTCAACATAAAACTTATTAACATCCCATCCACGACTACAAAAGACATATTATATCAAAATTTTATCTTTTAAAAAAAGATATATTATATTAGTACGATCTTTAAAGTACTTTTTAATTTCATGAGATTATATAATGATGTTACAATACTTACCCGACTGCATTAATTCTATTTGAAACTTCATTTTCTGTATCATAAATATACAGCTGTGCAAATTTTGGAATAGATCCTTCAGGATGTATTAAACTACCAATTTGATGATAATTTTGTCCAAATAATATGAATGTTCTTGGCCCTCGTGTTTGATTGATTGAGGCATCCATCTTTCCTCCCATTGATGTAAATGAGAACATAGAGTTATATCTCCTTATTGTTTCTTAAAAAATGACTACATTTAGGACCTATAGTTAAAAAAATTGAATAATGAAGAAGGTTAATATAGGTAGACATGAATATGCTAATATTAAAATCAATGATTCTCTAACCTGATCCAAACAATAGTTGTTCCAAAATTTGAGGAGGCTTCTTGAGGTATGGAAGCTTTATTTTTCCTTGTTGATAGCACAACGTGAAAATTGTTTTTTTTTTATTTGTAATGCTTGTGTGTTCTTTCTTCATACCAAAAAATAGCTCCACAATATCCACATTCATATGTAGTATCTCCTCTATCCCAATATTCTATAATTGCAAGTATATATAGTTAAAGACATAACATTTTAGGTTTAAATGATCAAATTATTTTAATATTAAATGAAGAGTTTTTCAGAAGAACCTTCAATGCAAATGTCACCACATTCAATATCAACATCTATAGAAAGTGGTGGCAAAATCAATTAATATGTTTGAATTTTTGATATTTATCTATATTTATCAAGATAGTTTTATATCTAATTAGTAAGAGAAGTAAACAAAGTATGATTGTCATACCTGGATACTCTTCTTCTTCTTCATCTTCTAAGTTATGTTGAAGTTGTTCTATTATGTATATAAATTTATGATTGTATATAGATGTAAATGTAATAAACTTTTTGTAAATTAAAGATTGTTGATTCAAAAACTCTCTTCTAATATAATGTAATTTTTAAAGATAAATAAATATTTTTTAGGAACATACCTTGTATGACAGTGTTGTTTATTATTGCCTCGATTTCTAGTAAGAATGTACACTAATTAGCTGTCTGTGTATTGCAATGTATATTATTTTTAACTGATAACTCATGAGAACTTAAAATACTTACCTTCCATTATTGAAGTTTCATTTAAATCTGGCAGAAAATTATGTGTTTGTACATCTAGAAATTAAATAAAATATATTACTATATTATTTGCAAAATTATATTGAAGTAACCAAGTTTTAACTTAGGATCTAGTTCAAATGAAAAATTTAAAGAACTAATAAAGTTGTATTATCTTCAGGTAATACATTTAGATCAGGAAATATGTTGTAACCATGCATACCTATATAAGAAGAGTATTAGAAAGTAAGTTTTAAATTATATTAAATCAGCAATTTTGTCGCTCACCATTTGTTATATCAGCCAATGGTGCTTGTATTTCTTCACTCTCAGCAGAATGATTTCTGTACTTTGAGGATTCACCTTTTCATGTAGAAGAAATTTGTATGTTATTTTAGTTCATGCCTTAAGAAAAAATTAATTATTTCAAGCAATATTAAAATTATTTCTGATGATGCATATAAATTAGAGATGTGAGTGGTAATCAAAGATGATACCTTTATTAAAATTACTTTGTCTACGTCGTTTTTGATTCTGTATGTTGCATCTGCTTAGTGCTAAAATAGATTTATTTTTATTTTCCATATATAAGGACTTCAGAATTTTGATTTAATATGCAAATTTGAAAGATTTTAAAAGAAAGATGAAATGTGGTGATAATTTTGACAGAGGAACCATAAGTAATCTGAAATATCAACTGTTATTGACACTTTCAAAATAGTTTATTACTATGTAACTGGCATTTTTTAACTGTTAATGAATAAAGTTTGATTTTGCACTATCGGTACATTAGTTTCATAAGAGTTCACTTAGGATAATAACAATAAGTTTAATACAGTAATTAAAATTTATGAAAAAAATATAAGTAAATGAAAAAAAATAGCATGTCATTGTTCTTACATATGGTAATGTCTACATAGTTATAACGGTAATTATTTAGAATGGGCCTGGAATATATTACTTACACCGTTGCTAATATTACTGATGTATCCATATTACAATGACAAATATCTATGACAAAAAGCTTAGTAGTTGCTTAGTCCAAAGTAGAAAATATGGGAGTGGGTATAGCATCTTAGAGGTTGGTGTTTATTGAGGTTGCAATCAACAACATTTAATTATGGAAAATGACAATAGGATAATTTGAGATATTTTCAACTTCCAAGAATAGAGATGATAAGTTGAGTTTCAAAGTTGAACCTTTATCTATAGATAAATACCTTTTACTTGATCAGTAAAATTCAACCGACTGACTCTTATTATGGATGGTTATCGTCAATTATGAATCTTTTAGATAATCCTAGAGTTGCGGCTGACTATGGATGTAGTAACACTAAATGATTAGGAATGACTCCCCCCTCCCCCCCACATACGCACACCCCTTCCACACCTTCATATAGAAAATTAAAAAGAGAAGGAAAATGCATTGTTCTAATTTTCCTTTGATTTTCCTTGTGTCTGTGTTCACAATATTCTCTTTTCTAGGGTTCCACCAGTTGGATCATGTACATGGTATGCCTATTGCTCCTTCATCCTTGCTTGGGATGACAACCTACCTTCCACCCGAATAAATTGTGGCTCTGCATCCATATGTAATGTATCAACAGGGAATTCCTCCTTTACCATCCCATGCTCCTTAGTCTCATGTTGGACATTTTCACTCAGTACATATTTCTGCCAAATCAACAGGTAAAGTAGAAAATTTTGGTCTAGTTCTCCTTGTTACTTTTGCTTAGTAAAGGTTAATTGCTAATCTAGTGGTTTTCTAGGCTGCACCAGAGAGTTCACAGATTTCTAGTCACAATCAGTACTCCATGCAACCTCAGTCAACCTTACAAAGATTGAATTCTTAGTATGATCATGAAACAACTGTCAATGTACAAACTCTTCGTTCAGATTACAGTGATGTCAATGTAAACCAAGGAATTGAAATGCAAGATGCAGGGTTCCAGCTTCAAGTAAAGAGGGACAAGTTAAGCAATCGAATTTATTGCTTACAGTTACCTACAATTCTTCTCCTATTTTCTATTCCTAGATTTTTGATCCACTATACTTTTGTAGGAACTTCAATTTATGGATAAGAATTACCTCTCGTGTGTGCAGTGTGTGCAGACACAATAGTCTTTGCATCAGATTTCTTCTCAAGTCAATGGTGCTTTAAGATTGGATTTTCCTGGACATAATAATGAGACGGAGGTACTCCTCTGGAAGGGAAGATGTTCCTTTTTTTTTGGTTGCTACTTGTATTTGCATTTTTTTTAGGGAGTGGGTCGATAAATGATGTGAATAAGTAGATTTATGTTGAACAAATTTTCAATATTGCAGGTGAACAATGTCAACTCTTCAGCTAATAACATGTTAGAGTCTCAAGAGCTGCATATGGGAGAATTTAGTTCGAATGCTGATAAATCATCAGTCGAAGTTCCAAATAATGTGCATAATTCAACTGAGTCAATGACGGATACTGTGTCAGACACTTTTTTGACAGAAAGTTGTGTTGCTGAAGGACATAAGGCATTGATTGCTTGCATAGTCCACACAACTCCACCTGGAGGATTAGTTCTACGGTTAGTAATACTTGAATAGTGTGTAAGCGATTTTTGGATTCTGTCACTTCCTCCTCCTAGTCTATAGTCATTTTTTTATTTGGTCTATTGATTCCAGTTCCTAATGTGCCTCACAATCATTCCATCTATCATTTATCTCATATAGTAAATAACATAGTAATATTACTATTACGATTAATATTAATATTCTTGTACATTTTTGGTTGTGCTCCTGGCATATATGTTGTATGATCGAAATGACAGATGCTTACTTGTATAAATTTTTTCTCAGTGTTTGATGATTTTTGTCCAGGTATACAGACTGCCAAGTGAAAGGATTTACGCAACTTATTTTGGCGATAATTTTTTTGATGAAGTGAGGCGGGGACAGTGATAAGTATCATTTTTGCCTTGAAAAATAATTATTTTTTGTTGATAAAAGGAGAAAAAAAGTGGTAATCATAAATCAAGTGGAGAAGAGTATATATTGATAGAAACTTATGGGATTAGTGATAAGTATCATTTTTACATTGTAAAAATTAAGTATCCTTTTTTTTTGGTAAGATAATCAAGAAGTTATATCCATCATTTAAGTGGAGAAAGGTAAAGGATAGGTCCATTAATATTTGAGTTTTGAAATTCGAAATGACAGATTTTCCCATTAAAAAAAGGAAGGGAGCAAAAGAAATAACTCATACTGCTATAAGTTGTAATTGTCATATGAATTAAATACTATGACATATATTTTATTAGTTTGTCTTTATCATGTTCCTGAGCTAAAAATTTTCTTTTTCTTCAGGGTATTGTCTATGTTGTTGATAGTGAGTTCTCAAAACAACAATTCTACAATTCGGTATTTTGTTTCACTCTATTTGACTCGACTCTTGTTTCATGCTTTATGATCAGCTTGTTTTGTCTGATCTTACTGATGTTATTACGCTAAATTTCTACACACATCAATGTTGGACCTTATTTAGTTGCAATTTTAAAAGAAAAACTAATGCGGATGTATAAACTTTACAAATACATGTAAAACATAAAAATTAGATTCATACAGTAAATTAACTTATATTAAGCCACAATGTTAACATAAGAAATGAAAAACTTTGATATAATAGAGTCATGATTCTTAAAAGAAATAAAACAAAACACAAAACTAAAACTAATTCAGCATCATACCTAAATCTAGATTGCTAAAAATTTTTAAAATGTAGTTAAGTTTTTAAAGGAAAATCATCACGTCCACTTCTTTATGGATTTTTCTCCTTCTTAATAACCTTCTTGGCCTTGTTACTGGATAGTTGGTCAACATCATTAGTAACTTCTGATATAGGTCCTCCACTTTTTGGTTTGCCTCTTTTTGAAATTTATATCTTTTTAGGAGAGATTTTCTCATTATCATACACAAAATCCTAAGACAAAAAGGAGAAAGTAAAGATTTATTTACAAAATACATAAATATAGCAATATCCATTATCAATTTTTATTTTTAAATCATTGAAAGTT
Organism: Capsicum annuum; assembly: GCF_002878395.1. NCBI lineage: Eukaryota > Viridiplantae > Streptophyta > Magnoliopsida > Solanales > Solanaceae > Capsicum > Capsicum annuum. The sequence goes on along the minus strand of NC_061111.1, from coordinate 210,508,333 downwards.
GAATACCTTCTTAGCATTTGAGCCTTCTTCAACATTGAAATGAAGTTCCTATTTTTATAAATAAAAAGGATTAGACACCTCTTTTAATGATAAAATTAACATTCTACTATAAATGACTCTTTTTGCTAGTAAAATCATACATACAGTGAAAACATCTTTTTTTAGTGACTTCTTGTATTGATTTATCAGTTCTTCGTTGTCATTGATCTTCATAACTCCATATACTCGATCACGTGATTCAATATTTTCTTCTTTAACATTCACTCTAAACATGATGATTCTATTAAGAAGAACATCCAACTCAATCGGATAGGAACACTCGTACGGAGAATCAAAAATCTAATATGATATTAATTTTATTAGTATTAGGATTCATAAAACAATGTTAAAAAATAATATACCTCTAACGAACAATCTTTTAATTCAGAAGCAGATTTTTCAATGAATGTGATTGCTTTGTTGTCCCAAAGCAATAAAGAGACGATCCCTGTATCATCCATAACCTTAATATGAACCCTATACCTGATAGCATTTTTGGTTTAAATATAAAATCTAGCTAAATTTTTTAGTGCTAAGCAAATAATATTAATCTCAAACCTGTGAGTAGCTGTTTGATAATCACGACCACATTTCTTGCAGTAAAATGTATTTTTGGCAACTTCTTCGACACTCTTATGGCACTTGATGCAATCTAGGTATGAACAATTATTTTTAAGTTTCAAATTCACTATTTTTGTAAGAATCCATAAATGCCCAACCTGTAAAAATGAAAACAATTGTGATAGAACAGTTTGTCATATATTGCATATAAGTAAGCTTGTTGAAATATAGTGTGAAATTAATATAGAGACTTTTACCTGCACAGAATCAAGCAATTCTTTAACATTTTTAAGTTGTACAGTTCCAGCAGCCAATTCTTCAGAAATAGAAAGACTATGTTGAGATATTGATTGACTTAGTATTTCAGGGGTAGCTTCGGACACAGTTCCTAATCTGCACTTTTTATATTAGTGATGCATGTAATTTTTATTTTAGTATGGACATAAAAGTAATATAGTATAAAACAAAAACCTTGATTTAAAATCATTAACTTGAGAAAGGTCAGGATTAATCAAAATCTTGGAGGAATTCCATGTATTCTGTGCAGAATATACCCCTATGAACTTAAACATAGTGTTAGACCAGTAACTTTTTTAAAACTGAATATGATATTTAAAGTGTAAGTTAGATTGTTGATATACCTTGAAATTTATGCGCTCTTATAAGCTGTATAACTACGATGACAGGTTCATCAATCAAATTGTGCAAGTGGGACATAATTTTATCAACAAACTTCCCCCAAAATGTTACTGTAATTGTCTTCCTTCTGCATTAATAACCATATATTAGAAATTAATATTGTAGAAAAATATTAAAAATTAGTAATTGAATCACAATCTTACTCATCATCTTCGATGACAACATTCAAAAATTGACTTGTTGTACCATTTCGGAGCTGATGAGTTTATTTTTCAGCATGACAAACAACTTGTCCGATGACATCTGCAAGATAGACATATTTATACAAAAAAAAAAATCAAATAGTGATGTTTTGGTTAAAAAAAATTATTAAGAGCAACGCAAAATTTTATTTACCAAATAGTTGAGTGTCATTAATGTCAATGTGATTTTTTAAATCATTAAATAATCTAAATTTAAAAATATTTAAACCAAAAGCTGGATCAGTTGTCTCAACAACAATTGTCTTTGGTGTAAACTCTAGCTTAAACTTATGTGCAATTGTTTTGTAATGAACATTATTAGGCTCAACAACAAAAGTATTTATAAGATACAATTCCATTTCTTTTATTGCATTTTTTTCTCCTCTAAAACGATGGACAACAGATCGTGAAATTGTTGCATGAATTTTTTCTCCCTACAAATAAATAAGTGAGAAATTAAAGTCAGGATGAATAATTCAGTATTGGTGTAGTAAATAGAAAATTATTGAATAATTTGAAATACCTTTTCATCTTGAAGCACTAACTCAATTGATAGAAGAAAATTTGGTTTGTCCCTTGGTGTAGCATGCCATATATGTACAACCCTTACTTTAAAGTTCCAATCCATTTTGTAATTTGAAATTTCACTAATATAATCAACTCTTGCCATGGTTTAGAAGCTGTGTTTTTAATTTAGAAAATTTGTATGTATTGGATTGTACTTATAGGAGAAGCTTTAACATTCAGCGTAGAAAGTTATTTTGCAGTTTGCAAGAAAAGAGGGAATGTGATTTATGAAAAATTAAAATTATATAAAAAGAAGTTACAAACTGTTAGAACAGTGTGGGAAATGTGAGTATGTGGGTATGAATGTCACTTTTTTGTAAAAATTCTGTAATCTTTTTAATTTTTAATGTATTTTTTAAAATTATTATTATAAATAATAAATAGGTGTTTTAATAGAAGAAAGTTTTAAACATTGAAAAAGAATGCTCTGTGAAATCTTACAGTTCACTTGAAAATGGGGAATGTGGTTTATTAAAAGATAAAATTGTATAAAAAGAATTTGACAAACTGTTAAAATAATGTAGGTTGGGTATGTCGGTAAGAATGTTATAGTTACTGTAAAAGCCCTGTAATATTTTTAAATTTTTAATGTGTTTTTTAAAATTATTATTATAAATAATAAATGGGTGATTGTGGGGGAGAAGTGTGTTGGTTTTTGTGATTGTGGGGGGAGAGTAGTAGGAAACGTGGATATATTTGTTTTGGAAGTTGTGTGGGCTTAGTAGAAAACGTGGGTGGGTATACGTGTGCCGTACATGTGATGTTTAAAACACATTATCTTCGTAATTTATTAATTTAATTTTTTAAAAAGAAATTATTTTAAATATTAAATAGTAGCTTTTTTTATTTCCACAATTAACTCCTCTAATGGATGTATTTACGCACTTGTATGAATTTCTGTAAAAAAAAGTCATGCTTATGAGATGACTATTAGGAATGTTAATATGAAACATGAATATAATTTGACTTTTCAATAACAGTTATGATTTATTAATTATTTATTTACATAAATAAATTTGTAATTACTTAATAAAGACTTTAACAATAATTGAAAAATGAAATTTAGTAATAAAATTTTGCAGAGATATGTTTTTTTTTTAAAATAATTAAAAAAATAAAAAACTAAAAATATTAAAAGGTAAAAAGTTAAACTACCTTTAAAATAGTGAATGCGATTCTCCTTTATTATAGGACTTGTGTCTAAAAAAATTAGTAATTAAAAAGTAAATGTGTTATTTCCGTGGCTTTGTGGGAGATTAATTAGGAACGTGGTTTTAAGATTACAAAAATAATAATAATAATTTAAAAATAATAACGTATTTTTAAATTTAATGGTCCTAACTATTTACTCTACTTTGTCTCCTGTAGGAAAAGTAGCATACATATTTAAGCTGTTGTATAGTAGTGTAATATTTCATTGGTTCTATCAAAAAAAAATGTATTTCATTACTGTAAAATTATTGCTTTGTTATTTTTTGTGTTATTATTGTGGAAAGTATTTCGTATTTCTCGCTGATATTTTGAAAAATCAGATGAAAAACTCATGGACCGGAGCTTGAATGTTTAGAATTTAACACATTCTATCAACATGGAAATGGAAAAGCAATGGAAGTTGCGTCGAATGAAGAAGTTTTACCTTGAAATTTTGTATTTTGAAGTTTTAGAGATAATTATTAAGTGAGAAAGTTTCTCTATTGTGACTTTGCTTACGAAACTCGTCCTTATATTTTGCTACTTATTATTAGACGTGGAAAGAAATGTAATTGTGAAACTACTCCTGAATTAGTAGATGTATTTTAATTTATTTATTTGTTATTATAATTTTTTATTTAATTTACTTGACAGCAATAGTTAGATTGATGAATTTACCCTTGTTTCTTGTGTTTGATGTATGAAATATAAATCGTATAAAATTTATTAAAATTATAAAAGGAGCAAATAGATAATCATGTAATAATGGAAAATAACTGCTGACTTTTAAAAAAAAGTACTGTAAAAAACAAATAACTCAACATTTATTAAAATTTTAAATTAATATAACTACTAACTAATTTAAAACTAATTTTAACTAATTTGTCTTAAAATTAATAAATGACATTGTTATAGAATGACACTTGACAACTTTTAGAGCAAGACATTCTTGCTATTTAGTATATATAGATAGAGTACAAAGTGAAATATTGAATAAATGTACATGTACAAAGCATCTCCACAATACAACATAGAGATAAGTCTAATCAATATAAGGGAAAGCTGAAATACTCTGAAACATCAGGAGCTCACCCCAAATTCCTGATCCATAGCTGCTCCACACAATGCACAAATCAATGGCGAGAACTCATCATATGGTCTGCAGGCTGTAGACATGTATTTTAAGTACCATACATATGGTACTCAGTAGGAGTCGATCGACTGAACTCCAAACATAATGTAAGTATAAATAACAAGTAAAGAAGGAATATAAACTACATGCAACTATCTAAGAAAACTAAACAGAATAATGCTAATTAATCAATAAGGATAAACTATCCTATTCGATGATATATTCATGGATTACATAAAAACAAAAAGTAAATGAAGGATATAAAGTAATAATACAAGGCCAAAGGATACATATACGATATGAATAGACAAAGAAAGAGAAGTATATTTGTATATATATTCATACATACATATAAGACTACCTTAAAAGTAATACCTGAAGGATCCAACCTAACATCTTGAGGAATCCTCAGCAAGTAGGAAAGTTAATACTAGCATAATAAGGGTCTCTATCCATAATGTCTAATCATGATAAACTATCAATAATGAAACTTCCTACAATGAAACTTCCACGAACAAACCATAAAAATCAATGAAAAATTAACCAACTACTAAGGACAAATAATAACCTAACTATGCCCTCATAAGACTATAAGGTTCAAACAATCACTCAACATGCAATCATAAGAGGATATATATATATATATATATACAATACCCTAAAATGCCAATAAATATAAAAACCAATTAATTATAATTGTGACAGGCAATGCATATGAATGAATGCAATGTAAACCAATAATAAACCATATCCAATACAAGTACCAAATGTACTAAGTGGATACACCTTCTTCAGCTCAATAACTCACAAATGCAGGACCTATGGCATTCATCCTTCCCCAGTACTATAGCTCACAGTCGAATGGACTCATAGAGGACTTGGGATATCCATATACACTGCCTTGTCAAAAACCATGACTTCTAATAACCATCATAATCTATTTACTCTATACAATATACAATTTATCTCTCTCTCTCAGTATATATATATATATATACATATACATATACATATATATAAGTATAATAAGCTCACAGAGTCAAACCATGACTAAAATGGTATAAATCTTTAAATCCATTATCTGAGATGGAACTCAATCCGCATAGTAGCATAGAAAAGATAAAAGTCTTTCATGACTGAAGTAAATTGTAATGGAAAAAAGTAGAATAGTAATCAACCATAATTAATCTCAATTTGGTTTATAACAACAACAACATACCCTGTGTATTTGCCACAATTTTATTTATCAGTCATGATTACATCTACATTATCCTACTTGTAGGACAAATCATAGCTCGAAGCTAAAAGAAATGAGATAATTTAGTGGAAAAATGGCATAAGTGCCAGAACATTAAGTAAAGGCATACAACCAACAAATCGTAGAATAATAATAAGATTGAAGATAAATAAGATAATAATAATATTCCATGACCTAGTAGTGTCAGTATAATATCTACTAAACAAAAAGAATACGATACTAAAATAGTCAAATATACACCAGTCTCGAAAGTAGCTCTAAGAAAAAAAAAGAGGGAAACAAGATCAAATTCGACTCTAAGAGCTCACTCTATCTCCGAAGTCTATCTTGCATAATTACAGCATCAAGTTTAACCACTAGTACTCAGATCTGCACAAAAAATTTATAGAAGTGTAGTTTGAGTACCAAAGCCATGGGTACTCACTGTACTAAATCATAGTATAATTATAACAAAAATGCAAGACAATTAAACTAGGTTGAAGGTAAGTGGGAAAACATTTAATAAGGCTCCAAATATTGTAAATAAATACCCAAAATAATAGTTTATTAAAGAAACATAGCCATTACTACAAAACTGCCCCCATAAGCCAGTAAGTAAGAAGAAGTAGATAACCAAATACAGGCCCTATAAGCTTGAGGATGCAATGAAGAGAAGAAATAATAAGAATTATACTAAATAATTGTATTTATAAACCATAAATGTGAATCCTTCCATACCAAATTCACCAAACTCGAACTGGTTCCATAACGACCACTCAATGTTGGACTTAAATTGAAACTCATATCCTTCTTTCTAGACTTGAAATTGAACTTAGTATCATCAATCACCAAATTAGAACCGAAACCAATATTACCTTCCAAGTATCAATCTAACAATAAGCACCATATGTTTGAACATCCTCAAATTCTAATATAAGTATATATACATAATTTAACATATCCATAGAATCTTTAAGGGGCTAATAGTACTCTAGGCTTAAAGTATGCTAGAGGGGCTGATGCCTCCCAAATTACACCTCCAAGAAAGTATAAAGCATTCACTTGTCAAATATAGAGCCAACTAGGTTGGGATCGATCTGATGAGGAATAGGTCAAAAATCTATCACGATATTGCTAATGTAATTTAAAATTGTTGAAAGTAAAAGGGGGGTTTTGTGAAAACAAAACTAATATAAACAATATTAGGTAATTAGGGTTGTTATCAATATGTGACGATCACTAGGATTGTGTTCCCCCTAACTTCATAACCTTGAAGACTTATCATGCTCGTCAAACTATCTTGGTGCCTTACATGTAAAATCTAACAAGATATGTGTCAAATAGCCATATCTCGACCTTAGTTAGGGTGAACTTCGCTTATCTCCTCCCAGATCTCAAAATGTCACATTACTAACCCTTGTTTTGGATCTCCGATTAACAAAATCCTCTTGGTCTCAAGTTAATTAAATGAGGGTTATCAACTTCAAATTGCTATTATGATCTTCTTTACCTAATTTCTACGTCTCTCTTGAGAAAGTATCAAATAAAGGTTAGTTTCTAATATTTGCAACCATTAAGAAAGCAAACAAATTGAAGGAAACCCTAATACATGAAAGAACACCAATTTAGAATGACTTTGCACTTTAATAGTTGTCCAATAATACCAAACTATAAAATTTTGTGGGTTATGTAGTTACCACCATGATGACCCCTAACTGGTGATGAATGACAAGCCTCAAGGATTCTCATTATCTGTATCTGAGAAACACATCTACGAATAAAACCATCCCAAAAATATTTTCTTACCTTATGCATAAACTACTTACACTGTTGGAATGAAAAAACATCCAAAATAAGATCACTTTCCAAAAAGTTGGCTAAAACAACAAACTAGGGAATTAAGTCTTCAGATGCTACTAGGACCTGCTCATCTGTAAAAGTATTATCTATACCTAGCTCATCCCTATCTTATGTATTACTTCCTCGTCAAGGTGAGATAATTGATCAGCAACCAAGTTCTAAGTGCCCTTTCAATCTTTCAACTCAAAATCAAATTCTTACAACAAAAGGATCCAACGTACCATTCTTGAATTTGTATCTTTCTTTGATATTTGATACTTCAATGTTGCATGATCAGTATGAACTATGACTTTGGTCCCTCTAAAATAGGACTGAAATTTTTCAAAGGAAAAAACACCTCAAGAATCACTTGTTCAGTGACTATATAGTTCTTTTGTGTGGGGTTTAATGCCTTGCTGGCATAATAGATTTGGTGAAGACTTTCTTATATATTTGGTGTAGGAAGTCTCCTAAGGCCATTCTACTAGCATCACACATAACCTCAAATGGTAAATATTATTTAGGGGACATAATAATGTGTAATACCCCATACTTTACTTAGCTTGAAAAGTTTCATAAGAATGTTAGAAGATTTCTTTGAAAGATGAATTCACTTTTCTACATGTGGTATTTTTAAGATTTTCACTTTGTTCATGTGATAAATTCAATAAGCTTTCCATCAATACCAAATTTGCCCAAATCGGACACCCGGGTAAAAAGTTAGAGCCTTTTTAGTGAGACAGTGTATCACCGAGCCTTCAACGTGTCATGGAGATAGCTTAAATGACAACTGTCAATTTCCAGTGTTTCTCCATGATAGTGGTGCATCGTGCCAAAATTGTATGTCACAGATAAGGTGGAAACGCAATAGCTCCACGTTACGCCACCGTGCAATTTCCCATTGGTCACTTTTCAGTGACTTGCCGAGATAGTGGCACGTCACGCCAAGGATGAAAACCAGAAAATTTTATCAGAAATTAAATACATGTCCTAGGGTTAAAAGGGCCAATTTCCCAAGCCATAAGCCTTCTAACACGATATTTGGCCATAATTCAGCAACTTATACTCAATTACTCTAAAAAACTCTCAAGAACAAGCCTTAGAGTTTTCATAGAAAGTTCAATTCCAAGGGAATTCACCATCAAATTTCAAGAATCTCTCTGTCAACCTTCGTAAAATTACAAGATAAGGTATGTATAGTGTTTATTCATGGACCCCTTTCGTCCATGAAGTCCAAGAATCCCTTTTCTAAATTCTAGATTATGGATTTCTTTACGAATTCATGATTGGATTTCCCTTGTTCATGTTGATAATGACTAATTGTATTCTAATCCATGTTTGGTGATAAATTGCATGTGTAATTGATTAGTAATGATGTAATTGATTAGTAATGATGTAGATTCATGTAAACCTAGGATTAAAACCCTAGGATGATGAAATTAGAGATGAATCATGATGATTAATTGTTGTATAATGTTGTCTACATGTACTATGCCTACCATGTGTTTGATTAAATGCCCAGATAAAGGAACAATGCCCAACAAGTATGATATCATGAAATCCCCATGTATGTAGAAGCTTATGCATATCACATGTCTGATGAAGTGCTTCAATATATGAATTATTAATTGTGTTATTGGTCATGTGTTCAAGTAATCCATGCTGTGTCAGTTTCTTCTCATCGAGTCCTGGAGGTACTTGTACCCGAACATTTAGCTGTGTACCTAGAGCCATGTCATGTTTTCACGATTTCCTCAGTTAAGCTATGATCCATAGAACTCAATCAGTCATGTGACTCAGGAAATCTCAGTAATTTTAGTAGCTCAGTAATCTAGTAACTTCAGTATTCTCAATTAGTCCTCAGAACTCAGTACATTCCATCAGTCAACTGAACTCAGTAAATTCAATTTAGGTCCACTAAACAATACCATTAGAATCAACTCAGTTCAGTTAATCAATTCAGTGTCTTTCAGATGGGTGTAGGATTCAGCACCGAGCGAGCCTAGGGATAGGGACTCACCCACTAGATAGGAATGATATCTCTATAAGAAATCCCTAAGTTCTAGAACTACGTAGCCAGTGTAAGAACAAGATTTCACCCATTAGATAGGACTGACTTACTCAGGGATCACCCGTTAGCATATTTAAATATATAAGACTGATCCCAGGGGTCACTCGCTAAATTAGGACTGACTCAACAGCAGTTGACTCCACAACAGTTGTCTTTACCAGTGGCATGGTACTGACACCCTTCCAATGGGGGTTACAGGTTAGACCCCAGTTAGCTTAGTATGGGGCATGTCAGTTAGATGAGTACATCCTACATTTTCAGTTACAGAATTAGGACTGCCAAATACAGTCAATTTATATCAATAATATAGATTTAGGACTGTCAGATACAGTCAATTTTTATCATTATAAATAGATTATGGGATCACCCATTAGATAGGGCTTATCTCAACTATGGTCAATCAGTAGCAGAATAATCAGATTCAGAGATCACCCGCTAGGTAGGACTGAACTCAGACTAAGTCAAATCATCTTTACTATTATCAGTATACTCAGAGATCACCCACTGATAGGACTGATCTCAGATTCAGTTGCTTAGATACAGTATGGAACTCAGCTAGTTCTATCAGATTTAGGACTGTTAGATACAGTCACTCATGTTATTAGTTATATCAGTTATCAGAATTTATGTTATCAGTATTCATCTTTAGGACTGTTAGACACAGTCAACCAGACCAGTTCTTCATAATCAAAACTGTCAGAAATAGTTATTCATGTATCAGTAACATAGTATCAGTCCCTCAGATATCAGTAATTCCATGCTATTAGTAAACTCAGTAGTTAGAACATAGTATTCAGTCCTATCACGATGTCAGTTACAGTTACGTATGCATGCATGTATTCTCACGTTCATGTTAGTCAGTCAGTTATTATTGTTCATGTATGTGAACCCCATATATTTAGCCTACCTCACTTGTATACCATTACATTCAAAGTACTGATGCATTCGCACTATGGTGTCTTATACCATAGGTTTAGAGGCACGAGTTCCAGATTAGCAGTAGATTCTAGTCTCAGCAGACAAAGTTAGAAGTGAGTCCTCATTTTTCGAGGAAATAATGATTTCATTAATATTTTAGTTCTCAGTTTATTTCAATAGTTGGAGTTAGTTGGGAACTTGTCCCATCAACTCTTTATTCAGATTGTTTAGAGGCTTTCAGACTATTGCATGTCAGATAGGTATTTCTGATTTGTCTTGGTATTGTTATACCATTTTTCAGACATTTTTTTATCAGATATTTATTCAGTTTGAACCTTATGGCCTTTCAGTTCATGTTTCTGCATTTATGATATTATCATTATTATTCAGCACTCAGTTACAGATATCATTCATTGGTTAGCTTGTGGTCCTTCGGGTTTATGAGTACCTTGTAGCATTCTACGTACCATATTTGGGGCGTTACATAATGAGAGCTAAAATCAATCGCCCCTTAAGGTACTCAAAGGCCTTGAAATATGTATCATCAAATACAATTTTTACCTTTTTCTCTAAAAGCTTACATAAAGGATTAAAAATTTTAGAAAAGTCCATGATGAACCTCCTATTAAAGCCATCATGATCCAAAAATCTTCGAATACCTTTAACTGAGACCAAAGGAGGAAATTTTTCAATCATCTCTAGCTTCGCTCTATCTACCTCAATACCCTACTTTGAGATTTTGTGATCGAGAACAATAACTTTCTTTCCCATAAAATGGAACTTCTCTAAATTCAATAGCAGATTGCACTCCTTACATCTGTATAGTGAATTGGCCTGATTGGATAGGAAATCACCAAATGAGTCCCTAACTACCGACTCAGAAAATATCGATATAATACAATGCTGAAAATTGGCAATAGAATTACATAGTCTGAACGATATCCTCTTGAATGCTAAAGTACCATATGGGAAGTAAAAGTAGTCTTTTACTGGTTTTCGAGAGAAATATAAATATGATTGTATCCCAAGTACCCATCAAGAAAATAATACCAATCCTACCTAAAAGTCTGTCTAGTATCTGAACCATGAACGACATAGAAAAATGGTCCTTTTGAGTCCATGTGTTCAACTTTCTATAACCCATGTATATTCTCCATTAAGTAATCGATCTGATGGAAACAAATTCATTCTTCCCATTTGGGACCACAATGATCCCACCCTTCTTATGTATATATTGAATTGGACTGACCCACTTGTAGGACGTAATTGGGTAAACCACTCTAACAGCTAACAACTTAATGATATCTTTCTTTACTACGTCCTACATAAGAGGATTAAGCCAATACTGGTGTTCTATGCTTGTTATATACTCTGATTAAAGTTGTATTTTATGAGTATAAATACAGGTTGGAATCCTTACAATGTATGCAATAGTCCATTCGATAGCTTTCTTGAACCTCTAAACACTGAGATCAATGCTTCAACCTGTGTCTCAATAAATTAATAGTAATAATAACCTATAAGGTATTTTCTATCCCTCAAAAGTACAAAATACAAGTGTGAGGGAGGGCATTCACTTCTAAGATCGGTGGCTCCTAAATAGAAGGTCGAGCTGGAGGAGTGGTTCCATTCCTCAAATCAAGATATAGCTTCTTTAGAACATAATTATAAGAACATCTACCATACTCATCATACTCATCAATGCCATCGTTGTTAAAATTCATAATAACCAATGCTAATACCTTAACACTAGTCTCTCTTCAATCGACAAAGTAACAACATCATCATTAATAGTATTGATCATAGAAACTGCTTTTTTATATTTTGGTTGCCACATAGACTGACATGCATTAAAAGTAACTCACTCTTCATTAAGTCTAGACTTTATTTGCCATATCTCTATGTCGACCAAGGCCCATCCCATAGAAAGAAAATGCCTTTCCAAGATCATAGGGACTTCAAAACCCACCTTATAGTCAAGGAGCACAAAGTCAACTTGAAAAACAAAGGATGCAATCTTTACCAAAACATCACACAATATACTAACTGACTTCTTCATAGTCCGATTAGCCATCAAAAACTTCATGGATGGAGTTTGGGTGCTTCCAACCCTAACAACTTATACACTACCAGGGACATCAGATTGATACTAGTTCTCAAATCACATAAAGTTTGACAGAAGTTAAAGGACCTAATAGTACATAGAATAGTAAATTCTTCAGGTTCCTCTTTCTTCTCAACCAACAATCGGGAAGCAACGATAGTGTAATGGTGCACATTATCAGTAGGCTCAAAACTTACTGTTTACTTCTTAGTAATTGAATTCTTCATGAACTTAGTGTGGCCATGCATTTTCTTCAATGCTTCTACAAAAGGAATATTAACAGACAGTTCCTTCAACACTGACAAGAACTTCTGATATATCCTTTTCTTTTTTTGTCTTTAATATCTGAGGAAAAGACAAAGGATGTCGTGGAATGGGCTTTAGTAAAAACTCAAAATCCTTCCCATTACCTCTGTCCCTTATAAATCATTTATCAACACCCGCCAATTTTTGTAATGACTCACCATTAGACAACTATTTTTCATATTCTACTTTGGGTGCCTTATCTGCATCAACAAATTCATCCCCAGCTTCATCAACTATAGGCAGGGGAGGATCAATGCTTACCTTACCACTATGAGTGGTGATGGCCAAATATTAACTATTATTCTTAGGATTCTGCATAGTATTATTTGGAAGAGTGCTAGATTGATGCTTATTCAAGGTCGCCGACATCTGACAAAATTATTGCTCAAGTTATTTGATCACAATAGCATACGATACCATTTTTTGGGTCAACTTTCTTGACTTTTTGAACCTTAATCAGCTTAGTGAGAAATGCCTCCATCCTTGACTTAGTGTCACAGTTCCTTGATAGAACATATGCACCACTCTTTTTCTTATAGTCATCCTTATGCCCGCAGTCACCATCTCTCTCTATGCTTCGATTCCTATATCTATCCCTATAGTAGTTTCTACCTTGGTTCCCTTGCATTGAGATCTAATTTTCTTAAGAAGATGGTTGATCTTTGGATTGGAACCCAGCTAACTCTCTATCCAGATTCTTTTACTCTTCATCCACATCAGAATCATATAATCTAGTATCTTCACCTTGTGCGTACAAAATATTTATCTTCTCAAAATTTATAAATGTAAACTGCAATAACCCTATCTCCATCCTTAGTTGTACAATCTCTAAGCCGCTGAATCATCTGTAACTCTAGGATTATTGGAATCACCAATAGCGCAAGTGTTGACACCTCTTTGTGCTTCCAAAATATACCACCCTCGATCTGTAAGTAAGATTCGATCTAAGATTTTTGATGCTATATCTCGACGCGACATTATGAATGCTCTGCCAATGACGGTATCTGCCATATTTTTTTTAACGAGCATTCAGGGCATGATAGAAATTATCCAGTAGATTTCTCCCTAAAATCCTGTGATTAGGAACCATCATCAACTTTAAATTAAATAGAAACCATGACTTATACATTGGTTTAGAATGCAACAGTCTTAAAATATAGATCTTATCCTTTAATTGCAGCATTTTGGATGGAGGCAATAAATGGTCTAAGAACTGCTTTCACAACTCGTTCTAAGTTGTAATGGACCCATGAGGTAGTTCCCCTAACCATAATGTCACCTGACTTGTTAGAGATAATAGGAGCAACCTTGATCTCAGAGATTCTTGACTCACCCCAGGTATATTATATGAATTGCAAATTCCAAAAAAAATTGTGATGTGCATGTTTGTGACATCAATTGGCAAACGCGGAAACACACCTTATAATTTAGCAGCTAAATTATAGCACTTGTGATATCAAACTTTGACCCTTGCGGAAACTCTGGAGGAATGATATGTCCAGTCTCTATGGGATCAATATACCCCCTTTCTTTATATGGATCTTGTTATACTAGCAAATATTGAAAAGCTAGGGGCACTATCTCTTCTACCTCTGTCAAGCTATACTCAATGATCAGCTTCTTGTCTTTCTCTCACCTATAGAACTATACGTTGGAAAGCCTTATTTCCCTCCTTCAATTTGCTTTTACTAATACCCACTAGTAGTTCGTTTGGTTTTCTCATAAACACTATGCAGAGGTAGGGGAGGTACATCATATGGATTATATTGAAGCCCCTTATAATGAGATTCATGATCATGTTCCTACATCCTACGATTCTGTTAGAGGCTTATTTTTGGCTATGGATCAAATGGGATTAAGGTATTGCCTTGACTTCTAGTACTGGGCATACATGGGCATACATCCCAAGAAGAATAAAAAAGTAAAACCCAACAACCTTAACTACTTTAATCAATAAATTTGCAACTGCATTCCTAGGAAACAATGACAAAATTTGATGTCATCCAAACTATACCCTCTAAGAAGATACAATGTGCTTGTTGTAAAATTATAGTAACCCAACTAGGTTGGGGTTAATACCACAAGGAATAGGCCAAATCTATCGTACAAACTTATTGAAGTATCTAGAAGTGAAGAACGGTAAATAGAGGGAATTTTTAGTAAATAGTAAAGAGTTACAAGTTTTAATTGCATTTAGTTGTAGTCAATATGAGATG
Source organism: Capsicum annuum (assembly GCF_002878395.1). Classification (NCBI taxonomy): domain Eukaryota; kingdom Viridiplantae; phylum Streptophyta; class Magnoliopsida; order Solanales; family Solanaceae; genus Capsicum; species Capsicum annuum. The sequence goes on along the minus strand of NC_061111.1, from coordinate 210,493,271 downwards.
AATAATAGGATTGGTTTCCCCCTAGATTCCAAACTTTGTAGGTTTAGCACGCTCAATCCAACTATCTCACTACCATACATGCAGAACGTGATAAGATAGGTATCACCAACCGTCTGGTGAATGCCTAGGTAAATAGCTCTTCACCTTGTGAGTCTCAAAGTGTCGCCTTTCAATCCCTTCTCTTTGATCCCAGTTTAACTATCACTTTATGAGTATCAAGTTAAATATACGAGGGTTGATAGCCCTAAATCACTATTATAATCTTCTTTTACTAATATTGAACTCTCTTGTGCAGATGATCACGAATACAGGCTAGTCCTTAAATTTTGCAGTAGTTAAGGAAGTAAACAATCCGAAGAAGATCACAATTCATGAGTAAACAATGATCTTGAAGAACCTTACACTTCCCCTACTTAGGTATTACACTAGGGTTCCACAACCCTAGATAAGGGGTTTAGTTGCCCAATGTTTTAAGAAACGCAAAGGAATTCAATATAGAAATCATAGAAATAATCTCACAACAATGGAAAAATAAAATCCAAAGCCTCAAATTAATTAATCAACCAAAAATTAAGAACACAAAGATTCCAAGATCAAAAGTCAATCTAGAAATCAATATATGTTTTTGAATTATATGAGTGCGTAAATTGACTAAGAACATCAAAAGAGTATTTATAGGTTACATAAAACCCCTTGAAATCTAAACCAAAATATAGGGAAAACTAAGTTGATAGCCACTTGCGGACCTATTTACTGGTAGTAAGTGGCACCTACGCCACGTAGGTGGCCATTGTAAGTGCCAAGTTTCTCAAATCTGTAGTAAATCCACATGTAAAGGAACCTATGGATGTATGTGTTACTTTCGCCTCTCAGTTGGTATCATCGTTTGTATCTAATAAAAGCTTTAGGATTCATATTCTCATGACTTTACACTCTGACACACACGATGGTACCTATGACACCATAAATAGTACTTACGTTCCATAAGTTACTTTTTGTCAATATCAAGAACACTATTATTTTCTAGAGTCACAAAATTCACCATCTCTGACACCCACGTCGTCAGCCACGACATCATAGATTGTCTCATAGATTTGATTTTTGGAAGTCTTCACTTCTTTTACTTCTGTTGAGCTCCAAAACCTAGTTTTTTTCAAAATAGATACAAAACACATCATATCTACTAAAACATACCTAAGTACTTGCATGTATTCTTTTTTTAAGCATCGAAAGTGCCATGAAACCATGACATATCAGGGCCCTTCTTCTTATCTACTAAAGACTGAGAAGCAGTAACAATATAATGGTACATATTATCATCAAGCTCAAAAGTCATCCTATATTTCTTAATAAACAATTTTTTTATGAATTTATCATAGCCTAACATCTGCTCTAATACTTCCATAGTACGAATATTAATAGCCAGTTCTTTCAACATCGACATGAATTTTTGATAGATTTCTTCCTCTTTCTTCGTATTCAATCTCAGTGAAAAAGGTGAGCGAAGTAATGGAATGTTCTAGAATACATGATTGAATTTCTTCCCTTTTCCTTTATCCTTCTCAACTCTTTTATAAACACCCATCAACTTTTAGACTGACTTATCACTAGTCACTAATTTTCCAGATTACACTTTATGTGCATCATAAATATCAACAACATTATCCCAAACCTCATCAACTACAGGCCTAGAAAGATCATGGTAGCCTTACCACTCTGAGTGGTAATAGACTAGTAGTGATTGTCATTCTTTGGATTCAGCAAAATATTACTCAGAAGAGTGGTCAATTGACGTTGATTCAAGGTTGCCAATATCTAACCAAATTGCTTCTCAAATTATATGATCTCAGTAGCATGTGACTCTATTTTATATCTTAAAATTGAAATATCTATCTTAATCTTCTTAAGGCAACTCTCTTGATTTTCGGAAACCTTAAGCAATGCCTCCATCCTTGACTTAGTGCCATGGTTCCTTTGTGGAACATATGCACCACTCTTCTCCTTATAATCATCCTTATGCCTTCAGTCACCATCTCTTTCTCTACTCCAATCCCAAGATCTATCCCATAATAGTTGACCTTAGTTCCCTTACCTCAAGTTCGGAATGTCTTGAGCAGACCCTTTGCCTTTGGCTAAGAAACCCGGTAACTCTCTATAGATACATTATTTTTCCTTTAATATGAGAGTCAATATATGTGTTTTACCTTGTGCGCCCATGATATTTACCTTTTAAAAATTCATAGTTGTAAATAGCTTAGTTAATAGGCCAATCTCTATACTATGCTGCACCACTTCTTGTGCCACAATATCATCTATAATTCTTTGCTTGCTGGAAGCCCTAATATCATAAGTGTCCACGCCTTTTTCTACCTCATGAGTATGTAATCTGTAATACCCCATATTTTTCTAGCATAATATAAGTCCTAATACATGTGTATTAGTATACAAAATTTTCAAAACTCTCATTATTTTTTAGTTTAGAGCCTTCCATTGCATAGGAGATTCAATTAGCTTTCCAATGATATAAAATTTATCCTAATATGATAACCAGGTAAGAAGTTACCCCATTATTTTAACCCATAGCGCATCGCGGAGAAAGTTTAAATGACAATTGTTAATTTATAGTATGACTCTGCAATCATGGCGCATCACAAATCAGGCCAATTTTTTATTTGGCAATTTTCATTGGGCCTCTGTGATGTTGGCGCGTCGTGGAGGTGGTAAAATTGGCATTCCAGAGGCTTACTGCGATAGCTCTGTATCGCGATATTTGTCCAGGTCCTAATTTTTTATTTTCAGTGGCTTGGTGCGATAGTGGTATGTCGCATCAAGGCCAAAAATTGGGATGGTTAGTTTTCAACTTACGTTTTAAATCTATTTAAGGGTATTTGGGTATTTTTACTAAAACCTAAAATCATCATAAAACATAAATTTTAGCCCCAATTGAACTAAATAATCATTCATTATTCAGTTCCTCTCAAATTAAAGATCCCCTTTTCCAAGAACAAGAAACCCTAGCTCTCAAATTCAAGACCAATCCTCAGGAACTCATCCAGAACTTTAAGAAATTCATTATCTCAAGTATGTTAGATGGCCATCCATGGAGCCCAAGTAACCCATTTTAATAACCAAGTTATAAGCTTTTCAAGTTATTATGTTTTAAATTATGATTTCATCCATGAATCTCCATGCACTATTAATTTTATACCATGTTACCGTGAAATTATCGTTACTATTCAATTCTCCATATGTTAATATTATTATTTATTGAATTAAACCATGATTTAGTACTATTATGTTTAATTTGTTCTATTTTTGTAAGTTCGATGGCATTCCTATGATTGTTTTAAACCCTGAACTACAAGTGTTTGATAAAATGCCTACAAGAGTAATTGATGTAAATAAAAGCCTTCATATTTTGGGCTTCAAGCTTTAGTGTCATTTTACTATTATTATTTTGAGTCCTAGGGGCATTGAATACCAGAAATCCATAGCTGTTTACTTAGTCTAGTATCAGTACATTACAGAATAATCTTCAGAACATACTATGAGCATTATTAGAACAGTTAGTTACCAGTAAGATGAACTTAGAACAATCTAGTATTTCAATGTCTTTCAGTTAGGAGAAGGATTTAGGACCGAGCGAGTGTAGGGATTACGGCTTCCCCATCAGATAGGCATAGTTGTTAATAGCAGTACCTATTCTTTAAAAACTACGTAGCCAGCGTAGGATATGAGTAGTCACCCATCAAACTAGGCTTAATTATCTCACAAGGTCACCCATTAGTTCAGGCTTGACACCTTTAGTCCTTTTGATATTATATCAGTTTAGTGGATCCACACAGTTCTTATTGGTACCCGTGGCATGGTATTAACACCCTTCCAACTCGGGTTACAAGTTGGACCCCGATTAGCTCAAATTTGGAAATGTCGGTTAGATGATACCTCCTACAATCTTAAATATAGTCTAAGTTACAATCTCAGTTCAATTATGCAGTATTTGAGTTGCTTGACCAAAGCACTCAAAATTTACAGATTCTCTATATTTTCAATATCTACAGATTCCATGTTCTCTACTCGGTACTCCATGTTTTACATGCATATTAAGTAAATTATTAGTTCTATTAATGAAACCATGCATATCAGCCTACCTCATTTAGCATACCAATACATTTAAAGTACTGATTACATATCATTCTTTTGTGCTATGATGTATTATATCATAGGGGATGACGTTCAGTTCCAGGACCGCGCTTAGACCTCACTCCTCAGGCTATCAGTAGTACAGTAGTAGTGGTGAGTCCTTATCATTCAAGGACATACTATGTTACTTTATATCTCTATTTAAGTAGTTCGCAGAGTTAGTTGCGAGCCTATCCCATTAACTCATATTCAGTCAGTCATTTTTAGAGGCTTTTCAAACATTAGAGTAAGTTATTCAGTATTCAGATTTTCAGTAGACAAACGAGTTTATCAATATTTAATACGATTCAGTCTATTTTTGTATAGATTCATATTTTAGTATTGATTCAGTGATAAAACCTTATAAAAATATCTGATCTTTTTCTTAATTATGATATAATTATTTAGTGCTCATGATAGATACCAGCTCATGGGTTAGCTTGTGGTCCTTCAGGACTGTAAGTACTGTGTGATGCCCAGGTTGTACTCTCAGGACATTAAAAACATGGTATCAAAGCCAGGTTTTAAAGTTTCCTAGGAAGTCTAAAAGCCGCATCGAGTAGAGTTTTCTGCATAGGTGTGTAGCACGCCAGACTTATGGATGAGAGGCTACAAGGCATTTAGGAAAAAGTTTCCATTCTTTTAGTATTCATGTCGTACGAGTGAGCATGAGCTCAAGTTAAACTCCCTGTCTATTCCATTTTTTCCTTCTATTTACAAAACATGCCTCCTAAGAAGAACGGAAGAAGAACAAGAAATCAGCAAGCCCTTCAGCCCATCTAGGAAGATTCTCTTAACAAGAATATCTCTCACGCAGAATTTAGGGCTATATTCACTACTCTAGCCAATTCTGTTGTAGCACAAAATGAATGGCCAGCTTTTGTTTGGGCTAAACCAGTGGCCAATACTGTGGCGACTAGAATTTGGGATTTCACCTGAAAGAATCCTCTTTATTTCACGGGATCCAAGTTTAAAGAGTATCCATAGGAATTCTTAGATATTGTGAAAAATGTAACGAATGCTATGGGGGTGACATCTAGTCAGATTTTTGAGTTAGTTGCATATCAGTTGCAGAATATAGCCCATACTTGGTTTAAGAAGTAAAAGGTAGATAGGGATGTTGATGTAGGCCCTATAGAGTGGGAAGAGTTAGCCATAACTTTCTTAGATAGATTCTTCCCATTGGAGTTGAGAGAGGCCAAAATGTTTATAGTTCATTAGCTTAGGGTAGGGCATCATGAGCTTGAGGGAGTATTCCCTCAAGTTTACCCAGTTAGATAGGTATTCTCCTTATGTGGTGGCTGATAATAGGTCCAAGATAAGTAAGTTTGTGTCTAGCGTATCTGATAATGTGGTCAAGGAGTGCAGGACCGCAATTCTTATTAGTGAGATGGACTTATCTACGTTGATGGTCTATGCTCAACAAATAAAGAAGAAAAAGATTAAGAAGAGAGAGAGAGAAAACAAGAGAGCTAGGATGGGTAGTTTTAATTTTAATCAGTCAAAGTCAGAAGGTGGTAACCATCCGCAGTTTCATCAGAGATCTACAACCCCAACACCCCTTTCAGCCAGTGCCCCAGTACCCAAATTCAGAAATAACAATAGGGATAGGGAACCAGGTTCTAAGTCTTTGGTCATTATTAGCAGTGCTCGTACAAATCCTCTATGTCAGAAATATAGAAGACACCATCTGGGTGAGTGTAAAATGGGTAGTGAAGTTTTATTTGGGTAGGGAAAGCAAGGCCATTGGATTCGAGAGTGTTAGGTAGTTTCTCAGAAAGGTAGGGATAAGCGCCAATAGGGCCAGTCCCATCAGTCGTCAGTTTCATTCGTTCGCCTGACTCAGCAGGGTGCCACTTCTACTGCTACCAGTGGTCAGCTTCCAAATAGATTACATGCTCTTCATTCCCGCCAAAATTAGGAAAATTCTCCTGACATAGTTACTAGTACATTGCAGGTCTTTCACGTATATGTTTATGCTTTACTAAACCCTGGAGCTTCTTTTTTTTTTTGTAACTCCATTTATAGACGTCAACTTCAGAGTCAGTCTAGATATTCTAGCAGATCCCTTTTCAGTGTCTACCTTAGTAGGTATTTCCATTGTAGCCAAATAGGTATACAGAAATTGTTCGATCACAATATCTCAGAAAGTTACCTCAGTTGATCTCGTCGAGTTAGAGTTGATGGATTTTGACATTATTCTCATCATAGATCGGCTCCACTAATGCTATGCCTCAGTTGATTGTATAAATAGAATAGTTGATTTTCAGTGCCCAAATGAACCAGTCCTTGAATGGAGGGGTAGTACCACAATTCTTAGGGGTCAATTGATTTCGTACCTTAGGGAACGTAAGATGATTTCATATTTCCCTAGTATAATCTAAGTCCCAATACATGATTATTCATAACAAAATTTCTAAAACAATCATAATTTTTTAGTTTAGAGCCTTCCATTGCATTTGAAATTCAATTAGCTTTCCAACGATATAAAATTCACCCAAATCCAACAACCGGGTAAGAAGTTACGAGGATTTTTAGTTTTAGAAGTTAGACCCCATCATTTTAACCCTTAACGTATCACGGAGAAAGTGAAAATGACAATTTTCAATTTCCAGTATGACTCCGCGATCATGGCACATCGCGGAGCATGCCAATTTTCTGTTTGGCAATTTCCAGTGGGTCTCCACGATGTTGGCGCATCACGAAGGTGGAAAAATTGGCATTCCAAAGGCTTACCATGATATATCTATGTCGTGATGTTTGTCCAGGTCCCAATTGTCCATTTCCAGTGGCTTGGCGCGATAGTGGCGAGTCGCGCCAAGGCCAAAAGTTGGGATGGTCAGTTTTTAGCTTACATTTTAAATCCATTTAAGGCTATTTGGGTGTTTTTCCTAAGCCCTAAACTCAATCTAAAACACAAAATTTAGCCCCTATTAACCTAAATAATCATTCATTATTCAGTACCTCTCAAATTAAAGATCCCTTTTTCCAAGAACAAGAAACCCTAGCACTCAAATTAAAGACCAATCCTCAGGAACTCACCTAGAACTTCAAGAAATTCATTATCCCAGGTTTGTTAGATGTTCATCCATGGAGACCAAGTAATCCATTTTAATCACCAAGTTATAATCTTTTCAAGTTATGATGTTTTAAATTATGATTTCATCCATGAATCTCCATGCACTAATGATTTTATACCATGCTACCATGAAATTATCATTACTATTCAATTCTCCATGTGTTAATATTATATTTATTGAATTAAACCATGATTTAGTACTATTATTTTGAATTCATGCTATTTTGTAAGTTCCATGGCATTCTCATGACTGTTTTAAACCCTAAACTACAAGTGTTTGATAAAATGCCTACAAGAATAATTGATGTAAATAAAAGCCTTCATGTTTTGGATTTCAAGCCTTAGTGTCATTTTACTATTATTGTATTGAGTCGTAGGGGCATTGAATACCTGAAATCCATAGTCGTTTACTTAGTCTAGTATCAGTACATTACAGAATAGTCTTCAGAAAATACTATGAGCATTATCAGAACAGTCATTTAGCAGTCGGATGAAATAGAACAATCTAGTATTTTACTGTCTTTAAGTTGGGAGTAGGATTTAGTACCGATCGAGTGTAGGGATAAAGGCTTCCCCATCAGATAGGTAGAGTCATTAGTAGCAGTCTCTATACTCCAGAACTATGTAGCCAGAGTAGGATATGTGTAATACCCCGATCGTTTCTTAAGCCTAAATCCATCTTTTGAGTGGATATGTATGGCTTCCAAAGTGATTGATGTTTATATCATGTAGTATTTCTCTAATTTCTACTTTTTTTTCATGTATAGCATTGAATAAGATTTCCATCGATACCAATTTCATCAAAATTCGACATCGGACGAGGAAGTTATAGCTGTTTTAGTAAACATTATCGGATCGCCCAGGTTTGACGGTCGACCTGGCAGACCATCAGGTCCCTGGTCGACCATAAAGTGCCCTGTTAAGACAAGGCAGTGACTCTGTTTTTGGCTATCGTGTGACGGCCAAGTTGGTAGACCATCAAAAAGTTGACGGACTGTCAATGGGTCCGTTAGGTCGATGCAGAATGTTCTATTTTTGGCCCCTGAGTGATGGACGATCTGGTGGATCGTCAGATTCCCAAATGATCATCACTTCAACCGTCACTCCGAGGTAGAACATCTCAGTGTTGGCACTCAAGTGACGGACGACTTGGTGGACCGTCAGTTCCTCTGACAGACCATCAGGTCGACCGTCACAGACCCCAATCAGCGATTTTTAACTTTTAAAAGGGAATTTTCAGTATCCCCCCCCCCCCCCCCCATTTTGGTTTTTTATATATCCAAGAATATAAAAAAAAACTCATTTCTTCTCTTTTCCCTTCCAAAAACTCTCTAGAAAACTAGGGCTTCTTCCAAAACCCCCAAAAAAAAAAATCAAATCTTCTTCCAGGAAATTCAAGGATCTTCCATAGATTTGTCCAAGTTGTTCAAGAATTAAGTTCCCAAGTCAAGGGAATCAAGAATCTTGGTCTAAAAGTGTGAGAAAGAAGTTCCAAACAAGTTTCTACATCTCCAAAATCAAAATCCAAGGTATGTGGGGTTTGAACAAGAACATTCCTTTCATTCTTGTGCCTAAGATTTACTCTCTATTATTGATTAACATGATTTTTTTTCCAAGAGGTCTACACCCAAAATTACTTCATTGATGATTTATGAGATTTGAGTTAATTAAATTTGATATTATTATTTATTTACCATCATATTTCTTAAATTGAGAATTTGTGCCATGAGTTGAATATTGTTGTTATGAATTGATGATTTTTGAATGATTTGAGATTGGTGTCATGATTTAAGCGTTTCTATGAGAAATTTGAATATTGAATATATATCGATATTTGAGATTGAATGTAAAAAATGAGTCCTAAGATATTTCCTTAAAGTTGATATTCGAAATAATTCGATAAGCAAATGTACTTGATGTTGAGAAAGACTGTGTTGAGTTGAGTCAAGTTAGGAATCCACAAGATGTTTATGATTTACAGATGATATATATAATTAAATTTATGTCTTTATAATAGACCCATGAGTTAATATTAATTAAGGTGGGTTTCCTAATGCGTTCTGAACTGAGTCTGGGAGGAGTATTTAGCACTGAGTGGGAAATGTGGTATATCCCCCAAACTACATGCCACTGTAGGATTAATGTTGATAATTGTGGGCCAAAGGTCGAGTATGAGATTGTGATAACGAGATTAAGGTTGTACTCCTTTTCAAGAGTACGACACCGCCGCTAATATGGGGTTCTTTCCTTAGGAGGTCAAAATGTTGGACTCCATGCGGCTCACATGGTGTAGTTATGTCGGTTATAAGAAACTCCCACATCCATAATGACTAAGTACCATGAGTTACGGAGTCACTCTAAGTCATTAGTCAAAGAGTTTGAGTTGAGTTAAATGTTTTATGAGATATATGAAGCATATGTTATTACTGATGACTTATGGAAATGATGTTTTAGATAATTCAAGTGAATAGAGTTATTATTGTCAGCATTCATGATATCCGTATACATTTATGATATTATTTAAAATGTTACATCCACTCCCATACACTCAGTACATTCCCAAGTACTGACTCCCATACTCTTTTGTATTCTATATTTCCTCATGATATAGGCTCAGGTGCTCAGTCTCAGCAGCGATAGTGATCTTTGAGTACCTTCATCTATATTTATAAGGTTGATGAGTCCTCATGGTTCGAGGACCTGTGTCTATGATTTTGTCTTGTTAATATATGGCTGTCTACTTTCAGTTCAGTACGAGTCAGTTGGGGATCTGTCCTAATGGCTTCTCTGTCCTATATAGTAAAGGCTTTGTCAGACTAGTGTACCGGCATGTACAGAGATTTCAGTATTTTGTTTGTATAAGGCAGTATTACTTCGTATTTCAATATGTTTATGACATGGTTATTCCTCTTTATCTTAGCATGATTTGCGCTATAATGAGTTCTGAAAGTGATGACAGGCTTAGAGGGTTAGCTTAAGGCCACGTGTGGCCTTGAGCACTATGTTACATCTCAGGATAGAGTCTTCAGGTGTTACAAGTTTGGTATCAGAGCCTAAGGTTCAAGGTGTCCTAGGAAGTCTGACAAGCCACGTTATGTAGAGTCTTGATCATCGGTGTGTAGTGCGCCACATCTATAAGCAAGAGGCTAGGGGACGTATTAGGAAAAGTTGTTTTTTTCTTTCAAGAGTCTATCATGCCTATGACTATTTCTCTCTGTTGTTAATTTGTCCTCTCTTATGATAGAAAATGTCTCCTTGTAGAGCTCGCAGAAACAACGAACGACCTCTACCCGTTGATCCTTTTGGTAAGACGGTGTCCCATGCCAAATTCCAGGATGCTTTCCAAGTGCTAGCCTAGGCGGTCACCGCCAACACCCAAGCCAACACTAAGGCTACTGTTCCACCTCTGTAAGGGAATAATTCTGCAGCAGACCGGGTACGTGACTCTCTGCGAATAAATTCCCCTGAGTTCTTTGGGTCTAAAGTAGGTGAAGGCCCACAAATAAATTTAGATGAAGTGAGAAAGATCACTCAAATTATGCACATAACTAAGGAGGAGAGTGCTGAATTGGCTACCTATCGAATGAAAGATATTGCTTATGATTGGGTAGAGATGTAGAGGAAAATTAGAGGGGAGAATGATGCTCCTGTGACTTGGAAATTATTCTAGGATGCCTTCTTAGATAGATTATTTCCCCCAGAGCTGAGAGAAGTAAAATTAGAAGAATTTGTGAACTTGATATAAGTCCCTATGACAGTTAAGGAGTATTACCACAAGTTTACCCAGTTATCTAAATATGCGCCCGCTATGATGGTTGATTATAGAACTAGTATGAGTAAGTTCTTGGATGGTGTATCTGGTTAGGTTGTAAAAGAGTGTAGATCCGCTATGCTTAATAGGGACATGGACCTTGCAAGACTAGTGATTCATGCTCAGCAGATTGAAGCAAACAAGGTGAAGGAGAGAGAGAGAGAGGGAATAAGAGAGTTAGATCAGAGCAGCAGGGGTATAGTCAGACAAGATTTTCTGGAGGGATCCTTCCTCAGTTCCAGAGCCATTCTCTTGTGCCAGTGCCTTCATCAGCTAGTACTCCTGCATTCAGAATTAGGACGAAAAAGGGTAATAGGCGTACTATGTCCAGGTCCTAGGACAGTGTAAGTAACAGACCTCGTCCTTCCCCATGTTTGAAGTGTGGTAGAGACCATCCCAGTGACTGTTTTGTCGGTCATAGGGGTTGTTTTAGTTGCGGTAAGTTGGGCAACAAGTTCAGAGATTTCCTATATGCTAGACAGAGGAGTCGCGATGTCCATCCTCAGAGTTATACTATTAGTGCTCCAGCCCTTTTAGTTCGTCCTACTCTTCCTCAGGGTGCCTCATCTAGTACTGCAGGTGGTCAGTGTCAGAATCACTTTTATGCTATACCACCTCGCCAGGAGCAGGAGGATTCACCAGATGTTGTTACTGGTACACTTTGTGTATTTTATTTTGATATGTATGTGTTGATGGACCCTGGGTCAAGTCTTTCTTATGTGACTCTATTGGTGGCTGTGAATTTTGAAATCAGTGCTGAGAAGATTTTTGATCCTTTTCTAGTCTCTACATAAGTGGGTGAATCTATTGTTGCTAAGCAAGTATATAAGAAGTGTCCTATCAATGTTTTTAATAGAGTCATGTTTGTAGATTTGATTGAGCTAGACATTGTTGATTTTGATATTATTTTGGGTATGGATTGGCTTCACTCTTGTTATGCATCTATAGACTATCGTACCCGGGTAGTCAAGTTTCAGTTACCTAATGAGCCAGTCATTGAGTGGTCCAGAAATTTTGTATCTCCTAAAAGTCATTTCATATCCTATCTTAAAGCTAGGAAATTGATATTTAAGGGTTGTATCTATCATTTAGTCCAAGTTAAGGACACTAAGTCTGAGACTCCAACTATTTAGTCTCTTAGTATTGTCAATGAGTTTCCTGATGTTTTCCTAAAAGATCTCCCAGGGGTACCTCACGATAGAGAGATAGAATTCGGAATTGATCTTCTCCTTGATACACAGCCTATTTCTATTCCTCCGTATCGTATGGCCCCCGCAAAACTTAAGGAGTTGAAAAAGCAACTCAAAAATCTTCTTAATAAGGGTTTTATAAGGCCTAGTGTGTCTCCCTGGGGTGTACCCATTCTATTCATGCAAAAGAAAGATGGTTCATTCTGTATGCACATTGACTATCATCAACTCAACAAGGTCACGGTCAAGAACAAATACCCTCTCCCTCAAATTGATGACCTGTTTGATCAGCTGTAAGGTGCCAGTTATTTTTCAAAAATAGATTTGAGATCTGGTTATCACCAACTTAAATTCAAAGAGTGTGATATTCCAAAGATAGTTTTCTGCACCCGTTATGGTCATTTTGAGTTCCTGGTTATGTCCTTTGTGTTAGCTAATGCTCCAGCAGCTTTTATGGACCTTATGAATCGGTGTTCAGAAATTACCTGGATATGTTCATTATTATGTTCATAGACGATATTCTCGTATACTCCTAAAGTGAAAACAACCAAGCAGATCATCTTCAAATTGTCTTGCAAACCCTTAGAGATCAGCAGTTGTTTGCCAAATTTAGCAAGTGTGAATTTTGGCTTCGGTCAGTTACCTTTCTGGGTCATATTGTCTCTTTTGAAGGTATTCGAGTTGATCCTCAAATGGTAGAAGCTGTGAAGAATTGGCCTAGACCTATTTCCCCATCTGATATTAGGAGTTTCTTGGGCCTAGCTAGATATTACCATCATTTTGTTGAAGGTTTCTCTTCCATTATTATTTCTTTGACCGGTTCACCCAAAAGAAGGTTAAATTCCTGTGGTCAGATTCTTTCGAGAAGATTTTTCAGGAGTTGAAGACTCGACTCAGTTCATCCCCTATGATGACCCTGCCTAATAGTGTAGATAATTTTGTGGTATATTGTGATGCTTACAGAATTATTTTGGGTTGTGTGTTGATGCAGAAGGGTAAGGTTATAGCCTATGCCTCCCAACAGTTGAAACCTCATGAGAAGAATTACCCGACCCATGACCTCGAATTAGCTGTAGTGGTTTTTGCCTTAAAAATATAGAGGCACTACCTTTACGGTGTTCATATTGATGTCTTTACGAATCACAAGAGTTTGTAGTGGGTGAACCTGTTGTGACTGTTTTGAACTGGGTGAAGCTGTTGTGATTAGACCTGATATTGTGTTTGAGGCTATGGAGAAAGATAAGTTGACTCGAGAGAGATTGAAGACAGTCCAGAGTCGTCAAAAGTCGTACGCAGATATGAGAAGAAGAGCTCTTGAGTTTGAAGTTGGTGATATGGTGTACTTGAAAATTTCACCCATGAAAGGGGTGAAAAGATTTGGAAAGAAAGGGAAACTTAGTCCCCGATACGTTGGCCCTTATAGAGTTTTAAATCGTGTTGGGAAAGCAGCTTATGAGGTTGAGTTGCCTATAGAATTGTCAGCTGTCCATCCTGTGTTTCATGTTTCTATGCTCAAGAAGCACATTGGAGACTCTGTTGTTGTTGATCCATCGGAAGGTTGTGATGTTCAGGATAGCCTTTCGTATGATGAAATCTCGATTAAAATCCTATATTATCAAGTCCGTAGATTGAGGAACAAGGAAGTTCCCTTGGTTAAAGTTCTATAGAGAAATCAATCAATCGAGGGCGCTACTTGGTAAGCAGAAGCAGATATGCAATCCAGTTACCCTTATCTTTTCTCCACGAGTTTGAATCAAGCTGAAGGTACTATTTCCTTAATTTAGTTTCCTTCTAATCTAATGTATTCAGCTATATGGTTATTCTCTCTATGGTTCTTGCATTTGGGGAAATACTCAAAAGTTTAGAGTAAAGTGATCCCTTAGATATGTGTCGTTCCAGCTATACGTCCTCATTTTCTCTTGTTCTTAGCCTATCTGGCAACATTCGAGGACGAATGTGTCCAAGGGGGAGATATTGTAATACCCCTATCATTTCTTAAGCCTAAATCTATCTTTTGAGTGGATATGTATGGCTTCAAAATTGATTGATGTTTATATCATGTATAGCATTGAATAAGCTTTCCATCGATACCAATTTCATTAAAATCCGACATCGAAAGAAGGGGTTGTAGCCATTTTACTAAACGTTACCGGATCCACGAGGTTTGATGGTCGACCTGGCGGACCATCAGGTCCCTAGTGGATCGTCAAGTGCCCGGTCAAGCCAATGAAGTGACTCCTTTTTCAGGCCATCGTGTGACGGCAAAGTTGGTGGACCATCAAAAATCAGGTCAAGGCAGAATGTTCCATTTTTGGCCCCTGAGTGACGGACGATCTAGTGGACCATCAGATTCCTGACTGACCGTCACTTCGATCATCACACCAAGGCAGAACATCTCATTTTTTCGACTTGAGTAATGGACGACTTGGTAGATCGTCAGTTCCTCTAACAGACCGTCAGATTGACCGTCACAGGGCCCGATCAGCGATTTTCAACTTTTCAAAGGGCATTTTGGGTATCCCCCCCCCCCCCATTTTTTTTATATTTATATCCAAGACTATAAAAAAAACTTATTTCTTCTCCTTTCCTTTCCAAGCACTCTCTAGAAAACTAGGGTTTCTTCCAAAACCCCAAAAAAAAAATCAAATCTTCTTCCTAGAAATTCAAGGATCTTCCATAGATTTCTCCAAGTTGTTCAAGAATTAAGTTCCCCAAGTCAACGGAATCAAGAATCTTGGTCTAAAAGTGTTAGAAAGAAGTTCCAAACAAGTTTCTACATCTCTAAAAGCAAAATCCAAGGTATGTGGGGTTTGAACAAGAACATTCCTTTCGTTCTTGTGCCTAAAGATTTACTCTCTATTATTGATTTACTTGATTTTTTTTGCAAGTGGGTTACACCCAAAATTATTTTATTGATGATTTATGAAATTTGAGTTGATTAAATTTGATATTATGATTTATTTACCATCATATTGCTTAAATTGAGAATTTGTGCCATAAGTTGAATATTGCTATTATGAATTGATGATTTTCAAATGATTTGAGATTGGTATCATTATTTAAGTGTTTCTATAAGAAATTTGACTATTGTATATATATCGATATTTGAGATTGAAAGTCAAGAATGAGTCCTAAGATGTTTCCTTGAAGCTGTTGATATTCGAAATGATTCGATATGCAAATGTACTTGATGTTGAGAAAGACTATGTTGAGTTGAGTTAAGTTAGGAATCCATATGATTTTTATGATTTATAGATGATATATATATTTATGTTTTGGTCTTTATAATAGACCCATGAGTTGATATTGATTAAGGTGGATTTCCTAACGCGTTTGAGCTGAGTCTGGGAGGAGTATTTAGCACCGAGTAGGAAATGTGGTATTTCCCCAAAACTACGTGCCACAGTAGGATTGATGTTGATAATTATGGGACAAAGGCCAAGTATGAGATTGTGATAAGGAGATTGAGGTTATACTCCCTGGCAAGAGTACGACACCCCCGCCAATGTGTGGTTCTCTCCTTAGGAGGGCAAAACGTTAGACTCCATGCGGCTCACATGGTGTAGTTATGTCATTTATAAGAAACTCCCACGTCCATAATGATCTAAGTACCATGAGTTACCGAGTCATTCTAAGTCATGAGTCAAAGAGTTTTAGTTGAGTTAAATGATTTATGAGATTTATGAAGCATATGTTATTACTGATGACTTAAGGAAATGATGTTTTAGATAACTCAAGCGAAGAGAGTTATTATTGTCAGCATGCATGATTTTCTTATACATTTATGATATTATTTAAAATGTTGCATCCACCCCCACATACTCAGTACATTCCCATGTACTGACTCCCATGCTCTTTTGTATTCTATATTTCCTCATGATATAGGTTTAGGTGCTTAGTCTCAGTAGCGACAGTTATCTTTGAGTACCTTCATCTACATTTCTGCAGTTCGTGAGTCCTCATGGTTCGAGGACCTGTGTCTCCAATTTTTCTTGTTAATAGATGGTTGTTTACTTTCAGTTCAGTACGAGTCAGTTGGGGATCTGTCCCAATGGCTCCTCCGTCCTATGTACTAGAGGCTTTGTTAGACTAGTGTACCAGTATGTACAGAGATTTCAGTATTTTTTTTGTACAAGGAAGTATTACTTTGTATTTTATTATGTTTATGACATGGTTATTCCTCTTTATCTTAGCATGATTTGCGCTATAATGAGTTCTGAAAGTGATGACAGACGTCTCGTGATAGGTTCTTGGGGCGTTACAATATGAGTAGTCACCCGTCAAACTAGGCTTGACTATCTTGAAGAGGTCACCCGTCAGTTCAGGCTTGACACCCTTAGTCTTTTGGATCTTATATCAGTTTAGTAGATTCACATAGTCATTGCTATTACCTGTGGCATGGTATTAACACCCTTCGAATTTAGGTTATAAGTTGGACCCCGATTAGCTCAAATTGGGGAATGTCGGTTAGATGATACCTCCCACAGTCTCAGATATAGTCTCAGTTACAATCTCAGTTCAGTTATGCAGTCTTCGAGTTGCTTGACCAAAGCATACAAATATCAGTATCTTCCATTATTTTAGTTTACAAATTTTACTCAGTCCATGTTATATGCTTGGTCATGTATCCCCAGTGTCTACAGATTTTCATGTATCTTCAGTATTTACAGACTTTTATGCATACTTAGTATTTACAAATTCTATATATTTTCAATATCTATAGATTCCATGTTCTCTACTCAGTACTCCATGTTTTACATGCTTATTCAGTTAATTATTAGTTCTTTTCATGAAGCCATACATATCATCCTATCTCATTTAGAATACCAGTACATTCAAAGTACTGATCGCGTACCTTTATTTTGCGTTATGATGTATTATACTATAGGTGCTGACTCTCAGTTCCCGGACTGCGCTTAGACCTTACTCCTCAGGCTATCAGTAGTACAGTAGCAGTAGTGAGTCTTCATCATTCGAGGATAGATTATTTTACTTCATATCAGTATTTCAATAGTTACCAGAGTTAGTTGGGGGCCTTTTCCATCTACTCATATTCAGTCAGTCAGTTTTAGAGGCTTTTCAGACATTAGAGTCAGTTATCCAGTATTCAGATTTTCAGCTGACCAATCAGTTTATCAGTATTTAATTTGATTCAGTCAGTTTTTCTGTAGATTCATATTTTAGTATTGATTCAATGATAAAACCTTGTGGCAATATCATATGTTTTTCGTAATTATGATTTTATTATTCAGTGCTCATGACAGGTACCAATTCATGGGTTAGCTTGTGGTCTCTCAGGACTGTAAGCACCGTATGACGCCCAGGGTGTACTCTCGGGTGGTTACATAATTCTTGGTTAGTAGAGAGATCCGATCTAAGATTTTTTATGCTACCTCCGAATGTAGGATCATGAAAGATCCACCAATAATAGTATTCAAAATAACTTTGGAATATGTATTGAGGGTACAATTGAAAATTTCTAGCAAATTACTCCCCAAAATTCAATGATTAGGAACGATCATCAATTTTTTCTTAAAACTATATGATGCCTCAAAAAGTGATTCAACAATGGAATTGCTTGAAATTATAGATCCCGTCCTTCAATTTCATATTTTGGGTGGAGGGAAAAATCAATCCAAGAACTACTACAAACTTGTTCCAAGTAGTAATGGACCCACAAGGTAGTTCCCCTAACAAGAATGTCACTTAGCTAGTTGGAGAGAATGGGAACAAATTGAGTATCAAAGCTTCCTGACTCATACTGTGTATATCATATAAAGTACAAATTCTAATAAAATTTATGATATACATGTTTGTGTCATCAGTTGGCAAACCCACAAGCACAAACTTTGGATTTATTAACTGAATCAAAGCACTTGTGATATCAAAATTTATCCTCTAGAGAAACTCGGAAGGAATGATAGCTCCTACTCTATGGGATAAAAGTACTCAAATTTATCCTCTGGATCATCATATGATTGCAGGTACTAATAAGTTGGGAAAACTTGAGCTCTTTCTCTTTTTTCTCTATCAAATTCTACTCGATGATATGCATCCTGTCTCTGTCTCTTCTCTTGAGTTACACAATGGGTAGCTTCATTATCCCTCATCACATTTTCTTTTGCTAGTAACCTGCAACTATCTCATAAAAACCCTAAGGAGGTGGGGGAGGTAAGTCAATTGCATAATTATGTAGCCCAACATAATGAGCTTCACGACCAATTTCTAACATCCTGCGATTTTGTCATAGGGTTCTTTCAATCTCTGGATAAAGTGGGATAAAGGGATTGCAATGACTCCTAGTTGTAGGAATATAACAACATATGTCCATACAAGAATAAAAAATTAAAATCCAACAACCTCAACAAACTTTTTTGATCAATCTGTAACCGTATTCCCCAGCAACTGCACCAAAATTTATTGTCACCCAAATTATACCATGCAATGAAGTATAAAGAGATCATCAAACAAATATAGAACCAAACTAGGTTGGGGTTGATCCGATGAGGAATATTGATAGGACCTAGGTCAATGCGTTAGTTATACTATTAATTCATTCTTTCTTAAAGAGGGGATTAAAGAGAACAAGTCAAAATTTTGTAAACTATATCAACAAGTCTTGATTGCATAAATTGTAATCAATCTCCTATGAATATTAGGATAGTGTTCCCCCTGGCTTCCTAAATTTGTAGACTTATCATGCTCAATTTAAATATCTCAATGCACTGGATGAAGAATATGAAAAATAGGTATCACCAACATTCTTTTGAAAGCGCTCGTCAATTACACTTATCACCTTGTGAGTCTTAGAGTGTCACCTTACTAACCTTTGACTATGATCCCAGTTCAACTATCTTCTTTTGGGTGTAAAGCTTATAAGATGGGGGTTGGTAGCTTCAAATTACTATTATAATCTTCTTTTCCCAATCTTAATCTCTCTTGAGATGATGATCTCGAATACAGGTAAGTCCTTAACTTCTGCAGTAGTTGTGAAAGCAAACAATCCAAACAATATCACAATACATACATAAATACCAATTTATAAGGACTTCACACTTCCTCTACTTTGGAATTCAGCCAAGGTTCTTACAACCCTAGTTAAGTGGTTTAGCAGCTCATAATTGCAAGACGATCCATGGAATTTATAAAATAAAGCATAGAAATAATCTCACAATAATTGAAGAACAAAACCCAAAGTCTCAAATAAATAATCAACCAAATAATCAAGAACAAAGGATTCCAAGATCAAAAGTCGAATCTTGTGATCAATATATATTTGTGATTGTAAAGAATGTGTAAATAAGTACAAAAACATCAAAAGGGTATTTGTAGATTACATTAAAATCCTAAAATTCCTAGCAAGAAGAACAAAGAAAACTGGGTCGGTGGCCACTTATAGACCAACTAATGGCCCGTAAGTGGTACTTACGTCCCATAAGAGGGTGTCGTAGGTGACCAAAAAACTTCAGCCTTCATGCTGCTACCTATGATGTCACTTATGACGGTGTAAGTGATACTTACTCCAGTTTTATCCCCATTGTTCTTCTGATACAAAACTTAAGAATTCTAAATATAAGGACCTTAAATCTCTAACACCGATGATGGTACTTACGAAAATGTAAATGTTACTTACATCCTATAAGTAGTGCTTCATCACTATAAAAAGTAATATCAAACTTCAAGCTCTCTGAACTTGCACACTCTGAGACTTATGAGTCCACTTATGGTGGTCATAAGTAGTACTTACGCCATGTAGGTGGTCTTGTAAGTGGGGTTTTCAGTATCTTCCAACTCTTTTTCTTCTTTTAAGGTCCAAAACCTAGTTTTCCGCTACATAGACACAAAACACATCATATATAACAAAACGGACCTAAGTACTTGCACATTTTATAGTTTTAAGAATTGAAAGAGCCATGAAACCATGGCACATGAATAAGAACCATAACCTATAGTCCCAAGAATCTCAAATGAACAAATATACCTAGGGCTAAACTTGCCCCTTATCCCAAACCTCATCACATCCTTCATGGGTAACACATGAAGAAAGACTCGATCACTAACACCAAATATCAAGGAACAGAGTCTACGATCCGCATAGCACTTATGCCTACTCTGAGCTTCACGAAGTCTATCTTGAGTGACCTGCACTCTATGTAAAGTCTCGTAAATCAATTCTATACCTCGATGTGTAATCTCAGACACCTCAAACAACCTAACTACAGAGAAAAAATGCATACCATATAAAGCTTCATAGGGAGCCATCTCAGTACCAGAATGGTAGCTATTATTATATGAAAACTTACGAAACCCAAATGCTGCTCCCACTAACACTAAAGTCGATGACATTAGCACAGAGCATATCCTCCAAAACCTGAATTGTCTGCTCTGACTGACCATTGACCTTGGGGTGACAAGTTGTGCTAAGATAAATTGGGTACCCAACTCCTCTTTAAAAAATTTCCACAAGAGAGATGTGATCATTGAACCCTTATCTTAGATGATAGACGCTTGTACACCATGAGGACGAACTATCTCACAGATGTAGATATAGGCCAACCTCAAAGCATTGAAGGAAACCTGAACAAGAATGAAATAAGAAGATTTGGTCAATCAATCCCTGAAGTCCATAGTGATATATTCCCATTTCTAATACCGAATGGGTAACCTCTAAAGAAAACTACTAGGCCTTAAATGATCGCCCTTCACCTACTAGCAACATAGGCAACAAGCTACAAAATCCACATCCTTCCTTATACCACCCCACTGTAGTGTTGTCTCAGTTAATGTTACATATTTTTCTTTCTTTGATGGATAAAATATCTAGAGCAATGAGCCTCTTCAAAAATCAATCTCACCCAATAACCCACTCTGGATATACAAAATTGACCTCTAATCCTCAAAATACCATTAGAATCAAGCTAGGCTTCCTTATCCTCACCACTAAATACCTTATCCTGAATTATTCTTAAGCTAACATCATAAAATTAATGATCTCAAATATGCTCCATCAGAGAAAATCTAGCCTCCACAAATGCTAAAACATGCCTATGTGTCAAAATATAAATCCTAACCATCTAGGTAGACAAATACTAAACCTTTATATCAAATAGCTTTTCCTAGGTTAAAATATGCACAAAGATACCCATACTAGTGGACTTTCGACTAAAGGCATCCGCAACCATGTTTGCCTTTCTTGGATGATAAGTAATAGTAAGGTCGTAGTCCATAAGAAAGTCATGACAATAATGCAACCTCATATTAAGATATTGCTTGTGAAGAAATACTAAAGTCTATGATTATTCGAGAAGACCTCACAACAAACTCCATACAAATAGTGCCTCCATATTTCAAGGAATAAACAACCGCGTATAATTAAAAATCATAGGTAGTGTAACTCATCTCATGAGCCTTCAATTGATGAGGAGAATACACAATCATCTCGAACTATTGAATCAACACAACATCTAATCCAATACTAAAAGCATCACAGAAGATAGTAAAACCCACACCTTTCTTAGGAAAAGTCAATATAGGAGCTGAGGTCAACAAACCCTTTTGCTTTTGAAAACTTGCCTCACAAGCATATAACCACTGATATAAAATCTTTTCTATGTCAACTTCATCAACAGAGTTGAAATAGATGAAAAACTCTTAACAAAACACCGATAATAACCTGCTAAAACAACAAAACTTCAAATCTTTTAAGGAGAACTAGGATTGTCCCAATCATGAACCACTGCAATCTTGGATGTATCGACCATAATATTATCCTTAATCACCACATGACCAAAGAAAGAAACAAACTCCAACAAAAACACAAACTTAAAGTACTTAGAATACAACTTCTCCTTTCTCAATCTCAGAAATACAATCTTCAAATGCTCCTCATGATCAACCTCACTCTAAGAATAAACTAAGATATCATCTATTAATACATTAACAAGAGAGTCAAGATACGATCAAAATACCTGGTTAATTAAATCCTTGAACGCGTCTATGGTATTGGTTAACTTAAAATACATGACTAAGAACACATAATGACCATACTGAGTACAAATAATTGTCTTTAGAATATCTATAGCTCAAATACTCAGCATTGGGTATCTAAATCTCAAACCAATCTTTGAAAATATTGAAGCACCCTAAAGTTGATCAAACTAATCATCAATATGATAAAGAGGTTACTTATTATTAATCATCACTTTGTTTAACTATAAGTACTCAGTACACATATGTATTGACCCATTCTTTTTATTCACAAATAAGATAGTCGCTCCCTAAGGTGATATACTAGGTTGAATAAGTTTGTTATCCATTAACTCTTGCAACTGATTATTTAATTCCTTCAAATCTGCAAAGGACATCCTATGAGGAGGAATAGAGATGGGCTTGGTGCATGATTCAACATTAGTGGCGAAGTCAATATCATGATTTGGAGGCATACTAGGCAAATTCATAGAGAAAACATCCTTGAACTCATGGACAATATGAACAAAATCCAAAGAAGGCAGTGAAGCAACACTAGTATCATGAATATTGGTCAAATAAGATAAACAACCCCTCTCTACTAACTGATGAGCTTGAAGGAAAGATATAACTCTCAAGGGATCCGAATTAAGTCCACCCTTCCAAGCTATCCTTGGCATACCTAGCGGAGCTAAATCTATGGTCTTAGCATAACAATCTAGGATAGCATGATAAAGAGCTAACCTATCAATACCAATGATGACAACAAAATCCACCATAACTTGTATAATTAAATCTACCTAATTCTCATGGCCCACAAAATCACAACACAGGATGGGTGCACTTCATCCTCTATAAAAGAGTCTCTTACATAAATAACCATGGTAAGAGAGTAACTAGTAGAATCAAAACCCACAATAATATACATACACATAGGAGAAAATCAACCCTGGATCAAATAACACAAATGTAGATCTAAAACAAACAGGGGTGATAACTGTGATAACAATTTTGTCTCTAGTCTTAGAGGTATAGTATAGCATTGTCCATGTTCGCTAGCTGACTGAGTAGCCCCAAAACCACTAACTCAACCTCCAGAAGCTCTAGTAGAACCTCTACCTGTCACTGCTAATATAGGAGTAGTCTTGTAAACACAATGGACTCTGAGTAAACTATATTTCCTGACTCAATTATAGAAGGTGCAACTGAGATAGAACTACTACCTAAAGATACAGCATAAAAAGAACAACTAACTGAACCTTACAAG
This sequence comes from Capsicum annuum, assembly GCF_002878395.1. Taxonomy (NCBI): domain Eukaryota; kingdom Viridiplantae; phylum Streptophyta; class Magnoliopsida; order Solanales; family Solanaceae; genus Capsicum; species Capsicum annuum. Next base: position 210,469,776 of record NC_061111.1, on the reverse strand, counting down.
GATTCCAACATTGGTTTGCCATGATACCTACAAGAACCTCTAAAATCTCTCCCTTAATAAGTACAACTACTGAACTAGCCCTAATGGCAAAACCTCTTGGTGCCTTCCTAAGATGATTGAAAGATAAAATTAGTCCTATATGTAGTTTTAATGATGAGAATCTAAACCATAAAGGAATAGGTCCCTAGATGTGCAAGGTACAGTACAGTTGGCACATGGTATCTGCATAGTTTTGTACTCTTATGTAACAAACTTACAGGTGCTATTTCGTACTAATTTGTATAGCTGGTACAATGATATTGCAAACTCTAATCATCACTCAGCTATAAAAATAAGAGATATCTCTTCATTAAATTTGCTTTTGCAAATTCTAAATAGCGAAGAGGGGTAGCAAAAACTCTATTTCAAGACTGCTTAAGAATTTCTCATGTTCTTATCTTTATAGTATGCTTAAAAAGTGAGTGAGTGTTCTTGAGTATGAATCTATAAATAAACTACCCATCTATAAATAAACTACCCATTCTATAAGAGTAGTGTTTTTTATTTATTGAGATAGAGTGCTTTGGTAGAGTTGCTTAAGTGAGAGACTGATTAGAGTTAATCCGTATAGAGAGGGTCCTTGGTAGAGTTACCAAGATAAGCTTGCAGTAGAATTTCTATAAGCAAAAGGAGCTAAGAGATAGGTTGAAATATAAACAGTTGCTAGGAGGTTCATTATATGAGATTTCTTTGGTACTTGTGAGGGCAAGAAATGGTTTTTATTTTTCTGGGATTCCACGTAAAAATTCTTGTGTTTTTATTCTTCCTTCATTGTTACTTCCTGGTTGTTTTACTGTATTTTTTAGCGATTGATCTTGAGGAACCTGGTACCTCACTGTGTGGTACAATCCCTAAGGGTTCCAACAATTGGTATCAGAGCCATGTCACTCAAACAGGTTCATACCTAGAGTGTCTTGGTTAGTATGGTTGCTCCACCTAATCTAGTAGAAGGGCAATCTACTACTAGACTGGCAAAATTCAATGGGTAGTATTCTAGGTGGTGGAAAATTAAGATGTTTGAGTTCATAATAGTTGAGGATAGTGAGCTGATAGACATAATCCATGATGGTACTCATGTTCCTATAAGAGAAGTCAAAGAAGGAAAAGTAACAAAGATGTTTGTCAAAAGTAGGAGGGAGTTCAATGATGAAGATAGAAAAAGAATTATGAAAAACTACACGGCAAAGAAACTGCTTAGCTATGGCATAGGACCAAATGAATGCAAAAAGATTTAGCTTGTGAACAGCTATGGAAATCTGGGATTGCTTGAAAATAAATAATGAAGGAACCACTGATGTGAAGGATTAAAAATTTGATATGTTAACAACTTAGTGTGAAACATTCACAATGAAAGAAGGAGAAACTATAGACGATATGCATACCAAGTTTACTTTATAATTAATGAGTTGCACGTTATACAAATAAGTAAGAAAAATTCTTGGGGTTCTGCTTGAATCTTGGGAAAGAAAAGTAGATGCTATCACTAAGTCTAGAAACTTGAAAACTCTAACCATGGAAGAACTCATTGGGAATCTGAAGACTCATGAACTTAAAAAGTAGCAAGGGCATTAGAAGGTGGAGGTAAAAAGGAAAAAATTTATAGCACTAAAAGCATCTAAATCAGACTCGAATGAATAAGAAACTAATGTTGCCTACTTGGCAAAAAAAATAGTTAGAGTTATGAGACAAAGTGGCCAGTTTTAAAGAAGTGGAAGTAACAACAAAGAGGAGGCAATATGGAAGTTTGTCACAGATGTAGAAGTCTTGAACATTTTACTAAGGATTGTCTTAATTCACAAAATGAAATATCAGGATTATCACTACACTAGAAGTGACAAAGGAAGGAACAGGGACTAGGTCCCCGTAAAATCAAAAAGACAGGTTGCAAGTGATTTTGCTGTCAAATAGTCCCTAGCTTATTGCGGTGACTCATCCAATGAATTTGATGAAGCTAAGAACCTACAAATGTTTCCATGATTGCAGTAGAGGATGAAAAATTGACCTTCGATTCCTTATTTTCTGTTATAGCAAATACGAAAAATGAATAAGAAAGTAAGGTAACACTTTCTAACCATAAAGAACATTTGGACAAATATTCTAATAGAAAGATAAAAAGGCTTGGAAAAGTGCTGATTGACTGTATGTATAAAATGACTGAAAAAGGCATAGCTCCATAAGAAAAAGTGGAAAGTCAAGATCTTGAGTTAATTTCTCTAACTCTACAAATAACTAAAATTGAAGAGCAGGTTACTAAGTTAAAATAAAAAATTCTAGCTTAGTTAATTAATTGGAGAAAGCAAATAGTGCCTGTGATAAAGAGAAAAATAATCCTCTAGAAGGAAATATAGAAGATTAGGAGTTGGAATTGATCAATTTCACTCTCCAGATATCTTAGACCGAGCAAAAAGTTGCTAAGATCAAATTTGAAAATCTAAGTTTGGTGAGTCAATTGAAGAAAATAGATACTTCAGAGAATAAATAAAAGAAAAAGGCATCAAATTTTTAGGTTGAACTTTAAGAAACATTGGAGGAATCCTAAAAGAATCTTATATCTGCTCTATATAAGAATGAGGAGTTGGGGGGGACCTGGTCCATTTAAGAGAAGAACTGAAAAATCCCTGCAATGGACTACATCCTCAGAAATCCTTTGTAACTTGACTAGTCAAGGTGCTAACAATGGGAAGGGGCTTGATTAACAAGAAGGAACTCAACTTTGTGGGTCTCAAGGTAAGGTAGCTCATAATACTAAGAACAAGGTTCTACATCCTCTATGAATTTTGGAAGAGATAGACACATAACGGAAAATTATTAGAGATGGATTAGAGCTAGATTGAATGGTTCAAGATTTACTCATTCGGGAAATGCATATTCTATAGGTATCAAACCTTAGAAAATAGTGAAAAGGAACCCTCTACCTGGATGGTCCAAAAGGGGTTTGATCACACCATTTCCATGTTATTGGGAACTCGAGCTTAAGTAGGTTCCAAAATTCGACAAGTGATCATGGTTTATGGTATGATAAAGTGGATTGCATTCAATAATGATAATTAAAAATGAGTGATCTAAAGGCTCAAGGTTGAAAATTTTGACTGTATTCTCTCTCTCAAAGACACTTCAAGATGGAAGTGCCTCAGGTGAAATAATCAATTTCATAACACTTGATCCATGGAAAACTATAGCTAAAATCCTTATTTATAAGAAGAAAATAGTACAATTTGAAGAAAGAAGGCTTGGTGGTGCTAAAAATGATGAGCAAGAGGATGAAAGATATAGATTAGTCCTGATTCTCAGGGATCTAGTCCCTAGGAAATTCATCTCCGAAGGAGGAGCTTCAGAGATATAAGGAGTGTGCCGAGATTAAAGCATGATACTGACTTAACCTACTATGTGAATCAATTCCACAAAATTAACCATGATAACGATACAAGTATCCCTAATAAAGTGGGTGCATATTATTCTAACTCAGTAGCATACCCTTGCAAGTATACACCCATGGGAATAACTTTGAAAGTGCAAATAGAACATGCACAAATTAAAAGATTCACTCTTAAAGGAGAGGGACCCGGCCTTATCTCTTAGGTTAGTATCACTGTAGTATGATTTAATATTCATGAAATATAGTCTAAGAAATCCATGTGTTCTACCTTCTCTAAAAGCTGTCAATTCTTTTGCAGAGCAAAAAAGTCACACTTATTAAAATCAGACATGTCATTCCAAAAAGAATATCTTTTGATGACAACAGATAACTCTTCAAATTTCTAAATCAGGTAGTTTCTCAACCTTGTCTCAATGCATCACTCTTTGCCTCTTTTAAACTAAACTGGTCCTTCTCACTCACCTTCTCTCACAAAACCAAATTACTCACATTACTACTTCCCTAAACCTAACCAAGAACCCTGACGTAGATAAAATTCTAGAAAATCAAATTGAATATGTCCCTATCAAATACCTTGATCCTTCAGCAGCCAAATCCATAGAAAACTTCTCCTTAGGTCCTTTAAGTCAAAGTAAACTTGCTGAAATGAGGCAAAAATGCATAGTTGTTAGGAATAGGAAATGACTCTAAGGGACCTGGTCCCAAGAAGAAAGAGTTATAATTAGAAAGAAAGAGGCAAATAATGAGACGAAAGGAAGAAATGAAGGATGCGGCTAGTTAAAAAAAGGGGAATAAAATACTGATGACTCAGAAGGTTCTCACAGGAAGAACTTTTGGTCCCATTGTAGTATGCTGTACTAATCTTAGCTAGATTACAATCTTAGTTTCATGCTTAAGGTTCTTAAGACTTGAATTTTTCACTAAGTGTTGGGGACTTAATCATCTTCAAGAGCCCTAAACTTTGAGGATTATTATTTTGATCTTCTCAACCCTGGGGTGTTAGTTTTTGAGTTAATTTATGTTTAGGGAAGTAATAAGTATGTCTCGAATGAGTTTTGGATTCTTGGAACAAGGTTTGGGGAATGTTTGGATCACAGAACAAGTGGGTCATCGCTATATCCCTATGATGTGGCATTAGTCCTGATCATATACTGATCACATCGCGGTGAAGGTGTTGTTTCTAGTTCTTGATTTATAATAGAATACATGTTTCATGATATTCATCCTAAAGTCCAAAGTTCTTATGAGGTTAAAATGTTCATAGGAATCACTTAGAACAAAGTTGAGCTAAGAGCCTTTGATTCAGCCAAATTTTGGTATTTGATTCTACAAGGGTCAACTTTGAACGTATATAACTTTTTATATATGTGAAATTTTTCAGCTCAATACCTATTAAATTATATATAATTGAATTAGCTTACCAATGATACCCATTTTGCCTTAATCTGATACCTGAGAAAAAAGTCATGATCCTTTTCATCAGAACCAGTAAGCTATAGCAATAAGACTGCATTGCAGTGACATAGTTGTAAACAATTTTTTTGATTCAAAGAAATTGAGCGACAATTGCGTCATTTCTCCCCACAAACCATTCATCCATAACACGATTTGGGGCATCTTGTAGGTCATTATTAGCCCTTCTTCTCCAATTTTCCTCCCAAGAAAGCCCTCTCCTTTCCCCAAGAATAATTGTAATTCTTTTTCCCCAGGGAATCAAGAATCCAAGTTTCCTAAGTTCAAGAACCTTCAAGAAAGCATCAAGAAATGTATTTTGCTCTCAAGTTAAAGTCTTAAGGTATGTACGGTATTCATTCATGGGTCCCTTTCACCATTTTATTTCTATTATAAAATGAATTTTCTATCATTATGGTATTTTATATGTTCAAGAAAGATTGAATTTTATGTTTTCACGGTGATTTTAATTCAATTTATCCCATGTATGATCCCTTGCAAGATTTTGAATTCCTCATGCTATGAATTTAAGTTTCCCTTGTTTTATACAAGTGAATTCTGTAATAGATCCTAAACTTATGACTTTTAGCAACATTCTCATGTTTTAAATTCATATTTTTTATTTGATAAAATGCCCATATCTTGAGTTGATCTATGATTCAATACTATAATGTGAATTTAAATGTCATATTTTAATGATTATTTAGTGCTATTGGGTTATGAACACTCGATAACTATGTGTTCAACATGATTTTTATTTTTCAAGTAACAAGTCAGTAAGACCATGGTTTTAATATCATATTAATAACACCATGATCATGTTGAGAATTATCGGTTTATATGTTTATGATTACCTTTGAATTCGTATGCACTGTTATTTTCAAAATACCATGACCTGAGCTTATCAGTTATCAGTTATAAGTTTATACAGCCGTTAGTGTTTTAGTATCTTTCAGTTAGGAGTAGGATTAAGCACCAGGTGAACCTAGGGATAGGGGCTCACCCACCACTTAGGAATAGGTCCTTAGAAGCTGTCCCTAAGTTTCAAAACTATGTAGCCAGCATAGGATTATGAGATGTCACCCAATATGTTAGGACTGACACTCCCTTAAGGGTCACCCGCCAGTTAGGACTGACTCCCTAGTCTTTTGGGACATCATTTTAGTGATCACGCCAGTTCAATGTCTACTTCGATGGAACGGATAGAACAACCCTCCTCAATCTGGGCCATACACTGGACTCCATGATAGCTCATATTATTTATATTGGGTATATGATAGGTTCCACACTCTTAGTATAATATTTATTGTGTTTTTAGTTCAGGTTTACTTGACCAAGTGTACAGATTCTCAGTTATTTAGTTAGCAGATTTCAGTCTTTCAATATATAATTTATTTTAGAAATATGATTATGCTTGGTCTTGCATTCTCAGATATTATAGTTTTTCATACATTTATGCTTAGTTATCTCATGTTGTTCAGTTAGTCCTTATCTGATATGCACAGTACCCTATAGTTTCAATCTAGATATTCAGACTAAGTACAATTTAGTTTAACATGATTAGTATTCATATATCCGCGCTCAATAGACCGATGTTCGTTATTCTTTATCTTAGATTTCAATTATTTGGTCACACAGACATCAGTCATTTAGTTAATCAAATCTACTTAGTACATGTTATGTTTTTTTTGTATGTTTATTCATTGATGCTTAGTACATTTTTATATTCATACCCTTTAGTTAATTTAGTTTCCACCATATAGTTTTAGATCCAGTATTCATAAGGCATCCTTGATACAATTTTTACAACATATTCAACCTTACAAGAGAATAACTGATAACATTTATATTTGTACCACCTTTTAGCTTATAGGATTATTTTTATCTCATAATTTCTAAATTCTCTATGATTTATGGTTTTCAGTTATAGTCATGTTTTAAATATCTATTTCAGCAAATAACTTATATCTTTAGTTTTATATCATGTTTGAAATATCTCCATGATTTAGCGTGTGCCTCCATATATTCAGTACATTCCAACGTACTGACCACATATATGTGTTTGTGGCTACATTCTTCATAATGTAGGTACCATATGTAGCTCTTACACCGGGTCAAACAATTTGCAGCTTTCAGCTAGCAGGTGATAAGTTCTCCTATTTTAAGAACTCTAGATAGTTGTAGATCATGTACTATATTTTTGATTTTCCATATGTATTGATTAGTGGTAGTTAGAGGCGTGTCTCAGCTATCTATAGTTAGTATAGTAGAGGTTTTATAGATGTCAGTCATAGTCAGTCATGTAATTTGAGTTTTTTACTTCAGTTTTATTATGATATAAATTGTATAAGCATTCACATTATTTAAACTTTTCATGAGTATGCTTCTGCTTAGCAAATTAAGTTTTGTTTTACATATTAAATCAGTTGCTTAATAGTATGCCAGTTCATGGATTAACGTGGCATCACATGTGGTTCCAGGAACTGTTTTATGACTAAGGGTAGTCTCGGGTCCTGACAAACCCGGCATCACTGCCCAGAGTTCAAGTGTTCTAGGGTGTCTATGATACCGTGTCTAGTAGAGTCTTGTAGAATAGTACAGACACGTTAGTACTTTTCTTCAAGAGGCTACAAGGCATTTAATAAATACTTTCCTTCATTCATGCCTCAGATTGTACAGTCGGTGTGTTCTCTAAGGAGCTTATGTATATTTTCACATTAATCCATTTTTTCCAACTCTACCTTATTCTTGAGATAATAAAAATAGCCAAGCATAAATCCTTACAGATAGATCTTTCTCAGGCAGTCCCCATAGATAGTAATGGGACTGTACAGAGGGTCAAAATTATCCCATCAGTACCCTTATGTTCTAACTTTGAAAGTGTTCATTTCTGTTCATGAAAATCATGCATTGAGCAAAATTTAGATGTGGTTTTAGATCCCTTCTAAGAATCCTATGATAGTATGTGACCTAGAGTTACAAGCATGAACCCAAAAGCTTAGCAATAGTAAAGTAGGATAGTATTTATTTGGATTTAGCAGATTATTTTTCATGGAGCTAGTAGTATGAACGGTGAATCAGTAGGCTTTAAATAGTGTATGCAAGAATTTAAGTTTGTTTATTCAAAATTATGTGTTGTTGATGTTGGGTATATTGGTGTAATGGTAATTCTCATGGTTTAGATATAATATTAGTAGGCTATGAAGGATATTAGATTGTTTCATGGAAGATTTGGGGATATCCATTTCATATGTTAGAATCTAAGTTTAAATCTTTGAGGATTGAGCTAATAGAAAGAAGAGTTAAAGCTCTAAATGGTATGAACACAGGGTGTATTGATACTCATGAAGATTCTTATTTAGTAAGTTTTTAAGTTATTGTATAATGACTATGAGGCGATAGAAAGATAAGAGCAGTATCTCAAAAGGAAGTATTAGCAGTGGGTTTTACACTTTCAGGTTTAGTTTATTATTTATATGTATTGATATATATTGGGATCTAGTGTAAAATGGTTGCATTTTAGTTTAGAGTTTATTAAAGGGGTCCACAGACTTAGAATGATGGCTTAAATCTAAGGGGATATGATAGAACTAAAAACTAAGTCTGGCTCTCAGATTCTAGTAGTGCTACTAGTATGTTGTAGAACATCAGCAGAGGCGGAAGATGCCCGACCCTTTCTTATCTCAGTGCAAATTTTTGTACTTCATCCCTCACGATATATACTTATGCCTTACATGTCAGATCTATTATCATAACTCATATTCATGCACTTTCCATGGAATCATGTATGCTTTTAGTTCCTAGTATAAGGAGTTCCAGTTCACTCAGTAGTATGAATCATGTTCCAGGAATTTATGAACTCTAAAGTTAGGTCATGCAGCTTATGACTCATGTACTCATGCTTTACAGTATGCTCAGTTCCCATAACTCATGGTGCACTCTTAATAACTAGAGAAATATAAATTATGTCATATATCTCCTAAGCTTTGATCTTTTCAATGAGTTTATCCTTTTATGGGCGTTTGTTTAGAAGTTCATATGTGGTTATGAAGATAGGCTTGAATGTCATGTTGGTGTATAAGTGGATGAATGCATTGTATGTTAGTGAATCTTAGTAAGAGGTTGAATGTAGTTGTTGAAGTGGTACTAAGAATTATTCATTAGATTAAAGTTGAGAAAATGCATGGGGTATTGAATTCATGGTTCAGACTAGTGTTATGTGTAATGTGTTGTACCTTGTCATTTTGAGTTAGGCTTGATCATGGCAACAAAATTTAGTTCAGTTTAGACTTAAGTAATGGAGTTATCAATACCCATGTAAGAATTTTAAGTGGAATAAAATGAGCCTAGTATTTGAGAGGAAAAGCATAGTTGAGGGAGTGCTTGAGAAGTGTGGCTAAGCTTAAAAGTTAGAAGTTGCATTGACTAAGTCCTAGTGATTCTATCCTAGCTTATATTTTATAGGCCTATGTTCCATGTTACGGAGTGACAGCCATATTAAGATTCCTTACTCAAATTATGGCCAAGATTCTTTTCTCCCTAATATTATTAGAACTTCTTTTAAAGAGTGTTGAAGAAATAATCTAGTTGAGTATGAACTTTTAGTATGATTCAGTCCATATAGCCAGCAATTTAGTTTATAAATCTAACAAATATGCTGGTATGGTTTTCCATCTTTAGATCTAGTCTTACTATCTGAAGTTTCATGAGTATTGTCATTCCAAAAGGTAATTTCTTCACATCTATGTAAATTGTGAATTTAGCTCAGTTCATGCATCATGTTTTAGATTCAGATATTCAGTCATGATTTAGTTCGTAAGTGTCCTGTGTATCAACCTACTCTTTTCTTAGTATTTCAACCAAGTTAGTATCATTTGGGGGACGAATGATCCCAAGGGGGAGATGTTGTAATATCCCGAGTTTTCACATCCTAAACCTCTCAATTTTTCTTCATAAAACTAGATCTACCCTTAGGTAATGGTTATTTATAAGTAGACTCTCTCATTTCTATCTGAGCCATATAAAATTTTCATGTCATTGCATGTATTCACGAAATCAGTTCAGTTCATGTATCATGCTCAGAATCAGTTATGCACTCATGTTTAAAGTCATTCATGCTCAGTATATGATATCAGTTACCTTAGTACAGTTCTCTTAGTCTAACCAATCTCATTCGAGGATAAAAGTTTCTAAGAGGGAGATATTCTAATACCCCGTACTAATCATAGCTCGATTCAGATCTTAGTTGTATGCATAAGGGGATTAAGGCTTAAAATATTCACTAAGTGTTGGGAACTTAGTCATCTACAAGACCCATAATCTTTGAGGATTCTTATTTTGACCTTCCCAACCTCGAGACATTAGTATTTGAGTTAATTCATGTTTAGGGATGTATGAAGTAAATCTCAGAGGAGTTTTGGATTTTTCGGACAAGGTTTGGGGCATGTTTAGATCATTGAACCAGTGGGTCACCATGATAGGCTCGTGACACATCATTAGTCCCAATCGCATGTTGACAGCATCGCGGTGAAAGTGTTGTGTCCAGTTCTTGATTTATAATTGAATACAAGTTTCATAATCTTATCCTAGTGTGTAAAGTTCTTATGAGGTGAAAAATGTTCATAGGGATCACTTAGAACAAAGTTGAGCTAAGAGCCTTTGATTCGCCCAAATTTTGGTATTCAATTCTACAAGGATCAACTTATAATATTCATAACTTTTATATATGTGAAAATTTTCAGCTCAAGACATACTAAATTGTATATTATTGAATTAGTTTTCTAATGATACAAATTTTGCCTTAATCCGATACCCGAGCAAAATGTTATGATCATTTTCGTCTGAACCAGTAAGCTACCGCGATAAGACCATGTCAGGGTCACATAGTTGCATCCAGTTTTTTTATTTAAATAATTGAGGGGCAATTGGGTCTTTTCTCCCCTAAACCCAATCATCCATAACACGATTTAGGGAAACTATTAGGTCGTTATTGGCCTTTCTTCTCCAATTTTCCTCTCAAGAAAACCATCTCCTTTCCTCAAAACTAAATTCAATTCCTTTTTCCCCAAGGAATCAAGAATCCAAGTTTAC
>NC_061111.1:210453805-210455819 GCF_002878395.1 Capsicum annuum | reverse complement strand
TATTTGCTATAACAGAAAATAAGGAATCGAAGGTCAATTTTTCATCCTCTACTGCAATCATGGAAACATTTGTAGGTTCTTAGCTTCATCAAATTCACTGGATGAGTCACCGCAATAAGCTAGGGACTATTTGACAGCAAAATCACTTGCAACCTGTCTTTTTGATTTTACGGGGACCTGGTCCCTGTTCCTTCCTTTGTCACTTCTAGTGTAGTGATAATCCTGATATTCCATTTTGTGAATTGAGACAATCCTTAGTAAAATATTCAAGACTTTCACATCTGTGACAAACTTCCATATTGCCTCCTCTTGGTTGTTACTTCCACTTCTTTAAAATTAGCCACTTTGTCTCATAGCTCTAACTATTCTTTTTGCCAAGTAGGCAACATTAGTTTCTTCTTCATTAGAGACTTATTTAGATGCTTTTAGTGCTATAAATTTTTTCCTTTTTACCTCCACCTTCTAATGCCCTTGCTACTTTTTAAGTTCATGAGTCTTCAGATTCCCAATGAGTTCTTCCATGGTTAGAGTTTTCAAGTTTCTAGCCTTACTGATAGCATCTACTTTTCTTTCCCAAGATTCAAGCAGAACCCCAAGAATTTTTCTTGCTTATTTGTGTAACGTGCAACTCATTAATTATAAAGTAAACTTGGTATGCATATATTCTATAGTTTCTCCTTCTTTCATTGTGAATGTTTCACACTGAGTTGTCAACATATCAAATTTTTAATCCTTCACATCAGTGGCTCCTTCATTAGTTATTTTCAAGCAATCCCAGATTTCCAAAGCTGTTCACAAGTTAAATCTTGTTGCATTCATTTGGTCCTATGCCATAGCTAAGCAGTTTCTTTGCCGTGTAGTTTTTCATAATTCTTTTTCTATCTTCATCATTGAACTCCCTCCTACTTTTGACAGACATCTTTGTTACTTTTCCTTCTTTGACTTCTCTTATAGGAACATGAGTACCATTATGGATTATGTCTATCAGCTCACTATCCTCAACTATTATAAACTCAAACATCCTAATTTTCCACCACCTAGAATACTACCCATTGAATTTTGCTAGTCTAGTAGTAGATTGCCCTTCTACTAGATTAGGTGGAGCAACCATACTAACCAAGACACTCTAGGTATGAACCTGTTTGAGTGACATGGCTCTGATACCAATTGTTGGAACCCTTGGGGATTGTACCACACAGTGAGGTACTAGGTTCCTCAAGATCAATAACTAAAAAATACAGCAAAACAACCAGGAAGTAACAATGAAGGAAGAGTAAAAACATAAGAATTTTTACGTAGAATCCCAGAAAAATAAAAACCACTTCTTGCCCTCACAAGTACCAAAGAAATATCATATAATGAACCTCCTATCAACTATTTATATTTCAACCTATCTCCTAGCTCCTTTTGCTTATAGAAACTCTACTGCAAGCTCATCTTGGTAACTCTACCAAGGACCCTCTCTGTACCAATTAACTCTAATCAGTCTCTCACTTAAGCAACTCTATCTCAAAAAATAAAAAACACTACTCTTATAGAATGGGTAGTTTATTTATACATTCATACTCAAGAACACTCACTCACTTTTTAAGCATACTATAAAGATAAGAACATGAGAAATTCTTAAGCAGTCTTGAAATAGAGTTTTTGCTACCCCTCTTCGCTCTTTAGAATTTGCAAAAGCAAATTTAATGAAGAGACATCTCCTTTTTTTAATAACTGAGTGATGATTAGGGTTTGCAATATCATTGTACCAGCTGTACAAATTAGAACAAAATAGCACCTGTAAGTTTGTTACATAAGAGTACAAAACTATGCAGATACCATGTGCCAACTGTACTGTACCTTGCACATCTAGGCACCTGCTCCTTTATGGTTTAGATTCTCATCAATAAACTACATATAGGACTAATTTTATCTTTCAATCATCTTAGGAAGGCACCAAGAGGTTTTGCCATTAGGGCTAGTTCAGTAGTTGTACTTATTAAGGGAGAGATTTTAGAGGTTCTTGTAG
>NC_061111.1:210447034-210453705 GCF_002878395.1 Capsicum annuum | reverse complement strand
TCAATACTAGATATTAATGTAATTATGTAGGCTAGTTTTTGTGGATTTTCTTTTGTTTTATTTAGACTTATATATTCTGAATAATTACTAATTAAAGATTTTTTAATTTTTCTAAAAGCTTCTCTATTTTTAAATGGTCTTCGCATAATTAATTTAATATTTTTGTAGGTAAATTTTTTAACTCTAAATCTAATTTTGACTTTAACATATTTTTTCTAACTCTAACTCTAACATATATATCTCTTCCGTATTTTTTAACTTGCTGTGCTCTGATACCATTTATAGGGGGGTGCGCGGATTAGGTAGATTAAATAGATTTAGTAGGTTCCATTAATTGAAACCTAATTACTATCATGAACATGAATATAATCAATTCCAAGCATGAAATTCATAAATTTGAGATTTTGTAAGTTTGAAAAGGGATTCTTGGACTCTATAGGTGAAAGGGGCCCATATATGAACACCTAACATACCCGAGAATATTAATTATTAAACGTTCTTGAAGGAATCCTTGAGTTTGTTTTTGATTTCTTGAAGCTAGGGTTTAGCCCTTTGAGAGAAAATGGGGGAAAATGAGTGGATAATGGTATAAATAGGTTATTTAGGGCTAAATATTGTGTTTAAGACTAACTTGGGTCATCGAAAAATACCTAATTACCCCTGAAAATAATTTAAAAATTGTCACTAAAAATTCCCAATTTAGGACCCTGGCGCGATGTGCCTCCATCGCGCCATGTTACTGGAATTCCATTGGAACTATTTAAAAAGAACAACTGGGAATTTGTCCTGTGGCGTGATGTGGTACAATTGTGGAGCTCCACTGAATATTGACAATTGTGAAATAAAATTGTGGCGCGATGTGGTGGTATTGCATTGTCATATTGGACGAGACCTGGAAGTTCACTACGATACGAGCTTATCGTGTTGGCTCACTGATTTTTGATAATTGTCATTTGGCTGGCTTCCGTAATGTGCTGACGTGCCATCTGGCACACTGTCTTATAAAATGGCTGTAACTCATCACTCGGGTATCGGACTTGGGCCAATTTTATATCGTTGAGAAGCTGACTAAATTTCCTATGAATTGGTAAGATCTAAACTTAAAAATAATGAGTGTTTTAAAATTTTTATATGATATTACTCATGTACTAAGAGCTAAGTTAGGCTTGAGAATTATGGGGTATCACAACCCCAGGACGCCCGCCATATCCTGGCAGAACCACCGCGGCACGAGCTTATCGTGCGCCCTTACTACCTCTAACGAATATGGCTATAACTTTTTGCTCGGGAATTAAATTTAGTAGAATTTTGCATTATTAGAAACATGACTTAATTATCTACAATTCTATGGGTCTTGAGAAGAAAAATTCCACGTATTTCAAAAGTTGTACACGTTCAAAGTAGACCCTTTTAGAATCGAAACCAAACTTTCAACGAATCAAAGACTCTTAACTCAACTCTATTATAAGTGATTCCTATAGACTTTTTTTACCTCAAAAGCACTTCACACACTATGATAATGGTCATGACACATGAATTCAATTTGATTATTGCTTTTACACGTAAAAATAATGGTTTGATTTCTAGCTCAAAAAATATTAGGACTTACATATGTCCACGCTCTAACCTCAAAACTAGAAACAATAGTGTCTCTCAATAATCCAAGCTTTATAGTGCTCAAGATCTATGTTCTGATACTCATGACCAATAGGTTTATGTCTCATATCATGTTTAGTCCTAAGGAACTATGCTTTCTATATTTTATTAATTCATTTTATGTTGGGTTTAGCCCAAAGTGATAAAGTTTATGCAAACACATGGCTATCACAACGCTGAAAAGAAAAGGCAATAGCTTGAATTAACTTTATGAATTCTGGTCTTATGTTATACAAATCATGATATATGCACTAATGTTTCTCACCATAAGCTCATTCCTACGAACTCATGTTGTACTATGATTACACTTAAACTACACGTTATTTATGATCTAGACATCTAATTTATAAAGTACTTCGTGCCTATTTGATCACATTTGGCATCTTATGCCCCATCTTGAGTAGTGTAATAAGTATGAGTTGTAAATAAAACTGTTACTCCCATTCATGAAGCTGATGCTCGAGTCCCATAATAACCCTTTGTATGTAAGTATAATGGTGGTTGTGGAAGCATAGTAATGTCTTAGGTAGGGGAGGAGATGTTCTTGAATGTGAAAATTTTGATATAATTCTTGAGGTAAGGTTATAGGTAATAGGGGAATGAAGAAGATGAACTTTCATTGTATGAAATGGTTAGAAAGGAGATATATGGAAAAACTCATTGTAAGAGTAATTGAATTTGCTGATCTTAGTAGGGAGATCCATGAAGTGGGTGTAGTAATGATATTCTTGGATGTTATGATTGATGAAAATGCAAACTAATGTTCTATATGGTTAGTACTCCTCGAATTAAGACATAAGGTTGTTTTATTACAGTGATGAGGTGAGCAAATATTCTTAATGAGAGGTAGAATACTGGTCTTGTAGCTTAAGTTAGCACCTTTCAACTTCGGGTTAGGCTTTAATATGGAAATACTATACGCCGAGACTCAAAATCTTGTGGTTAGATGGATTATGGGAAAATTGTGAGTTGGAAATAATGAAGTATGTTATTTATTGTTTGTATCATAGATGATAAGTATTTCTAAGTTATGGTCTATTTGTTGTATCTTTCAAGGTGGATAATGCTTCTATTTCTATCTTCCACAAAATCTTATTTCATTATTAGCACCAATGTAAATCAGGCCTATGATCACCAAATAAACTCAGACCATATGTTGTGATGATCATGATCCCTATAATCATGGGCAAGGTCATATCTATATCAATTCTTATTATATCATGCTTCGTGGTTACACAATTCACTAGGAGTTATCATGAAGATCATTTTATGCCTTTGCATATTTCTTTGAGGAATAATGTTCAATGAGAGGTTAAATTCTTTATTCCATACCTTTAGAGCTTCAACAAGTGACTACCCATCATTTAGAAGAGAATGATCCCAAAAGGGAGATAATGTAACACCCCGCACATTGGGCTGACATTAAACCATCTTTCCTACATTTATACACCTGAACCCAATGGTTTATATTAATATATAAGAGTGAATAATATTACTTAGTGTGGGAATATCCTTGGAGATGAATATACATCATAATAATCTCCTAGCTCAAAATTTAAGTTGAGCATTTTCCTATCGATTGACTTTTAGTTGATGATTTTTCATTGGTCAACTTCCAGTGACCATTTTTTCTTGGATATAAAAACATAGGTGTCCTACTATATATCAACTCTATGAGGGTTTAAATGAGGCATTATCTAGAGTGTGAAATGGCCATGCATCACAAAGAAATTGCCTAAGCAAACTGCCTCACCTATGAAATGGCCATGCGATGCAAGCCTTAATATTTTCTTTGGCCATGCAACACATAGCCTACTCGGGGCGTCAAAAAGTATTTCGTTTGATTTATATTAAGGGCATAAAGGTCTTTTGTCATCCCATAACCATTCCTAAACCTCTTTGGACAAATATTAAACCTTAAACACGTTATTTCTCTTCTAAAATCCCCAAATCATATTCCATAAATCAAAAGGGAAGAAACTACCTAGGGTTAAGGAATTCAGGTTTTGGGAGTCCAATTTCTCTTTATTCTCTTCGATTTGTCTCAGTTTAAAGGTACGTGGGGCTATCCTAAACTCCATGGGTGTAAATTCATTATTCAATAAGATTTTAATATATATAGTTTTGTACATGATGTGGGTTTAGAAATGGTTGAAGAGCATGTATTGTAAACCCGTTTTACGATGAAATCTTGTATAAACTATGAGGTTATTTTCCATAAATTGGTTTGTTTTCATGTGTACATATGTTTTTAGTTTGAGAAGTTATATCAGAGTGAGATTTATGTAATTCCCTATTTCGATATGAAACCCATTGTCTTAATATTGTTATGGATTGTTTACACGGATGGTTAAAAGTTGAGTTAAAATATTTTGCTAATGTTTATGGATTTTTATTGTCTTATGAACAAATTGAGAGAATTTTTTCCTTGTTTTATAAATGCTCATGTTTTCTAATAAAGGACTTGCATGTGATTTATGAACGAGATGATCACACTTTGTAAAAGTATTGAAAAGAGAGTATTTTGCATGAGTTTCATATGTTTTGAAATAAGAACTCTCTTGCAGAGTTTTAACGTTTTTTGTGGTCAAATAACATGTTTTGATTAAAAGGACTAAGGCATGGTATGATATGACTTATATATGAGTTACAAATCTTGGTATGATGATACTAAAATAGATGAATGCCAGGATAGTATCAAAATAGAATAGACTACAGACTCATCAGACTTCCAATCATGATTTCAATAAGATGCATGTTTTAAAAGGTTAGAAATGGACTCTAAGAGAGTAAAGTGGTTACCCGAAGAAGGTACAAGTTCGAATAACTCATTGCCCAAAACTGTGTTTTACCGATACAAGTTTTATTATGTCCTGAGATAGGGATTATACACTGGCCTTGTGCCCTTTTGGCATATCAGAATCAGATGCTCCAATCCTTGTGGAAAACTTTGGTTGGGGGACTGGCCTCTGAGTCAAGGGAAGATCCCATATAGCCTGTGGGTTACTTTTAAAAAATGTAGGGTATACCATCTAGCTCAAAAGTAAGACAAAGGGTTGGGTCATGATTTACAAAAATATTTTGTTGCTTATTGATTATGACTATGAATTTCAAGATAAATTATGATAAATTGAATAGAAAATGCTCTCACTTATTTTATATAAATTATATGCTATTTTTGGATGTTTCTATGTACCAGTACTTTTAAGTATTGACCCCCTATAATTCAGGTTCTGAGGCCCATTGTCGTGGTCCTACAAACTGGTAGATTATTTTCTAGAATTCCAAAGATTGGTGAGCCTCCCTCACTTTAGAAGGCATCTATCCCATATGTTATATCCTTTTTATGTTTGTTATGGTTCAGCTGGGGTCCTTGTGTCGGTCTAATCAGACTATTTTTTTTCAGTTCAGTAGAGACTTCGTGGATGGTTTTAGATTGGATGTGTGCTTTCCCTTTAAATACAATGTTAGGAAGCTTTCAGTTTGATTTTGGAACTACGCTGTTTTAATTTTATCTTCCACATAGTTATATCATATGAGTTATGCTTATGATTATGGGTTAAGGGGTATCTCAGGCCTTCATGGTTTGGGATACTCGTCGTGGCCAGGTCCTTAGCTCGGGTCATGACAATCATCGAGCGGGGATATGAGAACTAAGTTAAATACGTTCAAATTTCATCCCTTACTTGAACCAAATAGAGAACCAGGTATATTCCTATCCTAAATTCAAATTATAACTTTATTCAATTGGAAGATTAGAATTTTGTTATATCTATCCAATGTTATCCTATTGTTCCTCCTTCTGAGTTCACAAGATAATTATGCATGTATTATAAGGGTCGTGAATACTTAAAATAGAAATAAAAAGGATAATTAAACAGACAATATTTCTAAAAAAAAACATAACCAAGTCAATACATAACAATAATACTCATGTTCTTGACCTTAACCCCGAAAAAGGGCGTTTAGCCGATTATAGATATAACTGTAATCTCTATATATGAATACATGTTAAAATATATAAAAAAACTAGAGTAATTGAATAAAACCCCTATTTTAAGTGTTCTACATCTTCCGTTCAACCCCAAGGTCTTCCAAGGTGTTTAACCATAATGACTAAATGTTCTATTTATAGGAGTACAAAGATGCCCACTTTTAACATTGGTACGTTCCACGCCAGTATCACACTATGTATGCATAATGGAATGTCCGAATTGAGTTTAGATACAAGAAATTTATTACAAGGGTGTGCCACAGCCTTAACGCAGCATCAAGGCAGTGTGGCGCGCCAAGAAGGCCATAACGCCAACTTTGATCAAGTATTGTCCCATGCTTTTGTCCTCTAAGTACAAGCTTTGTTGTGCTGTTTCCATGTAGTTTCATGATTGTAAATCAACAATAAATCATCATGATCCACAGAAAAAGCTTTCTACAACATCAAACACCACTTATTAGAACTCAAAACAATATACAAATCAAGACGATGAATTAGTAATGAACATAGTTCAAGCTAAGAGTACTAATTTTGTGCTTTTGATCTTTAACTTAGTGTTTTGACTCCAAAATAATTATGAATACACAATAAACACTACAATTACATATAATGAAGTCGTTAATCCTAAGAGACGTCCTCAAAACAAAGCTAATTAAGCTCGGATAACAACACTGAGGTGAACAAATTTTGCCTCAGATCAGCACACCACACTTAAAGCCTTGTTTATCCTCAAACAAGTCTTTTCTCTCAGCATCATATTCATATAATAATTCAAACTTCTATAACGAGCAAGACACTCAAGCTATCACTACAATAACTACACAGAATGCAACTTTTTACACTAAGCTTGTTATATACATTTGAAAGTTGAAGAACACTACTCTAAAACATCCTTGATTGACTCACCGATTTGTAAAACTCATACATATAGAGAAATCAAAGACATCATACAAATAACACAATTATCATTAAAGATATGCCATCACTACAATAGATTTACCCATACTCACTCATATAGGTG
>NC_061111.1:210421112-210444034 GCF_002878395.1 Capsicum annuum | reverse complement strand
ATATGCCATCACTACAATAGATTTACCCATACTCACTCATATAGGTGTAATCTATCACAAAATGGGTATAAGAATCAAATTACACTCACTCTCACAAAGAATTCACAAGTTACATAACATGAACCATAGGCTTTCCCTTAGTTTAGTACTCCACTAACATCAAAATGTTAAGTCTCAAGATAAAATAGGTCTTTATAGGTCGTAATATAGGCTAAGAGATGGGTAGGAACTATTCTGGACAATAATACTGACTATCTTCCCTAAGCGGTTTAATAAATCACACTTTTCATTCAATCCACCTCTAACAACCAACTTGCACCTCATTTATCTATACGCAAGTCTTTTCTTTGTCCCCATCTCATTTAGCTAATTCATATACAATTTTAAAGAGATTGTTGTATATGCACACATTATTTAATTTGAACAATCTTTATTCTTTTTCATTACACAACTCCCAACCATAACACATATAAATTTTCAACACCAATATCTATGTTTGGAGATTTACTTTTACCTCTTCCCTATTGTACTTTCAAACTCCCTTACTCAATAATTTTTCAGCTAAAGCACTTAGGAACTTTGAATTAAATTTTGGTCAATAAAAGAAAGGGAAGTAGGATACATCTAAGGCTACCAAAGAATAAGCTAAAGGCTCAACGAGGCTAACTAGTATTATGCACTAGGGTAGGTTAAAAAAGGGTATGAAACATGGCTATCAAAGAAATGTCTATATCATCTCCTAAACCCACAATGTTTATTTTAATTTGCACATACATCATACAAGTTTTAAACATCAAATGCAACATGGAATACATAAACACCACACTCAGACATGGCTCATGCTCAAATTAAGTAAGATCAACATTAACTCCCAACCAAGCAATCTCATGAATTCAACATTAAGCCAACATGTACAAGAGTCATAATCATTAGCCTAGGAGTCTCAAAAGTAGTTATTCACACAATAAACATGCTTTTACATTATATTTCTCTTGTATCATGGAATCCCTCATTGAACTAATAAAAAATATCATACTCATTCCTAGCACAAAATGTTTAAAAATTAATCCTAAAATATAAAAGGGATACTAGGTTCAAAGCATGCCTCTATGGAAAATAATTGAAAAGAACAACCATGTGGTGGGTGAATGTTCACCTACAATACTGGACAAAAAAACTAAAAGCTAAAAAGAGAAAATCTTCTTGTATTTTTAAAAAATTTAAAATTTAACCCCAAAACTAAGAAAACAACTAAGTCTCAAGAACTACCTCATCACTATACCCAAAACCATAGGAATTTCCATACCCATACTTAAAAATCTACTTTGTCCCCAAATAATACTCAAAAATATAGATAGAAATACTCCTTGAGGCCTTTAGGACTAGGCAGCGGCATCTTTAATCATTGATGAGTTTAGGAAGACCCCACCCTCAATCTTTACCATGCTTCTTAACTCAGTTTTTTTGGTCATAATACTTTTCTTCAACCTGTGACTCAATAAAAATAGAAACTACGTAAAGTAAAAACTAAAATACTGAAAATTAAAATACCTACTTTAACTTGGGTTTCCCCCCCAAGAAGAACCTGATTCAGTGTCACGACATGACCTAATATCACACTTAACTAATTTTTTCATCCTCTTACTCCTACTCTAAAGCCATCTTCTCACTCGTTTCTGACCTCTTGAGTATGTACTCTCATGGTCAAAAACTTTTTCAATTTATGGCTCTTTAGTCACATGAATCATTATCTCCTCATGCTTAGGTTGTGTCTTGGGCAACTCAATGATAGTTTCCGGAGAGGTCTTTGATGGATTAGTCTCCACCCTATACTCATCCACTTTCATCACCATAATCATTGATAAATCATTATTTTGAGAAGGTGTGTTGAGTGGTTTATACAGTTTGAAGACCACCTCTTCATTATCCAACCTTATTTTAAAAATGACCTCTCTCACACCTATCAATGCTCCTCCCATTGCTAAGAATAGGCATCCCAAGATAATAGACACCCCGTCATCTATATTTTAATTAAAAAATAAATTCCCCAGGAAAAATAAACCTACCAACCCTAATGAGTACATCCTCAATGATTTGTTTAAGATGTACTATGGGTTGATCAGCTATCTAGAGTAACATAGAGCATGGTCTCAGATTTCCCAAACCTGGAGTGTTTAATATTTATAGAGGCATTAAATTTATACTTTCCCCCAAAACACTCAGTGCATGAACCACCTAGTTGTCACCAATATCAATAGTTAGAGTGAACCTCTCAGGGTCCTAAAGCTTCTTGGGCATCTTATGCATTACCACAAAGTTGCCCTGATTAGTAAGTTCCATGATCTCAACCTACTTCAGCTTAATTTTATTAGTTACCACAACCGTTAAAAAATTTGAGTACTTGGGCATTCACTGTAAAACATCTAAGAGAGGAAGGTTAATGTGAATCTTTCTACATGTGTCAAAGAACTTCTTGAAGCATGTATCGTTCCTTTCTTTCTTTAACCTCTATGTAAAGGGTGGTGGTGGCCTCTCATTTACCTGCTTAGCAACTTCAATTCTTAGGTACTCAAAATTCCTTGAATTATCAACATATTTCCCTACAACCTGTTATTGAACTAACTTACTCTGTATCTACCTCCTTATTGACTTTGGAAGCCTGACATTAAGATCCTTATCACTCCTTAAAGTTATTTTCATTACTTTATTTAGAGGTTCATTATCACTTAGAGAACTACTTTGTGTCCTTGAATTCTATGATCGAGCTTATTATCCCAACTGTTTCTCTAACTCATTCTGAGTATCGCTAATTTTTTATGTCAGCAGCCATCTTCTCTTGATTGGTTAGGATTTTTTATAAGGCTTCCCCAATGGTTATAGTTGGTTTATTGTATTTTGGCTGCTTAAACTATTACTGTTGGTTGTATCCCCAAGAATAATTAGGCTTAGTCTGCAACTTTTGGTTATAGGCATTACTATGAATTGGCTTTTATGCATTGCCTAAAAAATTGACAGATTCACGATTAGATCATATAATTCTGCAGAATGTCCATTGTTTCAACAAATCTCACACCATGATGGGGTTTGCTGTACCATATTCACTTTAGCCTGAGTTTTTTGCACTCTCAATTTACTGATTTGATTCATCGTCTAACTATGCATAGCTGATATTTGGGCGGCTAAGTCCTTTATGCTATCAACTTCAATCATGCCTGCAACCTTTTTACTGAGCTCTTTGATATTTTACCATGCTAGTTGGACTTTTCTTAGGCAATTCAATTCAACAAAGCGTCAACTCATCATATGTCTTTTCCAAAGCTTGACTACCTGTAGTTGAATCTACAAAATTTTCATATTATGGTCATATGCCTCAACAAAAGGTGTGAGCTCGTACCTCGTTGGACTACTGATGATTTAGGAAGTCCCAAATAAGAGATTTAAACCTCTCCTAAGCATGAAATAGATTCTCATTTGTCTTTTATGTGAAGCTTAAAATCTCACAGCGTAGTATCGCAATATTCCCTGACAAGAAGAAGCAAATGAGGAACTTCTGGGCTAAGACATCCCAAGTTGAGATTCAACCTGATGGCTCAGTGTCCAACCATTTCTTTGCTTCCCTTACTAGTGAAAAGGGTAGCTCAGTAAAATATCCATTAATGTTGAAAAGTCACACCATGTTCTACTTTAGTTCAAATCTACGTCTAGGATTCGGTCTTTTAATGACGGAGGTCACATTAGTTGTAAATAATATTGCCACTTCGCGAGTAGTCTTGTGGGCTGGTGGTCTTTAGCCATGAGAGTAGGAATATCTTTTTCCTCTTTAATCTATGTTCTATACTCTATGTGAATGGATACATTATTTATCATATATTCTATCCTCTTATTCCACCTTCCAGGTTCACGGGATGATTATGCATATATTCAAAGCATTGAGAATCACTCTATAGTGATAAAATGATAAATAACAACCAATATTGATAATAACCATAAACACATCAATTCACAATAATATTACTCATGTTCTTAGCCTTAACCCCAGAAAGGGGTGCTTAGCCGATTATCGACATAACTGTAATCACAATAGGTGAATACACGTTGAAATCCATAAAAAATCAAAATTTATGGAATCAAAACCCTATTTTAAGTATTCCGAATTCTCTCTTAAATCCCAAAGACATATAAGGTCTTTAACTTAATGACTAAGTGTTCTATTTATAGAAGGACAATGATGCCCATTTTTAACATAGGTCTGTGCCACACTAATTTTGTATAATGTAGGAAGCATGGCATGGCCTAATGTAAGACCCCGCAAAATCCTAAGATTAACCCAGTCCTTTAAAGCTTGATAAGGATCTCACACCTAGAAATTTGAGCTAAGTATTTATACTTAGAGTTATTTTAGCCTTCATAAATTGGAAATCCTAGTTCAAGAACTTTATGACCTTAAAATATAAATTCTTAGGTTGACTCATGAGCAGCAATGTCAGTAGGTCACTTCGGATGAGTTTTGGATTGTTTGGACCACCTTTGAACCATGTTTGGGTGACCAAAGTAGTGGGTCAACTCGATATCGACACATCACTTTTCCCATCAGGTCAACAGATAATTTTCCCCAACTTTCAAGCAATTTTAGTGAACCAATGCAAACTCGACGCGGTGCATTGGTCATTGCATTGATGACATCGATGCGGCGTGTCGGTCTGCGTATCACTGGACACATTTTTAACCATTAAAAGCCCACATCCAGAGGGGTAATTAGGTCATTTTTCACCCGTATTCATCCCTAAGAACATGAGATTAAGTAATTTCTAGGGAAAAAACACTCACTTTGTCTCAAATTCCTCTCAAGAACAAACCCTAGGGATTTTGATCTCAAATTCAAAATTCAAGAACACACCATCAATCTTCATGAATTCAAGTACCAAGGTATGTTAGGTGTTCATCAGACGGTTTCCTTCCACCCTTGGGGATCAAGAACCCTTTTTAAATTACAAGTTGATTTATTTCATGAATTTTCTGTTAAATTTGATTGTATTCTTGATTATGATGTTAGTTGGGTTTATAATCCATGATTAACCACAAGTTTCATGAGAAATAAATAGCATGTGTGAGTTCTTATATGGATTCATGTTAAGAACCCTTTAATTTGTGAGTTTAGAATTGTGATCACGATGCATGCATGTTGACTAGTATTATGTGCATAAACTATGCCCCCAAGTGTTTGATGAACTGTTCATGTGAGTTGAGTAATGAAATCATATCATGTTAGTATGTATAAAAGTTCATGTCATGCAAGTGTTTGCTAAAATCTCTCAATGAATGAATGGTGACAAAGTAACTAGTTATCATGTTTTCAATATAGTGTTATGTTTTACATTTTATGCTATTGAGTCTTGGGATATCTCATACCCGACAATCTAGTTGTTTACCTAGATTTATAGTAGCTTCAAAATAGTCTTAGTGATGTCACGTACAGTAGTATTCATCCGGTTAGCAGAACTCTGTATATTCAGCCAGATAATAGAACTCAGTGTACTCAGTTGGTTAAAAGAACTCAGTGAACTCAATCTAGTTCAGTTAGACAGCACGATAAGTAACAGTTCAGTCAAGCCTAGTACAGACAAGAAATCAGTTCAGTGACTATTTAGTTAGGATTGATATCAGCATCGAGCGAACCCAAGGATGGGGTCATTCTTATTAGTAAAGGGTTTGACCCTTAGTAGCAATCCCATCATTATAGAACTATATAGGCAGCGTAGGTTGAGATATCTTCTTGCCAATCTAGGGTTGATATATCTCATATGAGTTTTCCTGCCAGCAAGGGTTGATGAAAGAGCTTCCTATCAGAGAGGGTTAACTCATTGCCATTGTTATTATCCCTTGGCAATGTGCTAACACCCTTCCAACTAGGGTCACAGGTTAGACCCCAACTCAATTCATAATCGGGGTATGTCGGTTAGATGAAAACTCACATAGTTACAGTTTTAGTATTTAGACTCAGTATAAAACCTCAGTTCAGTTTTAAGAATCAGAACTGTCAGACACAGTCACCCAGCTTAGTATGAAACTAATTTTAGCTCTATAGAATCTGTACTATCTGAACTTATCACTCAGTTAACACTAATTCAACTATCGTTGAACCAAGATATCAATCATTCAGTTATGAGAATTCAGTACCTAGTGTTAACATGACCTCAGTTACAGCCTTCGTAGTTATGTGCATATCATTGCATAATGAGTATTAACAACAGTTTCAGATATGTATGTACTCTTATTTGGTTATATTCATATTACTCCGTCAGTTATTTGTTCATGCATATCATCCTACCTAACTTAGCATACCAGTACATTCAAAGTATTAATGCATACCTTTCTTTTGCGCTATGATGCCTTATATCATAGGTTCAGATGCACGGGATCCTAACCGTACGTAGCATCCAAGATTATCAGTAGCATATTTAGTGGTGAGTCCTCATAGTTCAAGGACAATGTTTTTTTTAGTTTATCAGTACCTCAGTAGACGAAGTTAGTCGGGGGCTTGTCCTATCAACTCCATATTCAGACATTCAGTTAGAGGCTATTTACACTAGATTATTTCATATTAGTTGTTCAGTTTCTAGATATGATTATCAGATATTCAATATTCGATATTTACATATTAGTATTTAATTTCAGTGTTGAAACTTATAGCGATTTCCACCTAATTTCTACATTATACAGTATTATTATTCAGTGCTTATAGTAGGTACCAATCATGGGTTAGCTTGTGGTCCTTCGAAATTATGAGCACCGTGTGACATCTAGAGTATAGACTCTGGGCATTACATCTAATCACAATGAGAGACTGGAAATTCCTTCCAAGGATGATTCCAATGGAGTTCTACATCCTTAACGCGGCATCCAAGCAGCGTGGCATGCCATGGAGTCCAAAATTCCAAACTTTGATCAAGTCTTATCCCATGCTTTTATTTCTTTCAGTCCAAGATATGTGGTGCGATTTTGATATGGTTTCCATCTTCCAAAACAACTATAAATTATCATGATCAACTAAACAAGATTCCTACAGCATCAAACACCACATATTAGAGCTCAAACAATATAAAAATCATTACAATAAACTAGTAATGAACATAGCTCAAGCTAAGTGTACTAGTTTTGTCCTTTTGATCTTTTACTTAGTATTTTGATTCAAAAATCATTATGAATACAAATTAAACACTACAATTAGATATCTTGACCCTCAAATTCTCATTTATACAATAATTAACACATTAAGCTGAAGAAAAGTCCCAAAATAAGGCTAATTAAGCTTGGATAGTGGCTACTCTAAACATATGACTGGAAGAATTAAAGACTTCTTCTTGCTTAAGACCTATGAAGAAGACAATGTCTCCTTTGGTAATAGAAACAAGGGTTACATTGGAGGAACTAAAGAGATTGGGAACTATTTGATTCAATCAATTAATGTTTTGCATTTTATAGATGGACTCAAATACAATCTGATTAGTGTAGCACAAATTTATGACAAAGGAAACAAAGAGAAGTTTACGTCAGACAAGAGTACAGTCACAAGCCTCAAGGATTGTGAAGTAATGCTCACTACATTAAGGGAAAAAATATATATATTGCTGATATAGGGTCATCCAAACCCTAGAATATGAAATATCTGAGTGTACATAAAGATACAGCTTAACTGTGACATAGAAAATTAGAGTATGTAAGTTGCATCTTACTGAATAAGTTGGTTAGTAAGGACCTAGTTTGGGGAATGCCTAAGATTAAGTTTTCTTGATCCAAAGTATGTGATGTCTATATGAATGGTAAGAAACTTAGGTCCTCATTAAAGAAAAAGAAAGAAGTAAGCACATCTAGACCTCTACAGCTTCTTTATATAGATATACGCGAAAGTAAGCACATCTAGACCTCTACAGCTTTTTCATATGGATCTATGTGGACCTGTAAAAGTTGTAAGTAGAGAAGGAAAAAAGTACATCCTAGTCATTGTTTATAACTATTCTAGGTTCACTTGGACCATTCTTCCTAAAATCTAAAGAGAAAACATTCCCAGTGTTGGAATTTTTTGTAAAAAAGTGCAAGTGAAATACAGCGAGAAGATACCTGGAATCAGATTAGACTATGGAACAAAATTTGAGAATTCAAGTTCAAACAGCTCTATAATGATCTTAGGATAAATCACAACTTTTCAAGTCCCAAAACACCACCACAACATGGTGTTTTATAAAGAAAGAATAGGACACTGATGGATATTGGCTGAATAATTCTAATTAATGCAGGGATGACACAAAGGTTTTGGGCCGATGTAGTCAATACAACATGTCATGTGGTCAATAGGAATCTTTTCAAGTCTATTTGGAACAGGACTCCTTATGAACTCATCACAAAAATCCAAAGTAAGTTATTTCAAACCCTTTGGATGCAAATGTTTTGTGCTAAATAATGGGAAGAATAACTTTAGAAAATTTGATTCAAGTTGTGATGAATGAGTTTTTATTGGGTACTCCTCTACCAGTAAGGCTTATAAAATCTACAAAAAAGGAACATAATATATGGAGGAAAGCATTCATGTTGTGCTTGATGAACAAGAAGTACACTTGATGGAATTCATCTGAATGATGCTGATTTAGAAAACTTTCTCAATGCCTCATAGATGTCAAATAATAATGATGACAATTTTGAAGATAAATAAAAGATAATATAGATTTATAGGGACCATGTTTAGGTTATGAATATAAAAATTCAGTAGATCATCAGGAGCCTAGTCTATTGCAATCCTCGCATGAAGATCCTGATCCTCAATCCAACTCAGGGAATTACCAATCTCCTGAGGGTAACACCTCTATTGAAATTGATCCAAATGTAAGTCATAATACTCCTTAAAGGTCTAGCTGGAAGCATCAATCTTCACATCCTCTTCATAATCTAGTTTCTTCTTTGGATTTAGGTATCCAAACTAGGAGTAAAGCAAGAAATATATGTGCCTTCTCTGCATTCTTATCTTAAGTTGAGACCAAGAATATGAAAGAAGAATTGAAGGATGCATATTAGATTAACTCCAGTAGTAGAGTATATCAGTTTGAGTGAAGAAAAGTATGGCACCCGATCCCATATCCCTCAGATAAAACAGTCATAGAAACTAGGTGGGCTTATAAAAAAGGCTAATGAGCATGGTAATACAATCAGAAACAAGGCTAGGCTTGTAGTGTAGGGTTATAATTAGGAAGAAGGAATAGACTATGATGATATATTTTCTCTAGTATCTAGAATAGAGGGCATTTAAATTCTCATTACTTTTTCCTCTTATATGGAGTTCAAACTATTTCTGATGGAAATAAAGAGTGCCTTTGTTAATGATTTCCTTAAGGAAGAAGTATATGTGAATCAGTCTCCAGGTTTTGAAGATGTTGATTTCCTCAACTATGTGTTCAAATTGGACAAATATTTGTATGGTTTGAAGTAGTCCCCTAGAACTTAATGTGAGAGTCTCTCAAATTTTTGCTTAAAAATGGCTTCAAAAGGGGAAAGATATACAACACATTATTCCTAAAGACAAGAGGAAGAAATCTACCCATTGTTCAAGTATATGTTGATAACATCATAGTTGGGCCACAATGATGCAATCCAAATTGGCATTAACTCTTTTGAGCATATATTTCGAGGCCAATACGAGGGAGTAAGACATGTCAAAGTTTCCCTCTTCCCTTTTAAGTGTGATCATTCCACCTTCCAATTATTTAAATCTTGTCACAAACCCATGATGGATTTCATTCAGGTATAAAAGGTTTCTCCACCCATAGTTTCTTAACACAATTGATAAAATAGATGAAACAACTACTGACTCATTTGAAAGTTGAAAGAAGTGACTTAATGATATTTACGAAAAAAATGATAAAAAAATACAAAGAGAATAAAAGATAAAACAAAGACTTGGAGAACTCAAATTCAAACATTAAACTAAGAAAAACAAAATACAAATGAAATAAAACACACAAGAAATTCAACCACAAAAGAAGAACGAATCAAGAATTAACTAAACAACTAAGTAGATTACGGTTTAGTTATTAATTAGTTTAGAGAAGCAATGAAATAAAAGGAGGAATTAATAGATAAAACTAATGGATTGAACCTAATATAATGGAGTTTTAGAAAATGTTGGATGATGAATTGAGATGTACTTGTGAGTGTTTTTATTAAAACTTATTGGGAGTTTCTTTGGTTGTCAAGAAATGTGGGTGATCGGGATTTGTTTTTATTGTGTACTCGTAAGAGGTTAGTGTTATCGGTAATTGATAGGAAGGTGTAGGGTTTAGTATACCCTTGGTTGTCCTCTTGTTATCAACTTATGTCAATCTATCTTTCTTTTACTTTATCATTCCATTTCCTTATTTCCTTATTTTTGTGATTTTTTATTTAGTGTGTTTTCTTTGTTTTTGTGTTATTTCATTTTTGTATTTTCATCTTGCATTACACAACCAGTTCCCTATGTGATGAATTTTCCAAGTTAGTAAGTAGTAAGTTTGAGATCAGAATAATAGGAGAACTTAATTTCTTCCTTGGGCTATGGATTAAGGAAACTGTAACTGGTACCACTATCTTATAGCAAAAGTACATTGTGATTTGCTCAAAAGGTTCAACATGGAGGATGCAAATACTATTAATACTCCTATTTGAACTTTCTCAAAATTAGACTTGGATGAATCTGGTCTTCTATCAATGAGACTATATATAGAGGAATTATTAGTGCATTCCTCCATTGCTCTATTTTATATCTAGCAAACCTAACATTATGTTCAATGTTGCGATGTGTTCTTGATTCCAATCAACTCTAAAGGAATCTCATCTGAAAGCTACCAAGAGGATGCTAAGACATCTTAAAAGGATCCTTGATCTGGTCCTTTTCTATCCTAATAACTTTCACTTGGTTAGGTATGTTGATGCTGACTATGTTGGATACCTGGTTCATAGGAAAAGTACCTCGAGAATGGCTTATTTTCTTGGATCACCCTTGATCTCTTGTAGTACTAAGAAACAAAACTTAGTGGCACTTTCAACTATTGAAGCTGAATATGTAGCAACTACCTCATGTTGTTTAGATAAAGTAACAACTTGAGGATTTTGGTATATTCTTAGATTGGATTCCACTATTCGGTAACAACACAAGTGTAGTCGACATAGACAAGAATCCTGTTAAATATTAGAGGATCAAGAATATTGACATCAGAGATCATTTTCTTAAAGATAATATAGAGAAGTTGGTAGATCCAGATGGTGTTTTGAAGTAATAAAAATTATATTAATGACATATTTACTAATGTATTTGGTAGGGAATATTATGAAAAGATCAAAATAAAGCTAGGGTTGAGGAAACATAGTTGATTGTGTGATGTTCTTCTTTCCTCCATGTGGTCATAATTTGACAGGCAGGTATCCAGGTAGATAATGTCACATATGTTTAATTTATTCTCTGGACTTCTATAGATATAAATCCATGGCAAGAAGGAGGATGAGATAGCTCAAAGCATATTCTGTTTAGAAAATCATGTCGGGACTAGGTTCCTCATCAAATTAGTATCATACTCTATTCTTAAGTAATAGCTTTTTAAAATTAATGACAGGCATGCTATGCCATTTTCCTCCTATTCCCCGATGCTGAAACTCCCACTTAAAGTCTAAAAGATGTGTCCATCTAATCATACATGTTGCCTAAGTTATATCCCATCAAGAAATCTAAACATTTCCCTTCCTTCTATTTAAGCCAAATTTGATCTCTCTATCTACCCATTTTTAAATTATCTTTTGTTCATAAGACTACAAGTTCCTAAATATTTTTCTCTCACACACTCCTTCAAATACTCATCATTGGATAAAAAATAATAACAATGTTTAATACTTCTTCATCCACTCCTCCTTTAACTAACCCCATGCCTCTTGCTATCTTCTATTCTCTATCCTCCTCTCTGGATTTAGAATTACAGAATTTGTTTGCTATAATCAAGTTCACTCCACCATCCCTTACTAAGAGTGCAAGTTCTTCAAATTATCAGAAAGCAAAATATTCTTCGGCATCATCTCCTCATATTGAGAAAGATTAAAAAACTCTCTTTATCTCTGATCCTAAACATAAAAAGGGTTTAGGAGATTCTCTCAAACCCTTAGATCAACCATTTTCTTCTGAGTCAGTGTCAGTCTCCCCAACAAAAGTTCAATCCCCTAAAAAGGTTGAATTGTTAAATAAGTCTTGAGGCCCCTCTATTGATGATAATATTTTTTATGGAGATTTACCTACTTCAAATAACATCTATTCAAATATCATTGCCATAAGTGAGGAAATTGTCATTCAATGTTTAACTACCCTGAGCATAACTACCCCTATAGACTCTTATACCCCAAGTTCTCCAAAATAGGGTACAACACATGCTACATTGTCTATTAGAGAAAAAATGATCCTTCTAAAGGTGCTAAGGATGAAAACTTGGTGTTTTCCCTATTCTTGACTTACCTGATATGGGTGCAATTGATAAGGTAGCTATGAATAGTAAAGTTGACTTACACTTGTCTTGGAAAATATCCAAGAAGGATGTGTCAACCACTACCAAAATTCCATCTAAGCCGGTCAATACTCATAGGACAATGTTGAGTTCAAGAATATTCATGTAAGGTGTGTTGATGGCAAACAAATGTAATGCCAAGAAAAGGAAGAGTTTGAAGAAGAAGGGAGTAGTTGAAGTTGAGGTGCCAGTTAAGAAAATTATGACTATAGGTGAATCTGATGAGAGGATTGAAAGTGAGCTTGATGATAGTGAGGATAGTGTTTTAACCGTATTTTTGGGAGTGATAATAAGGATAAAGTGGACTCTAATATTGATTTTAGTATTGTTCCTATGAGAGACAAAGCCAAGGGAAATGTTGTTGTTTCTCCTAAAAAGGAAAAATCTTAGGGTGTTATGATTAAAAAACCTATGTCCACTAGCAAAAATAAGAGAAAAATCAACGAGAGAACAAGTACTAAGGGACAAGCTCTCAATTCAAAATCAGCCAAGACCTTAGGAGCTCTATGGATCTCAGCAAAAGAAAATTGTCCCTCTAGCAAAGTGTCAACATTAAAAGAATAGGAGAAATGGTTTACATTAGAGAAAAGATAGAAGGTCTTTAGGGGTCTACTTTTTGAACCTGAAGTTGTTGCTATGCTAGGAATGGTTGATTTAATAGAGCGAGTAAAATATCAAAGTTGGGAACACCTCTTTGAACTACCAGTTCCCATACTATATGAAAAGAAAATTAGGATATTTTACCATAATCTCACCTTTTGTGATGATTCATTATATCTAACTACCAAAATAAATTAGATAAATATTGCCATTGATGAGCAAGTGCGAGCTGGAATACTTGGTGTGCCTACTGAAGGGACCAGGTCCCTAAAAAATTAAAAAAGTTCTAAAATGTTTTTGAAAGTCTATGAAAATCTGGATGATATGAATATCAACATTTAAAGTAAGAAAGCCCTAAAGGGAGAATTCGAACTTATTTTTTAATTTGTCAACAATGCATTACTTCCCCGCACTAAATGAATAACAACAATCACAAGTCCTAACTTGATCCTCATGGAATCATTGTCAAAGTTTTAGTTACTGAACCTTTCTTCCATCATCATTAAGCATAAGAACAAGGAAATGACTACAAAAGATGGAAACTATGGGTTGTCATATAGACTTAGGTGGAACAGGATCTTTGCATACTTCAATATTAAGTCTGGACAAGGGAAGACATGTTCTGTGAAGCAAGTGTTCAATGTCACAACATAGAAGGATAATCTGTGAATTCTAAGGAGGAATGGTGCAAAGTTTAAATCCATCATTTCTGATGTGATTGATGTGCAAATCAAGTTGAGGAAAGAAGTGGATGAATTGACTGCCATTATGGTGAGAAAGGATATTGAGATTATGGATTTGAAGGAAGCCACTATGAAAAGAGATAATGAGGAACAAGGTCAGATAGAGAGCTTGAGTATTGAAAATGAAACATTGTGTGATAAAGTGGAAAACTTGCAAGTTACGATTGAGGATTTGACTAAACTACTTCTGACAAATCACGCTGTAGAAAATGAAAGAATGACCATGCTTCTTCGTTAGTTTCCCCAATAACCCATTTGGTCCTTCAACTAGAATGTCTTCCCAACCTCATCCTTGATGTGTTCCCCCTCTTCAATCCCAGTCATATCTAGTCTTATTAAGCCCTTTTTATAGTCTTGTTTTGCTGGTACACTTGTTTTTGTTTTTCATGATTCTATTTTTTAATATTATATGATACTTTCCCAGTTATTAATGGATGAATATGTTTTTGTGCTATCATTTATCTTACTTTTTGAAATGTTCTTGCTCATGTTAGTATAGCCTCAGTGGCTATGCATTAACATGTGTGCTTATCCTTACTTGGTTTACTATTGCATCACTTTTATGATGCCAAAAGAGGGAATATAAGGTATAGTGTATAGTGTGTATCTATGTGTGAGATATGAGTACTTTTGTCGAATTGGGATCAGGTTCTCATACTCAAGGGGAAAGTCAAAACATTAAAGTGCGAACAGGTAGGAGGAATGTATAGGGGTGGTATTAGTGACAGGGGGAAAATATTCTGAATGCTTAAAGCTATAACTTTGAACTACTAATAGGTAGAGGGAATATATACAGATGGTATAAGTGACAGGGGGAATAGGTTGTGAATGTTTGAAGCTACGTATGGGTTTGTCATTATAAAAAAGGGGGAAATTGTTAAGTCTTTAATTTTGATGAATGAAAAATTATCCCTCGGGACATGGTTCCTAAATATCTTGTGATGAAAAATTTGCAACTACTTAGGGACCTGGTTGAGAGCATTCACGTCACTTTCACTGGACATAGTGTTACTCTGCAAAAACTTGGAGGAAAGGCTAGTGCACTTTTTTCCTCAACCAATGAGATTCATCCTAGGTTTTCTTGTCTCTTATATATGCTTATCTCAACAAAAAAACTAGTGCTTACATACTCTCAACAACAAAAAATCTCTTGAAGCCTTTTGGATTGAAAACCTCACCTGCAACAAGAGACCTACTTATCTGTTCCTTGTGCTTTATAACTATTGTTGTTTTTGAGACATTGTTTGGAGTTTGTATATGTTGCCTACTGGTCTGAGTCTATCATTAGTAGGAGTTTTTCTTTTCGTTCTCATTGTAAAAGTGTCATCTAAAGTTAGTTAACGAAAAGATAGAGTTAGCTTCTTAATTTAGTTAGAGGTAGCTGGATTAGAGTGCAATAGACTTATTGCACTAAGTACATTATAATAGACTTATTACAAGTCAAAAAAAGGATTAAGAGTTTAATCCTTGAAGTCATGGAGTCTGTGTTCAAGGTTGGTTGAATATTATTGTAGTTGTTAGAAGTCTTAGAGGCAGGTCATGGTTTTTCTCCCTTGAGCAAAAATTTTCCATGTAAAATTTGTTGTGTTCATTGTTCATTTACTTTACATACTCTTATTGGATACATAATTTTGGGACAAGGTCCCAGATTAGGAGGTCAACTCATACATCTCTTCAAGTACTCTCTAACTAGATTTTATATATCAACTGTAGTTGTATTTCTTACAATGTTGAAGATGTGAACACTATGTTAAATTATTTAGCCCTCAGTTTTATATAGTTTTTCATGGCATCAGAGTTTTGTCTCGATTAGGAACAAGTGATCATGAAGTACATTTTCCTCTCAAACTACCATGACATCATCCTCTAGTGTCTCACCCTCACTACACCAAATTATTACAATTTGTTTCCGTAAAATAAAACAATCAAAATACCTTGATAGAAAGATAGAAGTCCTCCAACTTATGCAAAGCATGAAAGTTGATATGGTTATCTTGGAAGACCCTTTAGTTGATACTACAATAGATAAGAATCCAATATTAGTATAAACCCAGAGTAGGAGTTAATTTATCGACAAAATTGCATAAGAATCAATATTTCTTATTGCAGGTGTTCAACTGCAAAATAGATGTGGATTTGTCTTGAGAATACTATAATAGTCCTGGTTCTGATTTTTTATTCTTGGCATGTTTTAACCATTTTACCCCTCCTTGTGATTTCATTTGATATTCGTGGCATGCGAGAGTGGGTGGCATAGATCATGAGGTGTTCACTAGATTTTTAAGTGAGTTTTTCATTTTTGAAGGCTATATCGTTAGAATGGTTTACTTTGGTCAACATTAAGAGATTCAGGTGTCGTAATAGAATTTGTCAGTTTCATTAGTTCTGTAATGTTAATTTTAGGTTAGTAGTATTGTTGGTTCAGGTATTGAGGCTTTTAGTGTGATTTTGAGCATTTAGATGAGATGTTGGAAAGTTAAGACCTATAGTTGACTTTGGTCAACATCTTTTGAAAGCGACCTCCATTGAAAATTTTGACTTCTCTGCTAAGTTTGGGATATTGAATTCGGTCTAGTAGAATAGTTGGATCGTTAGTTTCAAATGCATTTCAAGGGTTTGTTGAAAGTTTTTTTTTTGGGTTGGATTATGTGTCTACCATCAAGTTGTTATTCTAGTGTTGAGTGCTTTTTTCGTAGAATTTGTGATGCCTCTGTCGCTATTGCAAAGAAGGAAATTATTTTGCATTGCGATCTTGAAGAAGAGTCGTTAGGTTAGGTCGAGTTTGTATCTACTCATTGCGAACGCGGTCGAGTCATCGTAAACATGATGGACCGAAGTCAATCAACATTGTGATCGCCAAGCAATGTCCATGATTCCTATGAACAAAGCCGCAAAGAAGACTATAAAATTGATATTTTCAAAATAAACCCCTCATTTCACTGTTTTTTAAGCTTTATAGCTCGATTTGAGTATTTTCAAAGGGGATTTTCACGATTTTAACCTTGGGTGACTTTCTAAATCAATATTTTTTCATTTTTCACTAATTATTTCATAATATACCTTAAATATTGCATTTTAAATTTTAAAATGTTGGAGTTTTTCATTAAAGTTAAAGTTTGATAAATTAATTATTTCAAAGCCAATTTCAACATTATTTTTTGATGAAATTACATATTTAAACTCCATAATCCATGGGTAACGTGCTTTTTTAATAAAATTTAAGTCATTTCCTTGTGGTTTGATCTTTTAATTCAGATTCAAAGTACAGGACTATGGGCGTCCATCCTTTTGTTTTCTAAACTAGAATTCATGTTTGAATAGATTGGGCTCATTCAAAGGTGACTCCAAAGAGTATGACTTTAATATGATTCTACAGGATTCATTTAAAGCAAGTTGAGTCTTTGAAGTGCTTATGTGTTTGTTTCTTATAAAGGTGAGTAATTAGGAATGAAGGTCCGTATAGATGGGTCAAACACATCGACAGCCCCTTAAACTTGGAACCAACTTTCATTTTGGCATCTCAACTAGTCATTGTTCATTTTAAACACCTAAATATGTTTCCCACTATGTCATTTTGGCATCTTTCGTTGATATGACAAAGTAAGTGTAATACACACACCTTAAGCAGTTAAGGAGACTTTTCTTTAAAAAAAAAATTTTTTTTGCTCCATATTCTTCACTCCTCATTCACGACCTGAAATAAATAATTAAAGATTTAGGAAATAATTTTTAAGGTAAAATATTGAAATTTTAATATTATGTGTCGCGAATTTATTCCTCTATTAATGGGTGTTCATTTGTTGAATGAATTTTGGTAAAGTAACGGCAATGAAAAGTTTTCTGATGGTGGGTAAAGATGGTGGGTTGAAGAACACCTCTGTTAACCCATCTAAAAAACACCTTTCTCACCCACTCTCTTTCTCCTCCATTATCACCATCAAACACTTCTCCATTAACACCACCACCTTAACCTCCGTTAACAATCCCTAGACAAGCTCCTCTACCGACAAACCATCAGCAACCCATCACCAAAATATACCCGACCTTCAAATCCATTACACACCCAGTAATTGACGATCATAATCCCACCGGCGAAGCACACTTCACATGCCTGGAGCTACTCATTTTTTTCTTTAAATAATTAATTAAATAGTTTTAAAAATGAGTTTTTTCTCCCAATATATTCTTAGTAATTATTTCTTGTATATATGCTGCATGTCTTCATTTAATTTCTACTTTGACACGTCATCCATGAGTGTGTTATACACACCATATATATTCGGTTGATTATTAAAAATCTGTCAAAATGATACATCAAGGCCTTACATCAGTTGTCTAAAATGAACAATGGCTAGTTGAGGTGTCAAATTGAAAGTTTGCACCAAATTTAGGGAGCCATCAATGTGATTGGCCCATGTAGATGAGATGAAAAGAATCTATATTTGTACAGTGTATATGTAAAGTGTTAAAAATGAAATTTTTTTACTTGATTTGGTCATTTTGCTTGTATTTAACTGATAGGTTCGTGCTGGAAAATGGACTAGTGGCTATATTGTTGTTGATAAGTGATGATATGGATGGTATGTGTTTCTTAGAAGTAAGATTCGGATCTTTCGACCTAGTTGATGATTTTGTGCTAGTAGTCAATGTTGTTGAGTATGGCTCTATGTGCCAGGATTGGACAGTTTGCTATATTTATCGGTGTGAATTAAGCATACTCTCTCGCGTTCATAGATATGGCTTGGACAAGAGCTGTCTTGAGATAAATCGATTTGTAATGACTCGCATGCCTAATGGAAAAAGGTTTCGGGTGGTTTTCTACCAATATTTTAACTACTTGCATGTCAGATGAAAAAGTGTGGGTACTTTTCCATTTATTCGACTTGCATGCCATGATGAGGAATTGTTCCAGATGGATTTACTTATTTATAGCATATATATATATATATATCAATGGTAAAGTTTTGGGTCGTGACAAACACCTACCTACAATTAAGTAAACTTAAGAAATTATAGTTGAAAAAACAACTTAAAACTGTAATGTTGGGGAACAAATTCATTGATGGATATATATAATTATTTAATATAATTAGTTTATGGGGACGGGCATTGCACATTTATCTTGAAATACATAATAAGAATTTCATATTATAAATGATAAATTTTAGATATGTATGTGCGTTCAATTTTTCATATTCAAAAGAATATATTTTTTTCATTTTTATGCAACGAACATATACGCACTTACATGTATAATAATATTTGTATCCCTTGCATTTAAAGTGGGTTGTATTGGTTGATTTAAATTCATTAACTGTCACTATTTAAATCAGATATCATTGAAAACCATCTAAAAACCTTAGTTTTGTGTCAAAATACTTTAGCATTCCTTATGTTGTTAACTCTTTCTTTCTAAACTCTATAAGATAATATATAACATTATTTTAAAACAA
This sequence comes from Capsicum annuum, assembly GCF_002878395.1. Lineage (NCBI taxonomy): Eukaryota > Viridiplantae > Streptophyta > Magnoliopsida > Solanales > Solanaceae > Capsicum > Capsicum annuum. Next base: position 210,424,672 of record NC_061111.1, on the reverse strand, counting down.
AACCCAGTGACTTCACTTTTAGAAAATTGAAATCTTATTATATTTATAAATATAAAATAAAACCAATAAATAATGAGGGAAATAACATTTTATTTATTATGAATTTTACAACTATTTGAGAATACATAAAATTTTTCAAGATTTTTTTTTTAGTCTGTCGATCGGTCTTCTTTGTTGTGTCTTCCGTAGTTTGTTGTTTTATTTTTTCTATTTCTTTTTTTTCTATCTATCTCTTCATTTTCTTTTTCTATTCTTACCATTGCTGTTAATGGGGATCAAGTAGTCTACACAGATTATACGTTTTTTTTTTAATGTGTACTTCGTTTTTAACTTGAATGGGCTAGCAGTCTTTGTAGTTAAAAAAGAATTAAAATAGAAAAAATTTCAGAAATTGCAATGGTAGAGCCTTAATTATAAATTTTATAGCAGCATTTTCATAATTACGAAAAATAACAATATGTATTCTGTATTTTGTACAAATATTACTATAAAAATACATATACAAATGTAATAGCAGTTCCTAATTTAACTCTTATCAGTAGAGTTATTTAAGGGAATAACTAAATGGTAACTAATGGTACAATTAATTATACAGATACCTTTTCCTTTAATGACTTTATTTTAACCACAACAATTATTTTACAGCAACATAATTCAAAATTCAAAAACATTTTTCATAATCTGCAACTAATATCAATCTCAAAAAAAGACTGCTTCCAAAAGTTATGCTCATCGTCTAATGTTTTGAGAAAAGTTTGATAAGGCAACGCTGTAAATACAGGTATTAATAAACAAATATGATTTGTTTGTGAATTTTTGAACTATCTTTGTGAAAATAGCTGAAAAAATCGTAAGATCAATGCTTTGATCAGTTCTCGAACAAAGTGGTTTGATCGATAATTATTTTTTACAAATTTGAGTTTTCCTTCGCGTTATGTAGGTTTAATATTGATATAGAATTGTTACTACTTATTTTATATTTTTTCTCGTTTTCAATTAAATAATTTGTTCTTGTTGGATTTCGTTTTGAAGTTTTGTACATACTAATAAGGTATTGTATCAAAGGGTTCGAACATTATAGACCTGTAATAATCGTTGGTGCAAGTCATCCCAGAAAACTATTTACTGGTACTTTTGTAGCTGTTTATACCATGGATGGAACCGATAAATCCTTCTTATATATGTATTTAACATTACATATGCTGCCAGCTATATGTATTTGTAAAATACACATGCAGTCTGTTTATGTGATCACTAGTAGTTACTTTTATGTGTTTCATTTTACATATGCTGCCAGCTATATGTATTTGTAAAATCCATGTGCACTCTGTTTTAAATGTTTGACTGTATTTATTTTTTTTAAAAAAAAATATGCAGGCCATATATTTCTAAAAATACAAATTTAGACATGCAATATACATAAGCAGAGTTGGTAAAAGACAATTACTAAATTGGACCAATTACAAATGTCAAATGAATAATTGTTGTTATAATTTAATTTTATTTTAATAATTTCAGATTATACCAGCCTCAGAGTATGTCTATACAGTACACGACAAGCATAAATATTTTATTGTTTGCCTTAAGGAAAAAAATTCTTGCCATGCATTCTAATAGGATGAGATACAGTGTGTGCATGCTTATGCAGTACTTGATAGCAAGAATTTTCACAAGGGATCATATTGCTCTGATCTATACAAATCAAAAATTGTGTCAAGAATGTATGATCTTCCCATTTATCCTATACCACGCAAAGATGATTGGGTGATTCCATAGGAGATATTGGAGGAGAAGGTTTTGCCCCCAAAATACAAGAGACCCCCTAAAAGACCTGCAAAGAAGGATTGTGAAAAATTGGGAAGAGATATGTTCGGGAAGAAAAAGAAAAATTATTATAGTTCATGTGGATTTAAAGGTCAAAATAGGCATTCATGTAGAAAATATAATAAATGATGAGTTTACCGATGTATTCAGTTCAAAAATAATTATTTTTTTCACTGATTATTTTATAATTCTTAATTTTGATACAAACTTTTGATGATGTTGACTTTTTTGTAGTTAAACTGTTGCAAATGTTATCAACATCAATATATTTTATAATACATATACCATTATTTATTTATACGTAAAAGAGTATACACCACACAAGCCAATTTTTCGGTCTGAAAAATACATGTGAGATTTTAATAAAAACGTATACCGATCTATAAAAACTAAAAATATGTTAACATATATTTATGTAATAAATAATAAAAATAAATATAATGACTTATCAATTACTTAACCAAAACTTGAAATCCATTTGTTATTTTTTTTTAAAGACAACATATGCAATAATCATAAATAAATATGCTTTATTCATAGATATAACTGGTAGAAGGCTCAAACGATACTTGAAGTTGGAGTGGGACTTACAACTTTTTGAATCGACTCAAGCAACACATTAACTCATGCCCCAGTTTTGTTGACTGGGTGAATCTTAAATCTTTATTTGGTTGGACCGAGCTCGAAATAGGGCAGCCTACGTATCTCATTCCCAAGAGAGGAGAATTAGGTCGCACGTAGTTCCATCAGCTTGTTTTTTTATTTTGTTTTGATTTGATTTTGATTTTTTTTAATTTTATTATTGTTTTTTTTATTTTCGAACTCTTTCTTTTATTCTTATTTTCTTGACATTTATCTTTGACTCCATTTTGATTCCAAAAGAGGGATATGAAAGAAAAAATAAAACGAAGCTTAAACGGGTAAACAAGGGATGACACAATGTTTGGATAGAAGAATAAAATGCCTTCATCATATCAATCTTCAAAAATGTAAGTATTAAACATGCAATAAAATCAACAAAGGATCAAATATCATACATAGTATCTTTTAACCGCATCAGCATTGATAGCCATTTCTGCCATTTGGCCTTCAATATCTGTCAAATATAAGGCTCCATTGGGCAACACTTTCTTCACAATGAAGGGAACTTGCTAGTTAGGGGAGAACTTGCCTTTCGCTTTGACCTGGTGAGGAAGGATACGTCTGAATACCAACTGAACAACTTCAAAATTCCTGGGACGGACCTTTTTTTTATACGCTCGAGCTATTCTCCTCTAATACAACTGGCCATGACACACAGACGTTAGCCTTTTTTCCTCAATCAAACTCAAATATTCCAGTCGGGTTTTCACCCATTCTTCATCATCAATCTCTGCTTCTACAATGACTCGAAGAGAGGGAATTTCAACTTCTGCAAGGATGACTGCTTCTTTCCCATACACCAATAAATATGGAGTTGTCCCTGTTGAAGTACGAACAGTGGTGCGGTAACCTAGCAATACAAACGGTAACATTTTATGCCACTGTCTAGACCCTTGTATCATTTTTCGCAGTATCTTTTTTATATTCTTATTGGCGGCTTCTACAGCACCATTGGCCTTTGGGCGATATGGAGTAGAATTTCGATGCGCGATCTTAAACTGTTGACATACTTCTTGCATCAAATGACTATTGAGATTGGCAGCATTGTCTGTAATGATCGTCTTAGGAATTCCAAATCTACAAATGATATTGGC
>NC_061111.1:210414208-210421012 GCF_002878395.1 Capsicum annuum | reverse complement strand
CCTAAAATGATCATTACAAATAATGTTGCCAATCTCAATAGTCATTTTTCGCAGTATCTTTTTTATATTCTTATTGGCGGCTTCTACAGCACCATTGGCCTTTGGGCGATATGGAGTAGAATTTCGATGCGCGATCTTAAACTGTTGACATACTTCTTGCATCAAATGACTATTGAGATTGGCAGCATTGTCTGTAATGATCGTCTTAGGAATTCCAAATCTACAAATGATATTGGCATAAACAAAATGTACCATAGCCTTCTTTGTCACTGACTTGAAAGTTACTGCTTCTACCCAGTTTGTGAAGTAGTCAATGGCTACCAAAATGAACCTATGCCCATTTGATGCCTTTGGCTCAATCGGTCTAATGACATCCATTCCCCAAGCCACGAACGGCCATGGAGCGGCCATTGCATGCAACTCAACAGGAGGAGAACGTATCAGATCACCGTGTACCTGACATTGATGACACTTTCGAACAAATTGAATAGAACCTCTTTCCATAGAAAGCCAGTAATAACCTGCTCAAAGAATCTTCTTTGACAAGACATGACTGTTCATATGCGAGCTACATACTCCAGAGTGTATTTCAACCATGATTGTCGAGGCTTCTTTTGCATCTACACACCTTAAAAGTCCCAGATCTGGGGTCCTCTTATACAAGATTCCCCGACTTAAGAAAAATCAACTAGCCAAATGCCTAATAGCCCTCTTTTGATCGTTGGTGGCATATGTTGGGTATTCTCCTGACTGAATGTACCACTTGATATCCAAGAACCAAGGTTCTCAATCGAGCTCTTCTTCAACCACATTACAGTAAGCATGCTGATCACGACTCTGTGTATGTACTGGATCAATGTAGGCTTTGTCAGGATGTTGGAGCATTGAAGACAGAGTGGCTAAAGCATCAATAATTTCATTACGAATCCTTGGAATATGCCTAAATTTTACTAACACAAACCGTTGACATAGCTCCTGCAAGCATTGTCAATATGGGATAAGCTTCAAATCTTGAGTCTCCCAATCGCCTTGAATTTGATGGACGAGCAAATCCAAATCTCCCAACACCAATAATTCTTGGACTCCCATATCAACAGCTAACCTCAAACCAAGAATGCAGGCTTCATACTCTGCCATATTATTAGTACAGTAGAATTGAAGTTGTGCTGTTACCGGGAAATATTGTCCTGATTCAGAAACAAGAACCGCACCTTTTCTAACTCCTTTCATATTGACAGCTTTATCAAAAAATAACCTCCAACCTGGATCAACATCTATAATGACTTCTTCGACACACGACACTTCTTCGTCAGGAAAATATGTCTTTACTGGCTCGTACACTTCATCGATGGGATTCTCAGCAAAATGATCTGCCAAGGCTTGAGCTTTCATGGCGGTTCGAGTCATATATACAATGTCGAACTCGGTAAGCAATATTTGCCACTTTGCCAATCGACCCGTCGGCACAGGCTTCTGAAAGATATACTTCAAAGGATCCATGCAGGAGATGAGATAAGTAGTATAGGATAAGAGATAACACTTTAAGTTCTCTGCTACCCAAGTTAGGACACAACACGTCCTTTCATGAAAAGTATAACTGGCCTCATAAGCGGTGAACTTCTTGCTAAGATAATAAATAGCCTGCTCCTTTTTGCCTGTGACATCATGTTGACCCAGGACACAACTAAAAGAATTGTCCATGACTGATAAATATAATATCAAAGGCCTACCAGGATCTGGGGGTACCAGCACGGGCGGATTTGACAAATATCTTTTGATTCGATCGAACGCTTCCTAACATTCTTCAGTCCATTTTACCGCAGCACTCTTTTTCAGCAACTTGAATATGGGCTCACAAGTGGTTGTGAGTTGAGCAATAAATCTGCTAATATAATTCAGTCTACCAAGCAAACTCATCACCTCCATCCTATTCTTAGGCGGGGGCAAATCCTGAATGGCTTTGATTTTTGAGGGATCCAATTCAATTCCCCGACGGCTGACTACAAACCCCAACAGCTTTGCAGATGGCACTCCAAATACACATTTTGCCTGGTTGAGTTTGAGATTATACCTGCGAAGCCTTTCAAAGAACTTTCTTAAATCTTTAACATGGTCGGTCTGACTTTTTGACTTAAGAATCACATCATCCACATAGACCTCAATCTCCTTATGCATCATATTATGAAACATAGTGGTCATGGCTCTTATGTATGTTGCTCCAGCATCCTTCAAACTGAACGGTATCACTCGATAACAATAAGTTCCCCATGGTGTGATAAAAGATGTCTTCTCTGCGTCTTCGTCATCCATAACGATCTGGTGATATCCGGTATAGCAATCCACAAAAGAGGTAACCTCGTGTTTAGCATAGTTTTCTAATAAAATATGGATGTTGGGTAGTGGAAAATCATCTTTCGGACTGGCTTTGTTCAAATCATGGTAATCAACACACACTCGAATTTTGCCATCTTTCTTCGGTATGGGAACAACATTGGATAACCACATGGGATAGCGAGCTACTTGAATTACTTTGGCTTTAAGTTGTTTCATGATTTCCTCTTTAATTTTAATACTTACATCTATTTTAAACTTCCTCAACTTTTGTTTGACAGGAGGGAACGTGGGATTAGTTGGCAATTTGTGAGCCACTAATTCAGTGCTTAAACCAGGCATATCATCGTAAGACCATGCAAAAACATCCTTATAATCAATTAATGTTTGAATTATTCCATATTTTAGCTGTGGTAAAACATGTACATTGATTTTAGTTTCCCTAACATCTTCTTAATCCCCTAGATTTATTGGCTAAGTCTCATTCAAATTAGGATTCGATTTATCTTCAAACTGTTCTAACTCTTTGCTTATTTCTTCTAGTGCTTCTTCTTCATCATATTCCCCATGCATGTCATGTCATTAGAATCAGCATAAAGAGAACTGTGTAAGAAAAGAAAAACAAAATATATTAGACATAAAATACAAGCGAAATTGCATTTCATTACATAAAAAGATAGAAGGGTTTAAACACAGATGCCAACATAACATAAACAAACTAAAATCCGAATTACAACCCTGAAATAACTTGGATAAACAGAAAGAAAAACAAAATAAACTACCAAAACTCCCTCCTGAGGGGAGAGGAGTGACTTCCCAATTATTGAACTGGACAGTTGGACCTATGAATTGCACGTCTGCCACACTAGTACCTTCTCCTACTTCAACCATATCAACTTCAATAAAAAGGTTCTGGAAGTCATCAACCAAATCAACTTCAAAATCCACATGCTTCTTGACACCGCTCTTAACAAATTATTCACTGAGTAGTGGCATTGGGAGGGAGTGACCATATTTCCTTTTTCCTTCCCTTGGCTTTCTTTAGATCTTCACCCGTAGGCTCAAATCCCAGACCAAACGTGCCCATGTTCTCACTCAGACATATGGGATGAATTATAACATGCAGAGACGCTCCCAAACACTTTCCTGGCTCAAGTCTATATTTCCAAAGGTCACTCACCATCATGATAGAAGCAGAAGACAATTGTGGTCCCGGTATAGCCTGCCATTCAAGTATACGATTCACTGGCACTGTATCAAAAATTTGATAGACGAATGTCTCCTCTAGGTTATTTGCTTCAATAAGAGACAAGGGAGAATCTTCATAGGCTGAAAAATCACCTTCACCATGAATAACTACTTCTTGCCTGTCATGGCCAAACTTAATCATTTGGTGCATTGTAGATGCAACTGCCTTGGCCTTGTGGATCCACGGCCTTCCCAATAACAGATTGTAAGAGGATTCTACATTTAATACTTAAAACTCTATGGTAGACTCAACAGGCCCTATGGTCAACATTAGTTCTATTTCGCTAATAGAATTTCATTTTGCACCATCAAAAGCCCTAACACATACATTGTTGGGCCTGATCCTATCAGCACCAATATTCAACTTTTGAAAAGTAGAAATAGGGCAAATATTTGCACCTGAACCTCCATCAATCATAACATGAGTGACCTAAAAATCTTCACACTTCACTGTAATGTAAAGGCTCCGATTATGCCCTCTACCTTCAACAGGCAATTCATCGTCAGAAAAGCTGATCTGATTGACCTCAAAGATTTTTCCAACCATTTTCTCAAGTTGGTTGATTGTAATATCCCTTGGAACATATGCTTCATTTAATACCTTCAGTAAAACATTATGATGCTCCTTAGAGTGCAATAGTAAAGATAAAAGGGAAATTTGAGTAGGGGTTTTCTTCAGCTGGTCTAATATTGAATACTCTGACAATGTCATCTTTTTTAAAAATTCTTTGGCTTATTCTTCGCTGATAGGCTTTTTGATAGATGACGGTCTACTCACCGTTGGCTTGGACTTTCTTAAGCTTTCAGGCACGAAGCATCTTCCTGACCTAGTCAAACCCCCTACCTCATCTACACCTTCCACAACTTCTTTCCCGTGATAGGTCATCACAGTCTGCCCATAATTCTAGGGAACCCTTTTTGTATCAACTATCGGAGGTTGGGTCACCGGTTTGAGGACAATAGGTGCTGTCAGTGCTCCTTTCACCATCAAGATGGGCTAACTCAGAGCTCCTACCACTGTCAACTTAGGTTTATCCTGACTTAAATCAACATACCTTCTGGCGCCTTGTACTGTGATCAGGGGATTCTTTGTACTTTCTTAGGCTTTATCTTCTCTCATTCCTTCCTAGCTCAATGACATTGCTTTCAAAGACTCTACTACATTCACTGATTTCTCCTCAATGGTCTGTATCTTGACAATCGGCTTATAACCCCTTGGAGACTCTTTCCCGTCATATATCAATTCTAACATATTGGCTTCAACATGGGTTGGCAATGGATTCTGGTTACTTTTTGGGCCTTCCAGGGCCTGGACCAGCATCTGATTTGTGTCAATTAAATCTTGGACAACTTTCTTTAAATGCCAGCATTTCTCAATATCATGGCCTGGCATATCAGAACAGTATGCACACCTTAAATAATAATCGAGATTCCTCGGTGGTTGATTTGAAAGCCTTCCTTGAATTGGGCTTAAAACCTTCAACTTTCTCATCCTATCAAACAAGCTAGCATATGACCCCCCAAGAGGTGTGAATTGATTTTTGACCGCCTTCTCCTTTTTATACTTGGGCCTAGGCTGAAAACTAGGTCTAGAGGGGTTTTGGTAATTTGGTGGAGCGAATGGGCAATTTTGTGGAGCTTGCGATCGCCACTGCGGGTAAGAAGGGGTTTAGGCATATGGCTGTGCACTATATACTGGGTAAGGGGGTGGCAAAATGGAATATATAGGGTTTTCTGGAGGGTAGTAATGGTGGGGAGGAATATATGGAGCTTGGGTGTAGATTTGGGCTTGGGCTTGGTGATAGGGGCGAGGTGGTCTTTTGGGATAGGAATGGGTTCCAGCTACGACATTCGTTATATCCTCTTTCTTCTTTTTACCTCCAAATGCGCTAGATCCACCTTGAATCGCTTGTGTGGTGGCTTTTAAAATGGCGAAACTCACTATTCGGCCGATCTTAATTTTGTCCTCTATCATCTCCCCCATTTTGAGGACTTCCATAAAAGACTTTCCTATTGCTGGAAGTAAATGTTGAAAATAGGTCTCATCCTGTGCCTGAATGAAAACTTCTACCAACTTACTTTCTTTCATTGGAGGCTTTACCCTGGCGGCCTGTTCACGCCACCTTATCGCGTATTCCCTAAAACCTTCAGTGCTCTTTTACTTCATGTTGACCAGGGATTTTTGTTCCGAAATCAGGTCAATGTTGTACTAAAAATATTGAACAAATTCAGAAGCTAAATCATCCCAGCTATTCCATTTATCGATGTCTCGATCGATAAACCATTCTGAGGCCAAATCTGAAAGACTCTCGCCAAAGAAAGCCATAAGCAATTCTTCCTTTCCCTCTGCAGCCGTCAACTGGATGCAATAACGTCTTAAGTATGCCACAGGATCACCGTGTCATGCATACTTCTTGAACTTAGGCATCATAAAACCGAGGGGAAGGTTGATGTTTAGGAACATGCAAATATCTTTATAGGAAACACTCCTATAATCTTCGATTCCTTGCAAATTCCTCATAGCTTGTTCTAAACTTTTCAATTTTTGGGCTATGATATCCTGTTCCTCTGCTGTGACAGGTTTCTCCGTATCAAATGGAAATGCAGGCGGCTGAGTATACCCATACGGTTCATTCATTTGCAAAGTAGGCTCAGGGGCATAATACTGACTATCTGGAACCTTCAGTACTGGCTCACTGGCAGACCTAGGAAGCCTCATTATGGGACGTACAACATAGATGGGAGTTTCATATGGTGGCAGAGCCACAAATATCGGTGTGATCGGTGGCGCTGGCTGAGCAGCGGGTCTTAATTGAGGAGCTGTCAAAGGCACACCAGAACTGCCAGGATAATAATGTCACGGAGTGAACCCTGGCGCGTGCTCAGGTGACTCAGTAGGAGCAGAGAATTCCTCCTGAGAGAGTGGTGGGCAATTAGAGATATTCCCAAGACCTTCAAAGAGTGGAGGAGGAGGCATTCCGCTGGCCCATGCCCGGTGTAAATCTATCAATTGTTGCCTGAGCCTTAATACCTCATCATTGTGTTCAGAACTTTCTTCCCTGTGATCCTGATCCGGGTTAATGAGCGAATTTTCAATCTCCTTGCTAGCCATGGCGAGCTTTGCTTTGGATCTAGTGAAGTATGGGTGACTAGCCAGAGTGCTGCAAACCTACCACTATTATCTGAAAGAACATGCTCATGAAAGACGACATCCGTTAGGATTAG
>NC_061111.1:210021872-210044208 GCF_002878395.1 Capsicum annuum | reverse complement strand
GCTTAGTTTGAACCCTAAGCCTCAAAATCGAAAAATAGCCTGTAGGTTGTTCTAAGAAACTTTTGAATAAGCTAAGGTAGTGAAAGCAGTTCTGAATTCGAAATGGGAGACATGCTCATCCAGGGGATATGTCTAACCAGGCTGAGGTACTGATTGATTTCTAATTCTTCTTCTATTAGTCTTTTGCGAGGAATGTTCTATAATGAAAGAAGAAATGAATTATACTTAAAGTTTTACTTGAGTTCATGCTCACTTGCACGACTTGAATACTGAAAAATAGAGAAACTTTTCTGAAAAAATCTCGTAGCCTCATGTCCATAAGTGTGGCGAGCTATACACTTATGAACAAACTCTACTAGATGTGGCTTTCATACTCCCTAGGACTCTATTGAACCTTAGGTTTTGATTCCAAGTTTGTAATGCCTTGAGAGTACACCTTAGGCGTCACACGGTACTTACGACCTTGAAGGACCACAAGCTAACCCATGACTGATATCTGCTGTAAACACTAAATAATAATACTAAAATAAATGCAAATTAGGCTGAATTGCCACATGGTTCAAAAATTTTAATACAGATAATTAATAACATCTGGTAAAAGCATCTAAAAATTAAACACTATTTGAACTAGTCTAGTCTAAAAGCCTTTAACTGAACTGTCTAAATATGGAGTTGATGGGACAAGCCCCCAACTAACTCCAACTAATGCAATACTAAAACTACTAAATAGCTGAAATAAAAGATATCCTCAATAGATAAAGACTCACTACTAAATCTGTGCCTGCTGACTGGATCTATCTAAGTGTGGTTTGGAACCTGAGCATCTGAAACTAAGATATGAGATATCATAGCATAAAGAAAGAGTATGTGTTAGTACGTGGAATGTACTGGCATACTAGATGAGGTAATACTAAATGCTAGGGTTTATATACATGAGATGATAACCGATTAAATATATGAACATGACAGAATGAGAGAACATTAATAACAGAGACTACTGTAATTACTGAGTATGCAATACTATGCACATACACTATATCCAAGATCATACTGAAACTGAATAAGAAGTTTTGATAACTGAGTGACTGATATTTGAGATTTTTGATAAATTGAGTACTAATAATTGGGTGACTATTTCTAACAATCCCAATTCTATAGAACTAAAATGAGTTCTATACTGAGTATTGAACTTTAACTGTAACTATGGGAGTGTTCATCTAACCGACATACCCCGATATGAGTTGAGTTGGGGTCTAACCTATAACCCCAGTTGGAAGGGTGTTCGTACCTTTCCAAAAGATACTAATAGGGCTGGGTAAACCCTAATCTAGAAGGAAGAACCATAATTTATATGTATGGTTGCATAAACCCTATTCTAGTAGGAAGAAGTATTACCCTATGTTGGCTACGTAATTCTGTAATGCAGGGACTGCTACTAAGGGTCAAACCCTATACTTCCAGGAATGCCCCCATCCCTGGGTTTATTTGGTGCTAAATCATACTTCCAACTGAATGGACATTGGACTGATCAATAGACTGTACTAGGCTTGACAAAGCCTTTACTGATCGAATTGACTAATAGAACTGGACTGATTTTGCTAAGTTCTATAACTAACTAAATTCTACTATTCAGGATGTTACTAAGACTATCCTAAGGCTTCTGTAATTCCAAGTAAATAGCTAGATTATCGGGTATTGAATACCCCAAGGACTCCATAGCATTAATATTAATAGAACATTATAATACTTGGAATATGGCAATAGTAAACTATTCACAATGCAATTATTGAGACATTTCATCCAACACTTGGAAGTCATGATCTTGTACATGAATTGGGATACATGCTAACAGGTCAAAATTACACCATTCAATTCACATAGGCATTACAACAAACATTTGCAAGGCATAACTTTAGCATGATAGTAATTTTAAACATGTAGTAATGGCATGAGTTCAGCACTAAGGTCACCAATAAGTTATAAATGCACAATTAACTCAATTAACCATTTTTTCAAACACCTAAGAGGCATAATCTTGTACTTGATCATTAGTAACATGTTGATGCATCATGACTACATTCATCGATTCACAATCTAAGGGTTTTGATGTGCAGATTACAACAACTACATACATATTCCCTTTTACTCATGAAGACTCTGATTAAATCTTGAATTGAAACCCATAAATACCACATGGACATGAAAACAACCTAATTGATACATGAATTTCAAGAAACTATTAACTTAAGAATTTGAAAAGGGTTCTTAAACTCGAAGGGTGGAAGGAAACCCAAGGATGAATGCCTAACATACCTAAATCTCATAGGTTCTTGAAGGATTTCTTGAGGATTGACATTGATTCTTGAAACTGGCGTTTTTTCCTCTTTGAGAGAAAATATTTTATTCTTTAGCTAAAGTGTAGAAAAAATGACATAATAGGGTATTTAGGGTATTAATTTCATGTTAAAGGCTTAATGGGGTGAGAGAAAAAAACCTTAATTCCCTCAAAATTAAAATTTGGAATTAACTGAAATATCCTGATCTAAAAAGTTGGTGTAATGCTGTGCTATCACGATGTGTCTCAGAAAAATAACGACTGGGAACTTGGGGCTTGGCACGATGCGGAGGGATCATGGTTCCCCTTTGATTCTAAATTTCACCCTTGGCGCGACGCGCCAGGATAATGGAGCAACACTGGATTTTGGCAATTGTGAACTGAAGGATTGGCGCGACCCACCAATATTGCGATGGAACACTAGAAAGTGACAATTTCTATTTGGCTGGCCTCCGGGATGTGGTGAAGTGCGAGTTGGCACACTGCTATAAAAAAATGTCTCTAAATCTTCGCTTGGGTATAAGATTTGGGAACATTTTATATTGTTGGTAAGCTGACTGAATTTCCTACGCATTGGAAAGCTCTAAACTGCAAAATATTGATTATTTATAAAAATTTATATGGAATAACTCATGTACTAAGAGTTAATAATCTCTGGAAATATGGGGTATTACAATATCTCCTCCATGGGATCATTCGTCCTCAAATAAAACTAATTAAATTGAGAAACACTGGATAGACTGAGTTTACACACTAAACATGCACAACTAAAACATGAATACATTACTGAACTACTGACAAGCTAAGTTCTCATACTGAACATGCATATCTAATGCAGGAATACACATCAGAGATTATTTCTGAATGTGTGACTGAATATGCGATGGTAATGGGTACCAAGGTTATAATTGTAACAGGACATGGAACTGAGTAAAACCAAGGAACACTATTACCTTAAACTGAGAATACTAATGAACCTGAGATCATTTACTAAAAATATATGAACGGGAACATAAGAATATGACAGAGTCTGAAACATGATACATGAACTGAATATTGTGACTGAACTAAGCCCTACAATACATGGCTTATGGCTGAGATTGGAATGAGAGGGTCAACTTATAAGTACCCATTACTCCAAACTTGATTCATTATGTGAAGAGAAAATGGCATATTTAGGTCTTGAAAGGTCGGGGGATTATAGTGCATCTCCCCATTGGGATAATACGTCCCCTAACAGACACTGACTTAGCCGAGAAACTAAGGAAAGACTGGGATGATACATAAGGAACCTACGAACTGAATCATGACTGAATAACTGGGATCTGAGACCAAGACATGATACATGAACTGAGATGAACATGCGACTACCTAGTTGCTCCATCTTGGAATGGTTACATTTATGAGCCTTCGGATATTGCGACTTGATGGAAAAATGGAAACCAAAACCATATGAACTTGTCCGCCTGATTGTTAAATTAAAGTACTAGCTTTATGAACTAACTCGTGCTGAAAATTTATACTCGACTGGAGCATTTCCTTGACAATTTTGCTATAGAGTTCTAGTGAATTTAGGGAGCAAGGAATCTTGGCATGGGCTGAATAAAACATTTGAAGAAAATCTCAACTTGGCTAAAATTCTGTAACATTAGGAGAGGCCCACGAAACATCATCTAAGATAGAGTTACTAAGACTTATGCACTACAACTACAAATTTTCACGCTTAGACATATTTCTCGAATACTCATTCAATTATACCCTCGACCTTAATACAACACTTCAGCTGAGACTACAAAAAATATTCTCATGGGCACTTAGCACGAATGAGTAAACATACTAACTTATTTGATTAACTGGAAGACTGATAGCTAAATATTGGTCATACAAGATTGAACTATACTTAACCTGAATTACTAGACTGAAACTATAGGATACTATGCATACGAGGTTAGGACTGACTGAAGAACATGGGGTAACCGAACATAAATTCATGAAAATAACATTATCTAGGAATGCAAGACTAAGCGTATGCCATGATTATGAAATACTGAGATACTAACAACTGAATAAATGATAAGTGTACGCTTTGGTCAAACAAAACATAAACTGGATTGAGTTTTGTAATGAATATTGAACTAAGATTATAACTGAGTTTTGAAAGCTAAATAATGGGTATTGGCATAAATCAAGGATCGGAACGTTCACTCACACTCTGCATTTTCTCAACTTTTTATCTTAGGAAGAATTCTGATTTTTCCTCCAAAAACTAAAAACAACCTCTTGCTGCTATTCACCTGCACACTAACATGACATTAAAGATAGTATTTATAACTAGACCCTCAGGTAAAACAACCATGCAATAGTATTTTCTTAACATGAAATACTTACTCTCTCCCATCTAAGTAACTGCTCATCCCTATACTGTTTCATAAAGAGATTTCATAGAAGGTTAAAATAGGAGGACCTGAAGTAGGAATGGACACTATACAGAACTTGACCCTTAACTGAGGCCTGAAGAGTAGAACATCAACATCCTAAACTTTATCAAGAGATCTAAACTAAGGATATATATGACAAAATATGAATTTAACTTATTATTAGGGGTGTAGCGGGAGTCATAGAAACTGAGAAAACGGTAAGGCATGGGTACATAATTCATTAGCTGCATGACCTAATTTGGGAGTTTCTATATTCATCGAATATGATTTGTAAAATAGACAAAACGGGAACTCCTTATACAACAAACAATAAGCGTACATGATTTTCATTAACGTGCACGAATATAACCTATGATCGTAGAGCTTACATGTAATGCATGAGTAGATATCATGATAGCTAAATTACAAAATTTTGCACTGGGGTAAGGACGGGTTGGGCATCAACCTCTCCCACTATTTTTCTACACATAGTGACATTACTACTAAAATCTGAAAGTCTGACTTAGTTACTTATTTTACCATCTACCCCTTAGCTTAAAGCCATTATTCTAAGTTTATGAACCCCTTAATAAACTCTAAATCAAACTAAATTGACTTTACTCTAAAGCCCAAGACATAACAACACTCATAAATACTAGACTTATTCTAAAGGACTACTCCTGATAATGTAAGGCTCACTGCTAGTATTTTCTTTTGATACATGATTCTTAGCTTTTTGTTGCCCCAACAACCATCATATAGCAACCTCAACACTGGCTAACTTAGAATTCTCAACTTTTCTTCCTCGTACTAGCTCAATCTTTAAAGATTCAAAGTTAGATCAACTGAAACTGATGTACTACCCCTTTATTCAAGGACTGGTTTATTAGGAAACTAAAATGGAATGACTCTATTACTGAAATTAACTGAAGGGATTTTCTGAAATACTATAATCGAGCATTTTTTGGATACTCATCTGGCTGGAATAGATTTACTTACTGAGGTAAGAACTAATAAAAGTTCTATTAAGATTCCTAGTCTAACTTAAAGTTAACTGCTATGCAAAGAGTTACAAAAGAAAGAGAATCTCCAGGATCTAATAAGGTATGAATATGTAAATGGAAGATCTGTAACATACCAGTGACAACATAAGAAGAACTTTCCTGATCTTGTGTAGTTTGAAGTGCATGGAGCCTGTTTGGGCGTTGCCCGCTAGTAGCACTAGGAATGGTACCTTGCTGATTTGGGTGGCCAGACTAAGATGAAGGGCGGTTGGACTAACCCTCTTGGCACAAATCCCTTCCCCTATGAGACATTACATTATACTCCTATATTTTGTGGCCTAGCTTTCCACATCCAAAACATACATCACTACTAGCTCTAAACACACCCTGATATTTCTACTAAATTTTTGGCAAAGTGGGTAGGTACGACCTCTTTTCATGCTACCCTGAGACTTAAAGTCTGATGTGCTATCTCGGTTGACATTTTTAAAGTTTGGAATTGGAGGACTAGCTACAAAAGGATTTAGGGCTGAGAATTTTGAATAGAACTGGAAATGGTTACCACTCTCTAACCTTGGCCTAAAACCATTTGTTCTGACTCTCTTATTCTTTCTATCTTTCTTCCTAGACTTCTCCCTCTTAATTTACTGAGTACAAATCCTAATCCTAGATAGAATAACAGTCGGTAGGTCATTTTGAGAAACTACTGAATATGCTAAGGTAGTGAAAGCAGTTCTTAATTCGGTGTTTGAGACATGCTCCTCCAGGGAATCTTCCTGAATAGGCTAAGGTGCTGACTAATTTCTAGTTCTTCTTTTGTTAGTGTTTTTAGGAGGCATGTTCTGTAATGAAAGAAAGAAATAAATTAGACAAAAATTTTAACTTGAGATCATGCTCACTCATATGACATAAATACTGAAAGAAGGGGAAACTTTTCCTAAAACATCTTGTAACCTTTTGTCCATAAGTGTGACGTGCTACACACCAAAGCACAAGACTCTACTAGATGTAGCTTTCAGACTCTCGAGGACTCTATTGAACCTTAGGCTCTAATAAAATGTTATTAAAGCCTCGAGAGTACACCCTAGGTGTTACACAGTGCTTACGACCCAGAAGGACCACATGTTAACCCATGATTGATATCTTCTATGAGCACTGGATAACAATACTAAAATAAATACAAAACTAGGCTGAATTTCCATAAGGTTCAAAAATTTTAATACTGATAAATAATAACATTTGGTACAAATATCTAAAAACTAAACATTGTCCGAACAAGTGTAGTTTGAAAACCTCAAACTGAACTATCAGAATATAGAGTTGATGGAAAAAGCACCCAAATAACTCCAACTAATGCAATACTGAAACTACTAAAGTGCAGAAATTAAAGCATTCCTTGATAGATGAGGACTCACTACTAAATCTATGACTGTTAACTGGATCTGTCTAAGCACATTCAGTAACATGAGCATCCTAACATATGATATGAGACATCATAGTGCAAAGAAAAAGTATGTGTTAGTACGTGGAATGTACTATCATTCTAGATGAGGTAAGCCTGAATGCCAGGGTTTATATGCATGGGATGATAACTGACAAAATGATATGAACATAACAGAATGAGAGTACATGAATAACTGAGACAATTATAAATACTAGGTATGCAATACTATGCACGTACACTCTATTCGGGATCATATTGAAACCAAATAATGAGTTCTAATAACTGAGTGACTGATTTCAGAGATTTTGATAACTCGATTACTGATTACTGGGTGACCATTTTTTACAATCCTGACTCTATACAACTCAACTGAGTTCTATACTGAGTCTCGAACTAAAACTGTAACTGTGGGATTGTTCTTCTAACTAACATACCACGATATAATATGAGTTGTGCTCCAACCTCTAACCCCTATTGAAAGGGTGTTAGTACCTTGCCCAGGGATACTAACAGGTGTCGATAAACCATAATCTAGTAGGGAGACCCATAATTTATATGTATGGTTGCGTAAACCCAACTCTGGCAAGAAGACGTTTTACCCTACACTGGCTATGTAGTTCTGTAATGTAGGGACTGCTACTAAGGGTCAAACCCTATACTAGCAGAAATGTCCCAATCCCTGGGTTCACTCGGTGCTAAATCCTACTCCCAACTAAAAGGACACTGAACTGATCACTAGATTGTACAAAGATTGATTGAGCCTTTACTAATTGAATAGACTAATTGATATGGACTAATTTTGCTAAGTTCTATAACGAACTGAATTCTACTATTCACAATGTTACTGTGACTATCTTGAGGATTCTATCATTCTAAGTAAATAGCTAGATTATCAGGTATTAAACACTCCCAGGACTCGATAACATCAATATTAATAAAACATGATAATACTGGAAACCTGGAAATAGTAAACTATTTACAATGCAGTCTTTGAGAGATTTCATGCAGCACTTGGAAGTCATGAACTTGTACATGAATAGGAATACATGCTAATAAGTCATAATTACACTATTCAATTCACATAGGCATTCCAACAAACATTTGCAATGCATAAATTTAGCATGATAGTAATTTTAAACATGTAGTAATGTCATGAGTTCAACTATAGGGTCACCAATAAGTTACAAATGCACAATTAACTCAATTATGCATTTTGTCAAACACCTAGGAAACATAATCTTGTACTTGAGCATGAATAACATGTTGAAACATCATGACGACATTCATTGATTCACAATTCAAGGATTTTGATATGGTGATTACAACAATTACATACATAATCTATTTTACTCGTGAAAACTATAGTTAAATCTAGTATTGAAACCCGTAAAAAGAACATAAACATTAAAATAACCTGATTGATACATGATTTCAAGAAACTATTAACTTGAGAATTTGAAAATGATTCTTGAACTGCAAGGGTGGAAGAAAACCCAAGGATGAAAAGTTAACATACCTAAATCTTATGGATTCTTTAAGATCTTGAAGGATTTCTTAAGGATTGACCTTGATTTTTAAAACAAGGGTTTTTCCTTCTTTGAGAGAGAATATTTATTCTTGAGAGAAACTGAGATTAAAAATGACATAATAGGGTATTTAGGGTATAAATTTTATGTTAAAGGCTGACTGGGGTGAGGGAGAAAAGTCCTTCATGCCCTCAGAAATAAAACTTAGAATTAATTGAAAACTCATGATCTAGTAATCTGGCGTGATGCGGTGCTATTCTGCCGAGTCATTGGAAAATGACAACTGGGAACTGGGGTCTTGGCACAATGCGGTGTGATCATGGTGCGTCTTTGATTCTGAATTTCACCCTTAGCACGATGCGCCAGGATCACGGAGCAACACTGGATTTTGAAAATTGTGAACTGAAGGCTTGGCGCAACAGACCAATATTGGGATGGAACACTGGAAACTGACCATTGTCAATTGTATAGCCTCTGCGACATGGTGAGTGCTAGTTGGCACACTACTATACAAAAATGGCTCTAAACCTTCTCCTGGGTATCGGATTTGGCAAAATTTTATATCGTTGGAAAGTTGACTGAATTTCCTACGCTTTGGTAAGCTCTAAACTGAAAAATACTAAGTATTTAGAAAAATTTATATGGAATAACTCGTGCAGTGAGAGTTAAAATCATCTATGGAAATATGAGGTATTACAATATCTCCCCTTTGGGAACATTCTTCCTCGAATGAGACTGATTAAACTGAGAAACATTGGATAGACTAAGTTTTCACACTGAACATGCACAACTAGAACATGATTACGTGACTGAACTACTGACAAGATGAGTTCTCATACTGAACATGCATATCTGATACAGGAGTACATGTCTCAGCTGATTTTTTAATGCGTGACTAAATATATGACGGTAATGGATACCAAGTTTATAACTGTAATTATATATAGAACTGATTAAAACTAAGGAAGACTGTTGCCTTAAACTGAGAATACTAATGAACCTGAGATCATTTACTGAACATGCATGAACGGGAACATGAGAACATGACTGAGTCTGAAACATGATACATGAAATGAATATCGTAGAGTGAACTGAGCCCTTGAATACATGGCTTACGGCTGAGATTGAAATGACCCATTACTCCAAACTAGATTAGTTACGTGAAGAGAAAATAAAATGTTTAGGTCATGAAAGCTTGAGGGATTATAGTACATCTCCCCCTTGGGATAATACGTCCCCTAACAGACACTGACTTGAGTGAGCTACTAAGGAAAGACTGGGATGATACACAAAGAACCTACGAACTAAATCATGACTGAATATCTTTGATATGAAACTGATACATAATACATGAACTGAGTTGAACAAGCAACTACCTGGTTGCTACATCTTGGAATGGTTACATTTTTTAGACTTCAGATAGTGCAACTAGATTGAGAGATGGGAAACCAAACCATATGAACTTGTTCACCTGATTTCTAAACTGAAGTACTGTCTTTACAAACTAACTCATGCTAAAAAATTATAATCAACTGGATCATTTCCTTGACACTCTTTCTATAGAGTTCTAGTGAGTTTAGGGTGAAAGAAATCTTGACATGGGCTGAATAAAAACACTTAATAAAATTGGAACATGGCTAAAATTTTGTAACATAAGGCGAGGCCTATGAAACATCGTCTAAGATAGAGTTACTACGCCTTATTCACTGCAACTATAATTTTTCACACTTAGACATATTTCTCGAATACTCTTTCAACTATACCATCCATCTTAATACAACACTTCACCTGAGACTACTAAAAATATTCATATGGGTAATGAGCTTGAATGGTTAAAAATACTAACTTATTTGATTAACTGAATGACTGTTAGCTTAATACTGGACATGAAAGATTGAACTGTACTTAACCTGAATAACTGGCCAGAAACTATAGAGTATTATTAATACGAGGTAAGGACTGACTGAGGAACATGAGGTAACCAAGAATGAATTCATGGAAATGGTATTATCTAGGAATGCAAGACTAAGAGCATAACATGATTCTTAAATACTGAGATACTGACAACTGAATAACTAATAATTGTACACTTTGGTCATGCTAACCTAAAACTGGAAAAGTTTTGTACTGAATATTGAACTAAAACTGTGACTGAGTTCTGATAGCTACATAATGGGGACTGGAATAAATCGAGGATCTGAATGTACACTAACACTCTACATTTTCTCAACTTCTTATCTCAAGAAGAATTCTGCCCGCACACTAACATTAAATTTAAACTTCAGCCTCTGGTAAAACAAGAATGCAATAATCTTTTCTTAACATGAAATATTTACTCTCTCCCATTAAAGAAACTGCTCATCACTATACCATTTCATAAGGAGAGTTCACTTAAGGTTAAAACATGAGGACCTAAAGTAGGAATTGACACTCTACTTAACTTTACATTTAACTGAGGCCTAAGGAATAGAACATAAGGAACTTGAACTTAATCAAGTGATCTAAACTGAGGATATACATGACGAAATCTAAATTTAGCTGATCATTAAGGGTGTAGCAGGAGTCATGGGAACTAATCACACTGTAAGGCATGAGTACATGAGTCATAAGCTGCATGACCTGAGTTTTGATTTTCTGGATTCATGAAACATGATTTGTAAAACTGAGGAAACTAGAACATCTTATAATAGAAACTGTAAGAGTATATAATTTTCATTAACATGCACAAATATGGGCTATGATCATAGAGCTGACATGTACTGCATGAGTAGATATTGTGATAGCTAAAGTAAAACACTTTGCACTAGGGTAAGGACAATTTGGGCATCAACCTGTCCCACTGCTTTTCTACACATACTGATATTACTACTAAAATCTTAAAGTCTGAATTGGTTACTTTTTCTACCATCCCTCCGTATCTTAAAGTCATTATTCTAAGTCTGTGAAAACTCTAAATCGAACTAAAACCATTTTACACTGGAGCTCGAGATATAACAACACTCATAAACACTAAACTCATTGAGAAGAACTACTCCTAATAATGTAAGGTCCACTGCTAGTACTTCCTTCTGATACATGATTCTTAGCTTTCTATTACCCCAACAATCATAATATAGAAACCTCAACACTGACTAACTTAGAATGCTCACCTTCTCTTTCTACTACTAGCTCAATCTTCAAAGATTTGAACTTAGATCAACTAAAACTGAGGTACTACCCCTTCATTTAAGGATTGATTCATCCAAAAACTTAAATGGAACAACTCCATTACTGAAATTAACTGAAGAGTTTTTCTGAAATACTATAACTGAGCAATTTCTATATACTCATCTTGCTTGAATAGATTTACCTACTGAGGTAAGCACTAAGAAAAGTTCTATTAAGATTCCAAGTTTGATTTAAAGTTGACTGTTATGCAAAGAGTTACAAAAGGAAGAGAAGCTCCTGGATCTAATAAGGCATGAATATGTAAATGGAAGATTTGTAACATACCAGTGACCATGTTAGGAGAACTTTCCTGATCTTTTCTGGACTGAAGTGCATTGAGTCTATTTGGGCATTTCCCTTTGGTGGTATTTGGAGAGGCACCTTACTGATTCGGGTGGCTGGATTAAGATGAATGATGATTTATGAGCAGATGCTAACACATTTGGGGCTTTTAACTGAGAATAATTGCAAAGTACTAAGCACTTTTTGTCATTTTTGATTGTTTTCTCATTGATACTATAGTAAAAGTCGAGATACAAGAGAACCAGAAATAATGGAGGTAAAAAAGTTGATGTTTGAGCAAATAGAGAGGAAAGTATATCTGACGACTTTTCTAATAAGTTGTCAGCCTTGTGATAAGCTATCAGATTTGTCGTCATTCTTTGACAAAGAATGAGATTCAGCTGGAAGAAGTGATGAAAACCTGTGATAGGCCGTCAGAGTTGTGATAAGCTCACAGGCTCTTCGTCAGGCTTAGGCAGTGCTTGAGAACTTGAAATGAAAAAGCGACGACAATTCTGATAAGTCGTCACATGTCTGATAAGCCATCAGGATTTATCATCAGCTGAATATAAAACTTGTTAAATGTGAAGAGGATATGACAACATTCTTGATAAGGCATCAGTCCCTTAATAAGTCATCACACACGTTATCGTCTGTACGAGAAAATATTGTGATCTGTGATTTTGTATCCATAATTAGGACGAAATATCTAAAGCATATGTTAGGGTTTTCTAATCATAAAAGGAGCGAAACATCTAGAACATATTCCAAGGGAGTTTAATTTTCTTTTTGGCTCTGTTAATTTAGAATTCAATTTTCAACTCTTTGATTTGGTTGTGGGAATTTTCCCTTGAACTTAGAAGATAATCAACTTCAAACTTCTTCTTTTGTATGTTGAATTACTTTGAATGATGATTATAATTGTTTCTATCACTTTCTTTCTCATGTGGAACTTTAATATTATTCCCCCATAGATTTAATAGTTGGTTAGGGTTTGAGTGATTGTGGGGACATCTTGATAATTCCTTTGTTATGACTGTTATTTATTGGTTGCAAACAATAAATTCCGCCTTATGTTGATTTTCTCGAACTGAGAAATAAAATAAAGGTAGCAAATTATCAACAATGATTTGGGAAGGTTAAGGTCACATCCAATAATTAATGTTGTAACAAGATTGATCAAATTGAGATAAAATCTATAAGAATAGAATAATTTCCTAAGTTCAAGAGAATTAGGGAGTTCAACATCTAGGTAGGTTGAGAAATACTTAGATGGACTATCAAAACTGATAATTTGGTGTTTTCTATAAGTCATAAGAATCCAGTACTAGAACTGTCAATCAATGAGGGTTTAATAATCATAGCGATCACAACTCTAGTTTTGTTATATAATTGATTTGAAATATTGTAGTTTAAGCTTTGAGTTATAAGGAGAATTGAAGTGCTAATAACTTTTGTTCAATCATTAAAAACCCCTATTTTATCTTTTTGTATTATTTGCTTAAATTTAACTTGTAGCTATAGTTTCAAATTAGTTTAATCTCCACTCACATTGTTCCTCATGGATTCGACCCAGACTCCAAAGTTGGGTAAATATATTGATGATAACTACCTTGAACTAAATTAATTTGTAAGTTGAGTGGTATCAAAAATAGTGCTATTGCCGGGGAACAATTTGGCATATTGAGTTGGTTTGGAATTTTAACCTTCTTTCTTGAATTCAAACTTGTAAATATTTATTTTTAGTTTTTTTAACGCCCCAATTTTCTAAACCGGAACACTACATGACCCTGAGGGACAACAAGATAACCCTTGACTGATATCTGTAGCTGTACATTACTTAACATAAATGTGATACATGGAAAACATAAAAATATAGGTCATAAGGTTCAACTGAATAAGGAATCTGGTAAAATAACATCCATATGGGTGAAAGATACCCAAAATAACTGAAAACTGAATCAAATCTGAACTAAATCTGAAAGCCTCTAAACACTATCTGAATAAGGAGTTGAAGGAACATGTCTCCAACAAACTCCATAAACTGAAAACTAACTAAAATAATAAATGAATCGAATCATATCATCCTCGAATAAAGAGAACTCACTGCAGCTCTGTATACTGGAATGCAAATGCTACTGCTGGTCTGGAACTCATGTCTCTGAACCTATGGTGTAACATAAAGAGAAAGTACCATAGCACAAATGCATCAATACAACTGGGTTACTGAGTATACGAGTGAGGTAGGATAAATAAAAAGGGTTTACATGCATAAGCAATGCTAACTTACTGACTATTATGAATGTAACAGTGAAAACATGCATACATAATAACTGGAAACGTAAATACGTAATGGTGGATATGTACACTAATAGATGATTTACTGACTTCTGACATGATTGAAACTATGGTTCTGTCAATATGGGTGACTGTGTCTGATAGTCCTGGGTCAGATGGAACTATCTGAGTTCCGTACTATAATTGAATTTGACTATATTTGGCATCCTGGTATACTGATATCTGAAGAACTATTTGAGTTCTTTTACTAACACTGAGCCTAAAACTGTGGGAGGTAGTTTTTTAACCGACATGCCCCAATAAGTTGGGGTCCAATCTCTGCCCCGACTGGAGGGGTGTCAATACCGCGCCACTGGTAAGGACAGTTATGAGTGACCCTCAACTAGCAGGTACTCAAATGACAACAGTGAGAACTCTCAACTGACAGTTTAAGCCACCTCATTAACCCTAGACTGATAGGTTAAGATGTCTCAACCTACGCTGGCTACGTAGCTCTAGAACACAAGGATAACTACAAATAATCATACCCTAAACTGGCAGGTAAGTTCCCATCCTTGGGTTGACTCAGTGATAACTTCTACTCCCATCTGATGAGAATGAACATGATTTAACTGACGTACAAGGACTGAGTAACTGACTTTTATTAAATGGCAGAATAGCACTACTATCTGAGATTTTGCTGAGATCATGACATTTCGTAGGTTTCCTGAGTCACATAACTGACTGAGTTCTATAGATCTTGGCTTGACTAAGATTATCAGGGTAATATGACTTGGCTCAAGGCACACAACTATATTTTTCAGGTACGAATACCCCCAGGACTCGATGGAAGGAAACTAACACACATTACATGACTTGATCACTAGATTTGAGTCCACAATTCATAATATCGTACATAAGGGATTTCATAATAAGCATGATTATCAATAATGTATTGCATGGAAAGGATTTCATGCCACATGAAAGTACTTTCACAACCTTAATATCATGTTCATTGCATAATCGTACTAGCAATACATATCAATAGCATAGAAGTTCATGTGAAATCATCTTAAGAGTTGGAATAGCTTGTCATTTAAATACTATGGGGTCATGGGAACATGAGTTTTAGCATTTTAGGTATTTTAGCAAACACCTTGCATCCTTACTTGGGGGCATAGGTTTTCTCAACAATTTTAATCATCTTGAACCACCCAAATTCATGGGTTTTAACTACAAGCATGCACCTTGCATCCTTACTTGGGGGCATAGGTTTTCTCAACAATTTTAATCATCTTGAACCACCCAAATTCATGGGTTTTAACTACAAGCATGCATACGTCATGGAAGTCAACTTATATTAATATATTAAAGCATAAACAATGATCATTAACATGAAAAACATCACATATCAACAAGGAAATCAAATTTTCTCATTTAAAAGCATGGTTCTTGAACTCTATGAACGAAAAGGGTCCATAGATGAACACTACGCATACCTGACTCAAGGTTCTTGATGTTTTTGAACTTGAAGGATTTGAAATCCTTTAATTCTTGAAGAAGATTGGGTTTTGTTCTTGGAGATTAAATTTAGAAAGAAACCCTAGTTTTTATTTGTGAAATAATAATAAGCATAATGGCTGAATTGAGACTTATGTAGGTATATATAGGCGAGTGGTAAGTGACCAAAATACCTCTGTTAAGATGACCTAGAAATAAACTGAATGTGGCATGTGATTTTCTGGCTGACGATCCATCAGACACTTTATGTTCCATCACTTAGCCCGTCAGACGTGGACCAAAAATGGTGTTCACTGGATAAGAGTTGACGGCCTGGATGGCGATCTATCACAACTTTGACGATTCATCAACTCGTTCGTCAATCCTTATCCAGTACGTGGCTCAACTTTCTTGGCTGTGATGGTCAAAGTGGCGGTCCGTCAACTTGGTCGTCATACTTGGGTGTTTCGACAATTCAAAGTAAAACGTCTATAACTTCTTTGTTTGATGTCAGATTTGGACAAAATTGGTACTGTCGGAAAGCTAACTCAATTTTCCACGTAATAAAAAGTGAAAAGCTCAAAAATACCTTAGGTAAAAATATAGGTTTGCATTTTAAAGTAAGTCCTAGCACCCTTGAGATGATTTTTAGTAAGGAAAAAGGCACAGGTATTACAACATCCTCCTCTTGAGAACATTCGTCCTCGAATGGAACTGACTGAGAGGGGAAATCTTAATCTGAACATAAGTCAATGGAACATGATTTTATGACTGACAAACTAAACGTGTTCTACTGAACCGTCATAGCTGATGCACGTGTAACTGATTCATGAATGCATGACTGAGGTTCTCATAATGAGAATGCATATCTGATGCATGATTATTTACTGGACTGATACATATATGCATGACTGAATATGCAATGGTACTTGATTCCAAATTTGTGATTAAACATGAACACAAAATGAAATATCAAGTTGTATTGAATGTTGAACGTGAAACTGAATAAGCTTAAGGAGGACTGTTACCTTGAGCTTAATCTGGGTTGGCAGAGAAAATGTAAGGGTACTTGGTATGCATGTCTATTTCTGTTTCCCAAGTAGCTCCCTCAATGGAATGATTTCGCCAAAGAACTTTGACTAGAGGGACTTTTTTGTTCCTCATCCTATGAATCTGATAGTCTAAAATTTCAAATGCAATCTCTTCATAAGGGAGGCTATCCTGAACATCAATGTTCTGAATAGGGACTACAACTGCTGGGTCACCTTTGTATTTCTTGAGCAGAGAGACATAGAAGACCAGATGAACTGAGGCTAGATTTGAAGGCAATTCGAGCTCATAAGCTACCTTGCCGAAGCAACTTAGAATCCTGAAGGGACCGACATAGTAGGAACTGAGTTTCCCTTTCTTGCCAAACCTCTTCACTCCCTTCATAGGAGAGATCTTGAGATAGACATAGTAATTGACCTCGAACTTGAGATCCTTTCTACGAACATCTGTATAGGACTTTTGTCAGCTCTGAGCAGCCTGAAGTCTCTCTCTAATCAACTAAACTTTCTCTAAGGCATCGAATACCAAGTCAGGATCGATGACTGAGGCCTCACTAACTTCGAACCAACCTATTGGAGATCTGCACCTTCTACCATTGAGAGCTTCGAATGGAGACATCTGAATACTGGAATGATAGCTATTGTTGTATGCAAACTCAAATCAAGGGCAAGTGGAAATCCCAACTTCCCTTAAAATCAATTGCATGCGCCCTTAGCATATCTTCAAGAGTCTAAATGGTCCTCTCTACTTAGCCATCTATCTAAGGATGAAATTTTGTACTGAGATAGAATTGGGTACCAAGACCCTTTTGGAATGATTTCTAAAAGTGAGAGGTAAAGTGTGTACCTATGTATGAGATGATAGATAATGGAACACTGTGTAGTCTGACCAACTCCCTGATATAGAGTTTGGTGTAATCCTCGACTGAATAAGAGGTACGAACTGGAAGGAAATAAGCTAACTTGGTCATTCTGTCTACAATAACCCAAACTGAATTATACTGATCATGAGTTCGAGGCAAACCCATCACGAAATCCATGTTCACTTCTTCCCTTTTTCAAGTAGGAATGGTGAACTCCTTCCTAGACCTACTAGGTTTCTGATGCTCTATCTTAACCTATTGATATGTAGAGCACTTAGCCACAAACTCTGCAACATCTCTTTTCATCCCACTCTACTAATAGATCTCCCACAAGTTATAGTATATCTTAGTGGCCCTTGGATGAATAGAGTATCTCACACGATATGCCTCTGTAAGAATTCACTGCCTCAATTCATCTACAACTGGAACACACTGACGACCCTAGCAACAAAGGACACCATCTCCCCCATAGGAGAAAGCCTCTACTTTCTGATTCTGAACTAACTTTTTTAGCTTGACAAGGTTGGGATCCCTGTATTGCTTTTCTTTCACCTCGAAAACTAGAGATGACTCTGAACTACTCTGAACACATACACCACCCTCTGAAGAGTCGACTAAGAGAACGCCTAGTCTGGCAAGATGATAAATTTCCTGGGCTATCTTCTTCTTGCTATCCTCAATGTGAGAAACACTACCCATGGAGAGTCTACTAAGAGTGTCGGCCATAACATTGACCTTGCTCGGATGATAAAGGACACTCATGTCATAATTCTTCAAGAGCTCTAACCAGCTTCTCTAACAAATATTGAGATCTTTCTGAGAAAAGACATACTAGAGGCTCTTATGATCTGTGGAGACATCTACATGAACTTTGTATAAATAATGCCTCCAAATCTTTAAGGCAAATACTACGGCTGCTAACTCAAGATCATGAGTAGGATAATTCTTCTCATGAGGCTTTAGATGTCTGGAGAAATAGGCTATGACCTTACCATGCTACATAAGGACACAACCTAAACACACTCTGCATGCATCATAATAGACACAAAACCATCTAAACCATCTGGAAGAGTTAGAACTGGGGCTGAGGTGAGTCGAGTCTTCAACTCTTGAAAACTTTTCTCGCAAGAATTTGACCACTAAAACTTAACCTTCTTCTAAGCCAATCTGGAAATAGGAGATGTAATAGAAGAAAATCCCTCGACAAAGCATCTGTAATAGCCAGCCAAACCCAAAAAACTCCTGATATCTGATGGAGAGAGAGGGCAAGGCCAGTTTTTTACTATTTTGGTATTCTAAGGATCTACTCTAATGCTATCACCAGAAATAAAATGGCTAAGGAATGCTACTAATCTTAGCCAAAATTCTCACTTACTAAACTTGGCGAACAACTGATGATCTCTTAGAGTCTGAAGAACAATCCTGAGATGGTCTGAATGATCATGCTCCATTCGAGAATAGACCAGAATATCATCTATGAAGACTATGACAAACATGTCCAAGTACTGCTTGAGCACACGATTCATAAAGTCCATAAAGGCTACAGGGGCATTGGTATGACAAAAGGACATGACTAGAAATTTGAAGTGACCATATCAAGTACAAAAAGCTATCTTTGGGATGTCATATTCCCTAA
Organism: Capsicum annuum; assembly: GCF_002878395.1. NCBI lineage: Eukaryota > Viridiplantae > Streptophyta > Magnoliopsida > Solanales > Solanaceae > Capsicum > Capsicum annuum. The sequence goes on along the minus strand of NC_061111.1, from coordinate 210,024,668 downwards.
CACTGAGCTGATGATAGCCTGATCTGAGGTCTATCTTAGAGAAATAACTGGCACCTTAAAGTTGGTCAAACAAACCATCTATTCTGGGAAGTGTATTCCTGTTCTTGATCGTAACTTAGTTGAGCTGACAGTAATCAATACACATCCTGAGAGAACCATCTTTTTTGTATGCGAATAAGACTAGTGCACCCCATGGGGATACACTGGGACTTATGAATCCCTTATCTAAGAGATCCTTCAACTGATCTTTCAGTTCCTTAAGTTCTGCTGGTGCCATTCTTTATGGCAGAATAGAGATAGGCTGAGTATTTGGGAGAAGGTCTATGTCGACGTCTATCCTTTACATGCTCGAGATGATACACACACCCCTTTGAAATCATTTTCCTTGCCCGAAGGTAGGAAACAAGATGAACCCTGAAAAATGAGGTACAACCCTTCCACTCTAGGACGGGATTATTCGAGAACTAAAATTGAACTATTCGGGTCCTGCAGTCGAATATGGCATAGTTGGAATGAAGCTAATCCATACTGAGAATGACATCAAAATTAGTCATCTCCAACTCGACTAAATCTGCTGATGTGGATTTCTAAACTATCATAATCGGGCAGTTCCTATATACCCTCTGGACTATGATGGTTTTCCCACTGGGGTAGAGACTGAAAAGGGCTCTACTAAAATTTAGGGACTGATTCTGAAATCACCTTCTATGTATAAAGTGACAAAATATAATGATGCACCTAGATCTAGCAAAGCATAAACATGAACATGGAAAATCTGTAACGTACCAATAATGACATCAGGAGAATTTTCCTGATCCTATCAAGTTTGGAGAGCATAGAGTCTGTTTGGGCGTTGCACACTAGTAGTATGGGATGTAGCACCCCGCTGGTTCGAGTGACCGAACTAAGCTGTGGAATGATTTTCCTGACCCTGATAACTGGATTAAGGACAATCTCTAACTCTGTATCCTGGCTTACCACATCTAAAACAAACATCACTACCAGCTCTGCAAACACCCTAGTGGTTCTTACCATAAGTTTGACATAGGGGATTAGTTCGGGCATGGCTAACACTGCCCTAAGTTTTAGAGCTGGGTGCTCTATCTTTAAACTTGGGAGCTGGAGCACTGGCTGAAGAATGAACTAGAGCTGATGACTTGGGACAAAATTAAGAACAATTTTCTCCCTCTAATTTTTGTTAAGCAAAACTAAAATTGCCTGATCTTGCTCTCTTATTCTGCCTCTCCCTAGCCCTAACCTTTTTCTTCTCTATTTTCTGAGCATGGGTCATGAGCCTGGCTAAAGTCATATCACTGTTAACATTCCAGATCTACACTCATTTACCATGCTATCAATCACTCCTGACATGAACTTGCTCATCTTAGCCCTATTGTCTATAACCACATGAGGGGTATATCTGGCTAGCTGAGTAAATCTAAGAGAAAACTCCCTAACCATCATATTTCCCTGCCTGAGGCTGATAAACTTAAGAACTTTGGCCTCCCTCAGCTCTTGGGGAAATAATTTATCTAAGAAAGCCGTGACAAATTCCTCCCACTCTATAGGACCTCTATCTTCTAACCTCTCAGACTTCTACTATTTGTACTTAGTGTGAGCAACATCCTGTAACTGGTATGCGGATAACTCAGCGCTCTGAACAGAAGTAACTCCCATGATGTCAATGACCTTCTAGACTTGGTCAATGAACTTCTGAGGGTCTTCATCAGAATTAGACCCGAAGAAAGATTGAGGGTTCATTTAGGTAAAGTCCCAAATTCTAGCTGTTGTAGAATTGGCCACTGGATTGGCCATAATAACTAGTGGCCATTCATTTTGGGAAGCTATGGAATGATCAAGTGTTGTGAATGCAGCTCTAAACTCCGTATGAGAAACATACTCTCCCAAAGGGTTTTCTGGATAAAGAATTGGCTGGTTTCTTCTCTTTGGAGACATATTCTGAAATAAGAGAAGAATGAATTTGACTGAGATTTTAACTTGAGATTATGCTCACTAGCACAACATAAAAACTAAAAGAAGGGAAACTGTTCCTAAAATATCTCATAGCCTCTGGCATATAAATTTGGCACCGTAACACACCTATGTACAAGACTCTACTAGATATAGCTTTCAGATTTCCTAGGACTCTATTGAACCTTAGGCTCTGATACCAAGTTTATAATGCCTCAATTTTATGAACCAGAATGCTACATGATGATCATGACCCCGAGGGACCACAAGCTAACCCATGACTGATATTTATACCTATACATTGCTTAACATTCATGTGATATACAAAAAACATGAACATGTAGGCCATAAGGTTCAAATGAATAAAGAATCTAGTAAAATAACATCCATATAGGTGAAATATACCCAAAACAACTAAAAACTGAATGAAATCTGAACTAAATCTGAAAGCCTCTAAACACTGTCTGAATAAGAAGTTGAAGGAACATGTCTCCAACTAACTCCAAACTAAAAGCTAACTGAAATAATAAATGAATTGAATCATATAGTCCTCGAATAAAGAGAACTCACTGCAGCTCTATATACTGGAATGCGACTGCTACTGCTGGTCTAGAACTCATGTCTCTGAACCTATGGTGTAACATAAAGAGAAAGCACCATAGCGGAAATGCGTTAGTACAATTGGGGTACTGAGTATACGAGTGAGGTAGGCTAAATAAAAAGGGTTTACATGCATGAGCAATGCTAACTGACCTACTATTATGAACGTGAGAGTGCAAACATACATACATAATAACTGGAAACGTAAATACCTAATGGTGGATTTGT
>NC_061111.1:209868847-210018872 GCF_002878395.1 Capsicum annuum | reverse complement strand
ATACATACATAATAACTGGAAACGTAAATACCTAATGGTGGATTTGTACACTAGTACATGATTTACTGACTTCTGACATGACTGAAACTAGGGTTCTGTGAACATGGGTGACTATTTCTGACAGTCCTGGGTTTGATGGAACTATCTGAGTTCCATACTATAATTGAATTTGACTGTATCTGGCAGTCTTGGTATACTAATATTTCAAGAACTATCTGAGTTCTTTTAATGACACTGATCCTAAAACTGTGGGAGGTAGTTGTTTAACCGACATACCCCAATAAGTTAGGTTCCAATCTCTGCCCCGACTGGAGGGGTCTTAATACCATGTCACTAGTAAGGACAGTTGTGAGTGACCCTAAACTGGAAGGTACTTAAATAAGAATGGTGGGGACCCTTAACTGACAGGTTAAGCCACCTTATCAGCCCCAGTCTAATAGGTTAAGATATCTCAACCTACGCTAGCTACATAGTTCTAGAACACAAGGATGACTGCTAAGAATCACACCCTAAACTGGCAGCTGAGTTTCCATCCTTGGGTTCACTCGGTGCTAACTTCTACTCCCATCTGAAGAGAGTGAACATGATTTAACTGACGTACAAGGACTGAGTAACTGACTTCTGTTGACTGATGGAATAGCACTACTATCTGAGATTTTGCTGAGATCATGACATTTCGGAGGTTTCCTGAGTAACATGACTGACTGAGTTCTATAGATCATGGCTTGACTAAGATTATCGGGGTAACATGACTTGGATCTAGGCATACAACTATATTTTTTGGGTACGAATACCCCCAGGACTCGATGGAAGGAAACTAACACACATAACATGACTTGATCACAAGATTTGAGTGCACAATTCATAATATCGTACATAAAGGATTTCATAATAAGCATGGTTATCAATAATGTATTGCATGGAAAAGATTTCATGCCACATGGAAGTACTTGCATAACCTTAATATCATGCTCATTGCATAATCATACTAGCAATACATATCAATAGCATAGAAGTTCATGTGAAATCATCTTAAGAGTTGGAATAGCTTGTCATTTAAATACTATGGGGTCATGGGAACATGAGTTTTAGCATTTTAGGTATTTTAGCAAACACCTTGCATCCTTACTTGGGGGCATAGGTTTTCTCAACAATTTTAATCATCTTGAACCATCCAAATTCATGGGTTTTAACTACAAGCATGCATACATCATGGAAGTCAACTTATATTAATATCTTGAAGCTTAAACAATCATCATTAACATAAAAAACGTCACATAACAACAAGGAAATCAAATTTTCTCATTTAAAAGCATGGTTTTTGAATTGTATGAACGAAACGGGTCCATAGATGAACACTACGCATACCTGACTCAAGGTTCTTGATGTTTTTGAACTTGAAGGATTTGAAATCCTTTGATTATTGAAGAAGATTGGGTCTTTTTCTTGGAGATTAAATTTAGAAAGAAATCCTAGTTTTTGTTTGTGAAATAATAATGAGCATAATGGCTGAATTCGGACTTATTTAGGTATATATAGGCGAGTGGTAAGTGACCAAAATAACCCAATTAAAATGAACTAGAAATAAAATGAACGTGGCATGTGACGGTCCGTCAGACCCTTGATGATCCTTTACTTATCCCGTCAGACATGGATCATAAATAGGGTTCACTGGATAAGAGTTGATGGCCTGGATGCCAGTCCTTCACAACTTTGCCAATCTGTCAAGTCATTTATCAATCCTTATCCAGTACGTGGCTCAACTGCCTTGGCTGTGACGGTCAAAGTGGCGGTCCATCACTTATGTGGCGGTCCGTCAACTTGGCCGTCATACCTGGGCATTTCAATAGTTCTAAGTAAAACATCCATAACTTCCTTGTCTGATGTCGACTTTGGACAAAATTGGTACTGTTGGAAAGCTAACTCAATTTCCCACGTGATAAAAAGTGAAAAATTTAAAAATAACTCATTTACAAAGATAGGTTTGTATTTTAAAGTAAGTCCTAGCACCTTTGAGATGATTTCTAGCTAGGAAAAATGCACGGGTATTACAGTTTTCTTTTAGTTCTTGTGTTAGGTAGATTTTTATTTTAGTTTACTTATTACTATGGCATTGTGGAATAAACATGAGTTTAGTGGTTGGAAATCTTATCTTGATGATCCATATCTATATTGTGATGGACCTCACTTTTGGTAAGATTATAGATATGCTCCTCAGAGAGAGATGTGTGCACCATCTCCATCCTATCGAGAGTATAATTGTTCTTTATGTGGTGGTCAAGATGGACATTGGAGTAATTTTCCCAATCCCCCCTCCCCTTATTGAGCTAACCTAAATTCTAGTTCTTCTTATGAGTTTGATAGGTCTTATAGTTAAGAAAAAAAAGAACGCAGCACCGGTAAGAGTGGCATTTAAGCTATGTTTCAATGCATGTTAGATCTTTAGAAAGAAACGTATGATATCATATGTGATATGCATCAATACATGAAGTCAATCATTTATAAAGAGATAGATATAGAGGTCAATCATTCGAAGCATTCTTTTATATTATGTTTAGATGATATCTTAGTTGTGGAATCATTTAAAATAATAGAAGAGTGTGAAGATGAGGAGAAAGAATCCTATATTAATGTTGATATTGATGATGATAAATCCTCGGTGATTTCCCAACCAACCAAACCAACCATGAGGGATGATACCAGGATTAAGAAAATAATACTAGAGTCAAAAGAAGAAACCAAGCCTATCTTTTATAAAGACTCTAGCCCATTTCAGGGTAAAGAGGTCGAGAAGGATGCAACTCCAAAATTAGGGAGAAGACCTCACTTGAATCACTTTTCAACATTATGCTTGGTGGATGTGATGAAAGTCAAATCACCTAAGCAAATAATGAATTTTGGAAATGAGGAGGAAAATTTCTATATTTGAGAGTTTGTCTTTTTGAAAAGGTATAATACAACCCCAATCTTGAAGGCCAAGAAGCTTAAAGATCGATGTCCATTTAGTGACTTTTTAAGATTATCACCATTGCCAAATGAGCCCACACGAAAGTTTGATGCAAAACTAGGCAAGCGGTTTAAGTCATTGAAGTGGCGTGATAGAATTTTTCTTATCATGCTCTCACATTTGCCCAATGTACCTAAAAGATATAAAGATCGAAAAATGGGCCGATTATTCAAATCATCTAAGTGGTGGGATAAAGGATAAAGTACTTAAGGTATCTTGATGAATTCTAAGTAGTCAAGATAACCTAGCCATACCATGACATTAAATTAGGCGCCGCTTGGGAGGCAACCCAAGGTATTTTGTTGTTTGTATTCGTATTATCTTATTGACATTAGATCTTCGCAACCATGGTGCCACAGGTATGTTTCTAACTCTCCTATTTTGGTTTGATGCATTGGGGACATTGCATGATTTTAAGTTGAAGGTGGGGCTACTTGTGGGTATTGATGTCCTTTTCGGGTTTTTATTGTCGTACCTCTTTTTCCTAGAGTCTTATTCATTGTACAGCAGGCATGTTTAGGCGTATTGTGATTTGTTGTAAAATATTGTAGTTGACTAGGACAAATACAAGTACCTTAGATAGTTAATATGTTTTTGTTGATTTTTGAACACCTCTCCAATGGTCTGTTTTATAACTATGTGATATGGATTTATGTGTGACCACTGTGCATCTTGTTATGGAATTTGTACTTTTGACATGATAACCATTGCTAAATAATTGCATGAACTGAATGGGTAGTAGCTTGTGATGTACCTTTGTGCCATGTGTGTGAGAGATAGTACCTAGTTCCAGTTGTGGGTTAAATAAGAACTTTTCCGGTTGGTCTTGCCTTAGTTGTAGGATAGCGGTTAGGAAAGAATCATAGGTTGTTGTTGATATTAGTTTACTTTTAGCCTAAATGACCTTCCATGTGTGAATAATATCCCTCGATACTAATTTTGAGCCTGAATGCCTATTCTTTTTATATTACCTATCACCTTCCCATTTGTATCACAATAAACCTCTTTTAGCCATGGTCCTCCTTGGACATTGTGCACTTTGACTTAGGCAAATAACCTAAGTTGAGGGTGGCTATAATAGGGGTGTGTGATGTAAAGTGAGTATTAAGAAGGGTAAAAAAATACAAGGCTAGGTGTGGTAGAAAAAGAATGATAAAAGAAAAGTTGTGAAAAAAAATAAATGAATAAAAACTACACCCAGCTTGAATGTGCTTTAATCAAGAAAGGGAGAAATAAGGTAAGGGTTGATAAGTGAGACCCCAAAATTAGTGTAGTGCCAAGGAGGCTTAGTTACTTTAAATATCCTTGTGTATCATACCATCCCCAAGCCTACATTAGAAGCTGAAGAAAAGTCCTATAGTGATCCTAACTTAATTGTCTGAAAACTTTGGTAATGAAAATAAGAGTAAGCTTATGGAATTTGACATACATTGACTAGAACTTCTTTTTGAGAATGAGTGTCTCTTGACCGTCCCAAAATTGACATGCTTGAGTTCACATATTAGTGAGAAGGGACATCTTTGTAGTAAGGGCACACTGGTTATATTTCTAGTTGCTAACTTGTTTGGATAGTGTAATCTTAGTACATGCATGGTTGTTGTTGCTCAATTGATGCCATATCTTGATTTCTGTGTGTCGTATTATTGTCCTTCAATAATATGCATAGTTTTTTAAAAAATTAATTGACCTTGGAGATGGTGAAGATGTTTTGAGATAATATGGATGGTTGACTATCGAATGTACTTTGTATCCTCTTGGTTGTGTTTTAGTTGCTTGAGGACAAGCAATCATTTTAAGTTGAGGGTGTTGAAGTGTGAGTAGATGCTAATACATTTGAGGCTTTTAACTAAGAATAATTGCAAAGTCTTAAGCAACTTTTATTGTTTTTGATTGTTTTCTCTTTGATATTGCAGTAAAAGTCAAGATGCAAGAGCACCAGCAATAATGAAAGTAAAAAAGTTGATTTCTGAGCAAGTAAAGAGGGAAGTACAGCTGACGACTTATCTGATAAGTCGTCAGCCTTGTCATAAGCTATCAGAGTTGTTGTCAGCCTTAGACAGAGAATAATATTCAGTTGGAAGAACTAACAACAATATGTGATAGGCCATTAGAGTTGTGATAAGCCATCAGGCTCGTCGCCAAGCTTAGGAAGTTCTTGAGAACTTAAAGTGAAGAAGCGACAAAAATTCTGATAAGTCGTCACATATCTAATAAACCGTCAGGCTTTATCATCAACTGAAGACAGAACTTGTTCAAATATGATGAGGAGCTAACGACTTTCTTGATAAAGCATCAGACTTCTGATAAGCCATCATACATGTCATCGTCTATCCGAGAAAATATAGTGATCTATGATTTTGTTTCCATAATTAGGATGAAGTATTTAAAACATATGTTAGGGTTTTCTAATCATAAAAGGGGCGAAACATCTAAAACTTATTCCAAGGGAGTTTAGTTTTCTTTTTGGCTCTCTTAACTTAGAATTCAATTTTCAACTCTTTGATTTGGTTGTGGGAATTTTCTCTTGAACTTAGAAGAGAATCACTTCAGACTTCATCATTTGTAAGTTTAATTACTTTGAATGATGATTACAATTGTTGCTATCTTTTTCTTTCTCATGTGAAACTAAAACCCACAACTAGGTTTGTGGGACCGATGATTATTCCCCCATGGATTTAATAGTTGGTTAGGGTTTGAGTGATTGTGGGGACGTCTTAATAATTCCTTTGTTATGATTGTTATTTATTGGCTGCAAATAATAAATCCCGCCTTATGTTGATTTGCTCGAACTTTGAAATAAACTAAAGGTGGTGAATTATCAACAAGGATTTGGGAAGATTAAGCTCCCATCTAATGGTTAATGTTGTAACAAGATTGATCAACTTAAGATAAAATTAGTATGAATAGAATGATTTCCTAAGGTTGAGAGAATTAGGGAGTTCAACATCTAGGTAGGTTGAGAAACACTTAGATGGACTGTCGAAACAGATAATTTGGTGTTTTTCATAAGTCATAAGAATCCAGTACTACAACTATCATTTAATAAGGGGTTAATAATCATAGTGATCACAACTTTAGTTTCTCTATATCCTTGATTTGAAATATTGCAGTTTAATCTTTGAGTTCTAAGGCAAATTGAAGTGTTATAACTTTTGTTCAATCATTAAAAACCCCTATTTTATCTTTTCGTATCATTTATTTGAATTTAACTTGTAGCTATAATTTCAAATTAGTTTAATCATCACTCACATTATTCCTCGTGGATTCAACCCCGATACCAAAGTTGGGTAAATATATTGACGACGGTCGTCTTGCACTAAATTGATGTGTAAGTAGAGTGTTATCAAAGGACAGTTGGACTAACCCTGTTGGTGCAAATCCCTTCCCCTTTGAGCCATTACACTACACTCCCGCATCCTATGGCCTGGCTTACCACATCTTAAACATACATCACTGCCAGCTCTATACACACCATTATAATTTTTACCATATTTCTGGAAAAGTGAATGAGTACGACCTATTTTCATGCTACCTTGAGATATAGAGTATAACGTGCGATCTCTACTGACATTTATAAAGTTTAGCACTGAAGCGCCAGCTACAGATGGATTTGGGGCTGAGAATTTTTTATGGAACTAGAAACGGTTACCACCCTCTAACCTTAGCCTAAAACTAATTGTTTTGACTATCTTATTCTTTCTATTTTTCATCCTACGATTCTCCCCCTTTCTCTGCTAAGTACGAATCCAAGCCTAGATAGAACAACAACCTGTGGGTTGTTCTGACAAACTACTGAATAAGCTAAGGTAGTGTAAGAAGTTCTGAATTCGGCATGGGAGACATGCTCTTCTAGGGGATCTGCCTGAACAGGATGAGGTGCTGACTGATTTCATGTTCTTCTTCCGTCAGTCTTTTTGTAAGGCATGTTCGGTATCAAAGGAAAAAAATGAATTATACTAAAAGTTTAACTTGAGATCATGATCACTCGCACGAAATGAATACTAAAAGAAGGAGCAACATTTCCTAAAACATCTTGTAGCCTATTGCCCATCAGTGCGGTGCACTACAAACTCATATACAAGACTCTACAAGATGCGGCTTTCAGACTCCCTAGGACTCTGTTGAACCTTAGGCTTTGATACCAAGTTTGTAATGACCCGAGAGTACACCTTGGGCATCACACGGTGCTTACGACCCCGAAGGACCACAAGCTAACCCATAAATGATATCTTCCATGAGCACTGGATAATAATACTAAAATAAATATGAAATTATGCTGAATTACCATAACATTCAAAAATTAAAATACTAATAAATAATAACATCTGGTAAAAACCTCTAAAAACTAAATACTATCCGATTGATCTAGTTTGAAAGCCTATAACTGAACTGTCTGAATATGGAGTTGATGGTACAAGCCCTTAACTAACTACTAAAATACTAATAGATGATGACTCACTACTAAATTTGCAATTACTGATTAGATCTGTCTAAGCACGGTTGGGAACCTAAGTGTCTGAACCTATGATATGAGAAATCATATTGCAAATAAAGAGTATGAATCAGTACATGGAATGTACTGGCATGCTAGATGAGGTAAGGTTGAATGCAAGGATTTATATGCATGAGATAATAACTGACTGAATGATATGAACATAACTAAATGAGAGTACATGAATAACTGAGACTACTAGAATTACTGAGTATACAATACTATGCACATACACTGTATTCGGGATTATACTAAAAGCGAGTAATGAGTTCTGATAACTAAATGACTGATATTTGAGATTTCTAAAAACTGGATTACTGATAATTGGATGACTATTTTTGACAGTCCTGATTCTGTAGAACTGAACTAAGTTCTATACTAAGTCTTGAACTAAAATTGTAACTGTGGGAGTGTTTATCTAACTGACATACTCCGATATAAGGTGATTTGGTGTCCAACCTGTAACCCCAATTGAAAGGGTGTTAGCACCTTGCCAAAGGATACTAACAAAGCTGGGTAAACCCTAATATGGAAGGAAGACCCATAATTTATATGTATGGTTGCGTAAACCCTACTCTGGCAGAAAGACGTCTTCCCTTACACTGGCTACATAGTTCTATAATGCAGGGACTGCTACTAAGGGTAAAACACTATACTGGCAGAAATGCCTCCATCCGTGGTTTGCTCGGTGCTGAATCCTACTCCCAACTGAAAGGACAGTGAACTGATCAACTAGACTGTACTAGGATTGACTAAGCCGTTACTGATCGAATAGGCTGACTGAAGTGGACTGATTTTTCTCAGTTCTGTAACTAACTAAATTCTACTATCCATAATGTTACTAAGACTATCCTGAGGCTTTTGTGATTCTAATTAAATAGCTATATTTTCGGGTATTGAATACCCCCAGGACTCGATAGCATCAATATTAATAGAACATGATAATACTTAAAATATGGCAATAGTCAACTATTCATAATGCAATCATTGAGATATTTCATCCTGCACTTGGCAGTCATAAACTTGTACATGAATAGGGATACATGCTAAAAGGTCATAATTACACCATTCAATTAATATAGGCATTCCAACAAACATTTGCAAGGCAATAACTTTAGAATGATAGTAATTTTAAACATGTAGTAATGGCTTGAGTTCAACACTAGGGTCACCAATTTGTCACAAATGTACAATTACCTCAATTATGCATTTTGTCAAACACCTAGGCGGCATTATCTAGTACTTGAGCATGAATAATATGTTGATGCATCATGACTACATTTATTAATTAACAATTCAAAGGTTTTTATATGCGGACTACAACAATTACATACATAATCTTTTTTACTCGTGAAAACTATAATTAAATCTTGAATTGAAACTCATACAAATGACATAAACATGAAAACAGCCGAATTGATACATGAATTTCAAGAAACTATTAACTTAAGAATTTGAAAAGGGTTCTTGAACTCCAAGGGTGGAAGAAAACCCAAGGTTGAACACCTAACATACATGAATCTTATGGATTCTTGAAGTTCTTGAAGGATTTCTTGAAGATTGACCTTGATTCTTGAAAATAGGGTTTTTTCATCTTTGAGAGAGAATATTTTATTCTTGAGAGAAAGTGAGGAAATAATGACATAATAGGGTATTTAGGGAATAAATTTTGTGTTAAAGGTTGACTGAGGTGAGGAGAAAAGGCCTTAATACCCTCAAAATTAAAATTCAGAATTAACTGAAAAATCCCAATCTGGCAAGATGGCGCAATGCGGCGCTATCGCATCGCGTCTTTGGAAATTGACAACTGGGAATTGGGGGCTTGGAATGACGTTGTCGGATCGTGGTGCCCTTTGATTTTGAATTTCACCCTTGGCGCGATGCGCCAGGATCGCGGAGCAACACTGGATTTTGACAATTGTGAACTGAAGGCTTGGTACGATGCACCAATACCATGATAAAACACTGGAAAGTGACCATTTCCATTTGGCTGGCCTCCGCGGCCCGGTGAAGTGCTAGTTGGCATACTGCTATACAAAAATGGCTCTAACTCTTTGTTTGGGTATCAGATTTGGGCAAATTTTATATCGTTGGAAAGATAACTGAATTTCCTACGTATTGGTGAGCTCTAAACTGAAAAATAACAAGTATTTAAAAAAATTTATATGGAATAAATCATGTACTGAGATTTAAAATAAGCTATGGAAATACGGGGTATTACACTTAACTTGTTTAAAGTTGAACAAGTAAACACATAGGTCCTATGTGGTATAATACACGTAGGATGCCATGTAGGAAAATAATTGGCCACATAGGAGGCCACATTGGACATAGGTGTCTAGTTCAAATTTATACAAGTTTGAGTGACTACTTGTGCACACTCAAACTTGGAGGTCATAGATGTAATTTGATGTCAAGTTAAAGGATATTTTTATGTATTATGCCTAACTAGAACTAGTTATCAATTCTTCTATATTTTAGTAAAGATTTCTATATCATGCCTATGTTATTCTGAGTAGAGTTACCAACTTAATCAACTAGAGTTAGTCAATTTAAGAGGTGCATTAGAGTTGCTGCACAAATCTTGTAATTAAGGTGTTACAATGTGGATAGGATTTAAAGTTTAATACTTGTGATTATTGGATTCTGTGATGACACTTTTGGCTTGAAGATAGTGGAGATTGCAGGAAATTATGTGAGATGGATCGTGGTTTTTTCTCTCTTGATCAAGGAGGTTTCCACGTAAATATTGACTGTTATTTATTTTCTGCACTTCACATTATCTTAATTATTTACTGTTTTAGTGCTTTAGGGACATCGTCCCATTACTTGTGATGGACTCGAATAAGCTGTCAAATCTAGACCCTCGATCTTTCATAAGCAAGGGAAAACACTAGCATAACAATAATAATACGGATAAGGAAATAGATAGATGCTCTATACTATAGCCTGTATTTATCACATGTAGGAGGGAAAATTCTTGACTACCCGCTAACCATCCCAGTACAATTCCTTACGTTAGGAAATAATAACAAACTTTCAAACAAACTATTAGTGAATAATGGTACAATCATATATCAAAATCATTATTCATAGACCAAATAATCACCAAATAAAATAAGTGAAACCTCTCCAATGTCCATAGACATAGTAATGCACATGAATGTGTTAAGTGTGGCCTATAGTATAAACATTGCATCTTTAGTCTTCTTGAAATAAAAAAGATTATTTAACCACCGTGACTTAGTTAAACCACCGTGACTTATTCTTGCTTTGCCCGTTCGCTCCTCTTCATCATTAAACAGTCAGTTATAACTTTTTCTTCAAAATGATTTATAAGTTCCTGCCCCTCATCCTCCCCACATAAAAAGAGTTTTCAGGACCTAAACTTTTGAAGAAGACCATTTCAGCGACAACTTGTTCTGAAGATGATTGAAAAATCTAGCTTTTTGGATATATCAAGCGCATATTTTCTCGCAACAAATTAAAACAGTGGTTACTCTTCAAGTTATTTGTAGGTTTGCCTAACTTTCTCAATTTTATAGACACAAATGTAGAGTACACCATTTACAAACATGAATAAAAATGTGTGATGATACTTATAGATATAAATTGCATTTAAAAGGGGTTATGTGTTGAATGGCTGTGACCCTTCTTTTAATGATTGTGACTCTCTTGAAGAGGTACTTTTACATTATTTTTCTTTTGGAAATATTTATTAGTATGGTCTTTAGACATGATAAGAAGGGTATTTTAGTAATTTTATGTTAAAATTGGTTTTGAGCCTAACTCACACCCCAAAAGACAGCTCAAGAGGGGGAGGATTGCCGAAGATTTATAAGGAGGCCACCCATCTCATTAACCACCAATGTGGGACTTTTTCTCTTTCTTCTAACATCCCCCTCACGTCCAGACCTTAACTGGGCATGAAAAATCTCTCCCAAATCTCAATCCGGAGGCCCAACTTTGGGTGAGATGGGTCTGGCTCTATACCATGTTAAAATTGGTGTTGGATCTAACTCACACCCCAAAAGCTAGCTCATGAGGAGGAGGATTGCCCAAGCCACATAAGGAGACCAGAGACCCTTTTCTTTTCCGATGTGGGATACTTAACACTTCCCCGCACGCCCAGGCTAGCTGTAGCGTGGACAACACGCACAGGCTAACTGGAGCGTGAACAATATATGAGGGGGCCCACCATTAGTGAATAAATATTTGGAATGGGCCTGGCGAGGTTGAGTTAGGCCTAAGATCAATTCTTGACATGGTATCAGAGCCAGGTTCATCCTCGTTTTGGGCTCCCGGTCCACGCGCCAGTGCCAGTTAGGCCTAGGCGTGAGGGGGGTGTTAGAGTGGGTAAAAGTCCCACATTAGTTGGGGAATGGACTAATGGTTTGCTTATATGGACTTGGGTAATCCTCCCCTCTTGAGCTAGGTTTTGGGGTGTGAGTTAGGCCCAAGACCAATTTTAACATTTTACATTTCGATTAAGGGCTTCCTACTTAAGAAGGGTATTTTGGTAATTTAATATTCATATAGATATAGATAGATATAGATATAGAAGTATAGACATAGAGCCTATGTGTTCTATTTCTCTCTTTCTAGCTCTATACATGTTGCATAATTAAGGATGATAATAAAAGTTTTCAAATGATCTGACATTGATTATTGCATTTGTTTATGAAAAAGTAATCCAAAAGAATAAGACTTACCAGCACCACAGATACTGAAGATGAGATTTAATTATGCGCAAACATGTACTTGCTAACATCCAAAAAGACGTGAGTCAATGGTTAAATATAATTGAGTATACTTTGCAGTAAATGTAGCTAAAGATATCATATAGTTAACCTGTGATTTAGAATTAAATTGCTCTGTCAATGAGATATCTTTTTTAGGTTATCATATATAGTAAATCATCTTACATAAAAGAGGATATCATGGAAAGGTAAAAGTTTAAAATGAAGAAAGAATGTGTTTTTCCATTTTTAAGAACTTTTTAATTCTAAAGCTTTCACATAAAATGTTTAATCCCACAAAATTATAGGATATTTGAGAACATTCTACATATGTGTAATTGAAAATCAATATTCAAAAGTCATATTTACTTTGTCAAAATCTATACCAAATTAAAAATAGACAGCGAGATTAAAAATAGGAAGTAGGTAAAAGAAACTGATTGAAATTTTAAGGCTTAAGTCATCGTTAGACACCTAAAGTTGTTCCGAAAATTCACTTAGACCCCTCAAGTAAGGGCTGTACCTATCAGGCCCCTAACACACATGAATTTTGATCCAATTAGGCCTTTTTTTTCTAATCATCAATAGACATAGAGTGTGTATAATACACTTGTCTGACGTGACAAAATTAATCAATTAAAATAAATACGTGGTAAAAAATAAATTGTAACTGAAATTGCTGATTCTTTTCATTTTTCTATTTAATTATCTATTTAATAATAATTTTTAATATAAAAAAAAAACACCCCCTACCCACCCACTCACTGTTATCGTCACACCACCTATTAGTTGGTAGTTCTTTCAAGTTGTGCTAGAGAGTCCCCACAAAGCCAGCTACACAATCAGCTGCATTCTCAATTTGGATAATTAGAAGCCTTATAGCTTGTAGAACATCAATATAGATCTTGCGGATACTTGGATCAATAGGCTTAATCTTCATCTACAGATGATCAAAAATCACTTGATTTTTGCTTCCATTTCACTTTTTGTCTCTATGGATCTGTCCGAAACAAAGCAGACAAAATTCCTCAGTAACTTCAACTCATTAAAGGTGTCACATCCCTTTTTTGTCCAAAAGGATCGAATCGAAGGGTTTTTCAATTAAAGTGACCATATTGAATAGGAATTATTTTATTTACAGAGTCGCCACTTGGAATTGAGTTATGGTATTCGAAGTCACTTTTTTGAATTCCTAATCAAAAGGAAAAAACTCTTTTATTTAGTCTGCGAAAATAAAAGACCAAGTAAGGAATTCTATTGACCGAAGAGAAGGTGTTAGGCACCCCTCGAGTCCTGTGGTTCTAGTACGGTTGCTTTTATTGACTTATCTTGACTAAAACTATTTTGGCAAATTATGTTAAGGCCTGAATTCACTCATTTTTTTATCTAAAATTTATCTATTATTTACATTAAATAAATCAGTAAATATTAATTTTAGAAAAATATTTGTCAAAGTGCATTACTGCATCCTTAAATTTCAAATATCCCAAAAAGATGTGTATGCCACATTCTTAATTAAGACGAATATTTTTGAACGTGTTGAAATATACCTAAACTCTTAATAATAAATTAAATCAAAATTCATTTGACATAATTAATTAAATCCATAAATAATTATTAAATTCTATTTATAAAATATTAAAATGTACAAATCTACGTATATTATATTAAACTAATATTATCTCCGAAATTTATTCTCTTCAAAATTCATACAAACCCAAATCATATTTTTAAAAGACAAGTTAACACAAAAATCACAATAATCTAATTTAAACATAAATATATGAAAAAGAAAAATTGAAAAAAACTGAAAATAAAGTTATATAAAATTCAAATGAGATATAATTAAAAAAATTATTAAAGATTAAATTAATGTCATATTTTTAATTATAAGTTGATATATGACGAAATGTTGTTAAATAAAGAGATAAATATAATTTTCTCATAAAGTACAAATAATAATAAAAAAATTTCCAATGAATTTAGCATTAACACCTTATAGCGTATTATTTCTTTTTTAAAAAAAAAACAGCGATAGTCACTGCCGGAGTTGGTGATGGCGAACGCAAGGGAGATGAGAAGGAAAGACCGATACCAACAGCTGACCTGAGGACTGGTGGTGTTGGGCTGTGGATTGGTTTTAGAACGTTGGCCATCCAGTGATCAGATCCGAAGTCAGCGTCAGAGAGGGGAAAGAGGATAGCAGTGCGGGGAAGAGAGAGGGAGATGGCAGCGCCGGTGGCTTCGCTGGTGTTGGGAAAGGGGAAGAGGTGGTTATCGGTAGAAAGTCGTCGATTTTAATGAATTTTTCGGTAATGCGGGAAAGAGGGAAGGGAAGACTGTGGCAGCAACGGTTGGTGAAGGAGGAGAAAGTGACAACATTGTTGTCTCA
This sequence comes from Capsicum annuum, assembly GCF_002878395.1. Classification (NCBI taxonomy): domain Eukaryota; kingdom Viridiplantae; phylum Streptophyta; class Magnoliopsida; order Solanales; family Solanaceae; genus Capsicum; species Capsicum annuum. The sequence continues at coordinate 210,004,242 of NC_061111.1, read as the reverse complement.
CCGATGGGAGGCGTAATGGAGTGATCGTAACGACTCCGGCAAGAACCAACCAAAGTCAACTTGAAAATAATCAGTTTTGGTATTTTTTTTTAAAACAGACGTTACATTCCGGTGAGGGAACGATTCTGAAAAGGATGGTTTCGTAAGTAAATTATTTTACATATATATATATTTATCTCTATATATACATATTTGATCTTTTATACAGTGAAAAGGAATTGAAGAATGCGTCGTTACTTGCCGTGCATATAAATGCGAATCTATGTACATATAAATTTACAGATGAACATATATGCATACAGTGGTATGTTAAATAATAATAGTGTTCATTTTTATTGTTTTTCTCAGCATATACAATTTAACATTCATATAAATATTCCACAATTTAATATATAATACATATTAACAAACAAATTCATATTCTAATTCCTAATAAAATTTAATACAGTAAGGAATGTAGGATTATAGAAGAACCTGCTGATGACTTAATCAAATACTACAGCAAGAAATGTTGTCACCGAAAATTTCAGAATGGAATTACGAAACTCGAATCACAACTCTTTCTTTCTTTCTTTGTCCTTCTAAGTTTTCTTTACTGTATTTTTCTCTCTGCTTTTTTTACTGTTTTTTTTTCTCCAGATGACTCTGCTATTATTTTCTGATTTCTGATAGTGTAAAACGTACATAAAAAAAATATCTGATAGTGAACATATATCTGTTGTTCTGGGGTGAGAAAGTCCCTTTTATAGAAGAAATTTAATAAATTAAATAATATTATGCCAAATATAAATATTTAATATAAAAATAATTTAAAATTTGAGGAGGATAAAAAATCACGTGTCTACATTTTGCCCCTCTTTGTGTGAAATCTCGAAGAGTTTTCCTACAATGAAGTAAACAAGATATTATTTTTGAACCTCCAATTATTTGGAAGGTAAAGAGAAAAATAAAAATAAAAATAAAAATAAAATAAAAAATGTGACCGAGTCCTATTTTTGGACCTCCTACCTATTCCGGGTTATAAGGAAATCAGGTCACAAGTTGTTCAAAGGTAATTTGGTGAGAGAAAAAGTTAGAGTCTAGTGAGATTTTGTCAAGATTCCAGTTAACAACTTCTGCCTTTTACATTCAAATGACTAAGAAAAATAAAAAAAAAATGAAATGAAAATTACAGACTCTAGAACCTCGATTCAAATCTTCATGCCTTGAACTTGAAAATTCATCCTGTTCTTCAATCGGATCTCTGAATTGTTATTTTTCTTCCGGTTCTTCAGGTAGGCTCCTGACTTCCAATTTCTTCACCATGTTTTTCAGGCGGGCTCCTGAATTTGTAATTTCTTCACCCTGCTCTTCAGGTGGGCTCCTGAACTTGCTATTTCTTCTCCCTGTTCTTCAGGCGGGCTCCCGACTTCCAATTTCTTCACCCTATTCTTTAGGCAGGCTCCTGACTCCCAATTTCTTCACCCTGTTTTTCAGGTGGGCTTCTGGACTTGCTATTTCTTCCCCCTGTTCTTCAGACGGGCTCCTGACTTCTAATTTCTTCACCCTGTTCTTCAAGCGGGCTCCTGACTCCCAACTTCTTTACCCTGTTTTTCAGCCGGGCTCCTGTATTTGTAATTTCTTCACCCTGTTCTTCAGACGGGCTCCTGGACTTGCTATTTCTTCACCCTGTTATTCAGGTGGTCTCCTGACTTCCAATTTCTTCACCCTATTCTTCAGGTTGGCTCCTGACTCCCAACTTTTTCACCCTGTTCTTCAGGCGGGCTCCTAACTTACAATTTCTTCACCCTGTTCTTAAGGTGGGCTCCTGGACTTGCAATTTATGATTTTCAAATATGTTCCTGAACTCAAAATAAAAGGTGGAACAGAAAAATAACATCTTATTCTTCAGGAGGGTCCTGAGCAAAAAGTAGATTCCCATTCTTTAGGAGGGTCCTGAGCAAAAATAAATTCCCATTCTTCAGGAGGGTCCTGAGTAAAAAAAAAATTTCATACAACACATATAAAATTGTTTCCCCAGTTTGTACTGGAAAAATTTATGTGTCACTAGATCTTAATATATCTTGTAAAGAATAAAGTTTACCATGACCGAAATCCAGCATCGGATGTTGTAACCATGCTTCTTAGATTGAGTGAAGTGTGAAATCATATCTTTTATCTGAAAACAATTATTTCATCTTTGTTCCAAACAAATAAAAATTGTGAGTTTTAAAACATGAGGTGGTTGGTTTGTGGCATTTGGCTTTTGAAGTAGTCGCTCTCGCACTTGCCATGCTCAACTCTTCTCCAAACCATGATAATATTCATTGAATTGACGTACTTCTGACTTAAAATTTTGACTACTGAGATCCTCAACTCAAATCATATTTCTATTGTATGATGCTTCTGAGTTTAACTTCCAATACATCCATTAAATTTTCACGAGTTTAAAATGGTCAAATCACAATCATCTTGAATATCTTACTTTTACTTTGAAACGTTGTCTCTGTGCATCGACCCTTTGTCTTACTTTGTACTCTTAAAAGAGTTGGTAGTAAGTTTGGAGTTCTTTCTCACTCGACCTGACGTGAATTTGACTCAAAAGACAACAAAAAATTTTCGTTTGATGACAAGGACACAAAAATCAAAACTTAAAATAAAATAAAAAGAAAAAGACAGTAGTCATCTCTTTTTCAAAACAAAAAGAAAACTTATCTGAATGTGGAAGCCAATTCTGGTGATTATGACATGCATTTGAATAAAATAACAAGATCTACCCACACCAATCATTACAACTTTTGTCCACTTATTGAGCTTGAAATTAAGTCAATCTTGAACTTGTTATTTCTTGATAACAACCTTTCTTCAGCTAGTGGCACCTCAATTGGTTTTTGCCAATGAGCCTATCTCCTTTTCATTTCTACCTTAGCTCACAGTCGTCTTATGGTGCCCGAAAGGGTTTTCACCAATAAGACTCTCTTATTTTCAATTTTTTTTGGATAAACACCCAAAATATGAAATATCATGCACTCATAACATGTTTAGCCTTGACATTCTCAAAGATTGGTGTGAAGGTCTTTCTTTGGTTGTAACTTGTCTTTTGGATAGGGTTAGAAAGAAAGATCGGCATGAGGCTCAAAAAATATATATAACATTGGGTGAAACATACAACTTTTGGAATCGATTCTTTTAAAAAAATAAATTTTTGCCCCAGTTTCATTTCATTCTGGGTAATTTGAATTTTTGATTGATTTTTTTTCTTTTTTCTTTTTTTCAACTTTTTTTTCTGACTTTAATTTTATTCCAAAAGAGGGGTATGAAGAAAAATAAAAGATCAAAGGGGTAAGCAAAGGTTGATTTATTATTCAGCTAGTAGAACAAAATGCCTTCATCATTTCAAATCTTTAAAAATATAAGTGCAAAAGATACATAACATAATTGTACATGAATATCATACATAATATCTTTTAAATGCATCAGCATTGGCCGACATTCCTTCCATTTTTCCTTCTACATCAGTTAGATATAACACGTCATTAGGTAAAACTTTCTTTACCATAAATGGCCCATGCCAATTCGGAGAAAATTTGCCTTTGGCTTCAATCTGATGGGGTAGAATGCGTCTTAGTACTAACTGACCAACTTCAAAATATCTGTGACGTACCTTTTTATCATATGATCGTGCCATTCTCTTTTGATATAGTTGTCCATGACATACCGATGTTAATCTTTTATCATCAATCAAGCTTAATTGCTCCAAACGAGTCTTGACCCATTGGTCATCATCAATTTCAGCTTCTACAACTACTCGAAGAGATGAAATTTCAATTCTTGTAGGTATAACTACTTCAGTTCTGTACACTAACAAGTAAGGAGTTGCACCAATTGAAGTTCGAACTGTTGTACGATAACCCAACAAAGAAAAAGGTAACTTTTCATGCCATTGTGGGGAACCCTGCACCATCTTCCGGAGTATTTTCTTTAAATTATTGTTGGCAGCTTCTACAGTTTCATTCGCATTTGGACGATAAGGAGTTGAATTTTGATGCATAATCTTAAATTGCTAGCACACTTCTTGCATCAGATGGCTATTGAGATTCGGAGCATTATCTGTGACAATTATCTTTGGAATGCTGAACGGACAAATGATGTTAGAGTGAATAAAATCAACCACAACTTTCTTCGTCACTGACTTGAAAGTCGCTGTTTCTACCCACTTTGTGAAATAATCAATGGCTACCAAGATGAACCTATGTCCATTCGAGACCTTTTGTTCAATTGGTCCAATTGTGTCCATTCCCCAAGCCACAAAAGGCCATGGAGCAGTCATTGTATGTAATTCAGATGGAGGGGAATGTATTAAGTCTCTGTGTACCTGGCATTCATGACATTTACGAACGAAATTGATGGAATCTCGCACCATGGTGAGCCAATAATAGCCTGCTCGGAGTATTTTGTTTGCCTAAACATACCCACTCATGTGTGGTCGACAAATCCCAGAATGTACTTTAGTCATGATTTTTGAAGATTCTTTAGCATCTACACACCTCAGAAGTCCAAAATCAGGAGTCCTCTTATACAAGATTTCTCCACTTAAGAAAAATCCACTAGACAAACGTCGAATGGTTTTTTCTTTATTACATCAGCATGTATAGGATATTTTTCAGTCTGAATATATTATTTTATATCATGGAACCACGACTCTCCATCAAATTCTTCCTCAACAACATTGCAATATGTATGTTGATCATGAATCTGTATATACAAAGGATCAATATAAGTTTTGTCGGGATGTTGAAGCATCGAAGATAAGGTCGCCAAAGCATCAGTAATCTTATTATGAGCTCTGGGAATGTGTTTGAACTTTATCGATACCAATCGTTGACAAAGATATTGCAAACAACCTCTATATGGTAGGATTTTCAAATCACGAGTCTCCCAATCTCCTTGTATTTGGTGGACTAATAAATCTGAATCTCCTAATACCAACAGTTCTTGGATTCCCATGTCAATGGCTAATCTCAATCCCAGAATGGAAGCTTCGTATTGTGTCATATTATTAGTACAGTAGAATCGAAGTTGAGCGGTTATAGGATAATATTGTCCCAATTCAGAAATAAGAACCGCTCCTATACCCACTCCTTTTACATTAGCAGCTCCATCAAAGAACAATTTCCAACCTGAATGACAATCATAAAAAATAACTTCATCAATGTACAATACCTCTTCATCTGGAAAATAAGTCTTCAATGGATTATACTCCTCATCAATAGGATTTTCAGCCAAATGATCCGCCAAGGCTTGAGCTATAATTACAGTTCGTGTCACATAAACAATATCAAACTCTGTGAGCAATATCTGCCATTTCGTGAGTCTGCCTATAGGCTTAGGCATCTGAAAAATGTACTTTAAAGGATCCATACGAGATATAAGGTAAGTAGTATAAGATAACAAGTAATGTTTCAGCTTTTGGGCTACCCAAGTTAAGGCGCAGCACGTCTTCTCAAGAAAAGTGTACTTAGCCTCATAAGTGGTAAAAAAAATTTTGAGGTAGTAGATGGCTTGTTATTTTCTACCCTTGACATCATGTTGACCCAATACACAACAAAAAGAATTGTCTAAAACAGACATGTACAATATCAAGGGTCTGCCTAGCTCTGGAAGAACCAAAATAGGCGGATTCGACAAGTATCTCTTAATTCTATCAAATGTCTCTTGACATTGTTCAGTCTATTCAACTTTAGCATTCTTCTTCAATAACCTAAATATTGTCTCATAAGTTATTGTAAGTTGAGCAATGAATGTACTGATATAATTCAACCTTCCAACTAAGCCCATCACCTTTGTTTTATTTTTCGGTAGAGGTAAATCTTGGATAGATTTTATTTTTGAAGGATCTAACTCAATACCCCATCGACTGACTATAAAACCCAAAAATTTTCCTGATGAAATTCTAAATACACATTTTTCTGGGTTAAGTTTGAAATCATACCTTTGAAGCTTTTCAAAGAATTTTCTCAGTTCTTTGACATGGTCAGCCTGCTCTCTTGACTTAATGATCAAGTCATCCACATAAACTTCAATCTCTTTGTGCATCATGTCATGAAAAACTATTGTCATTGCCCTCATATAAGTTTCCCCAGCATTCTTTAGTCCGAAAGGCATGACTCGATAACAATATGTCCCATATGGAGTAATAAATGATGTATTTTCTGCATCTTCTGAATCCATAATGATCTGATGATACCCCGCATGACAATCCACAAAAGAAGCCAGATCATGTTTAGCACAATTATCCAACCAAATATGGATATTGGGAAGTGGAAGATTATCTTTAGGACTTGCTTTATTTAGATCACGATAATCAACACACACCTAAAATTTGTCATCCTTTTTTGGAATAGGGATAATATTTGCTAACCAAGTAGGATATTGGGCCACTCGAATGACTTTAGCCTCGAGTTGCTTCGTGATTTTCTTTTTTATCTTTACACTTATGTCAGTTTTGAGCTTTCATAGCTTTTGCTTGACAGAAGGAAAAATAGGATCAATTGGCAATATGTGAACTACCAAATTAGTGCTCAAACTGGGTATATCATCATAAGACCATGTGAAGATGTCTTTATACTCATGCAAATCTTCAATTATAGCTTTCTTTTGTTGTGGTTGAACATGCACACTTATCTTAGTCTCCTTAATATTTTCATGATCTCCTAAATTGTTCACCTCAGTTTCTTCCAAATTAGGATTTGTCTTATTCTCAAACTGTTTGAAATCCTTGCTTATATCCTCAAATGATTCTCCTTCATCGTATTCAACTTCTTTATTCATTATTTCATAATTAGATTGGGTTTTTAAATCTAGTTGACAATTTTGCATGCATTTCATATCATTAGAATCGGCATAGAAAGAACTACATGATAGAAGAATATATAAATAAACATCAGACCCAAAATAAAACAAAAGGAGACTGCACTTTATTAAAAACAAAGCTAGAAAGAGTTTTAACCTAAAATACCAAGGTAAAGGTATGAATTACAATCCTAAAATTATTCAAATTACAAAAATAAAAACAAGCTACTAAGATTGTAAGAAAAACAAACAAACTACCAAGACTCCTTCATAATAGGGAGAGGAGTGGCCTCTCAATTATTAAGCTGGTCATCAGGGCAGATAAACTGCACATCTGCATTGTTGGTACCTTTCCTAATTTCAACCATATCAGCTTCAATGAACATTTTCTGAAAAAGGTCAATCAACTCTTTACCATCATCATTCATTGATTTTGCAGCAGGTAACTTGGAGGATCCAATATCACTGAATTTGATAAAAGACTCGTGAAGTGGCGGTATCGGCTTGGTAAGTAACCATGACTCTTTCTTACACTTTTTAGCCATCTTTATATCTTCAGCAGTACGCTCGTATCCCAAACCAAAAGTACCAAAGTTCTCATAGAGGTTTACCGGATGAACTATGCCTTGCAAAAACTTCCCTAGACCTTTTTCTGGTTCAAAACCATGCTTCAATAATTCATTTACTACATAACAGATGCAGAGGACAATTGTGGTCTTACGATGAGATTCTCCTCGAGGATATGCTCAACAGCCACTACCTCAGAAGCTTGACGAATTAACACATTGGAAGTATCTGCTTCGATGGAGGAAACGAAATAGTCTTTATACATGGATAAATGTCCTTCACCATGAACAATTATTTCTTGCCTGTTGCGTTCAAATTTGACCATTTGATGCAATGTTGATGCAAATTCTTTAGCCCTATGAATCCATGGCCTTCCCAATAACATATTATATGAAGTTTCAATGTTTAGCATTTGAAAATCCATAGCAAACTCCCTAGGTCCAATTGTTAATATGAACTCTATTTCACCAATGGTATCAGTTTTTGATCCGTCAAATCCTTTGACACATACATTATTAGGTCGGATCTTTTCCACATTAACATTCAAATTTTGAAAAGTTGACATAGGACAAATGTTAGCACCTGATCCTCTATCAATTAACACTTGAGTGATAATGGAATGTTCATATTTCACAAAAATGTACAGATCTTTGTTATGCTCAGTACCTTCCATAGGCAATTCATTATCTGAGAAAGTAATTTTATTTGTTTCAAGGATCCTTCCAACAAATTTTTCCGGCTAATTTCACTCTAATCTCACTAGGAACACATGCTTTATTAAGAATCTTCATTACAACCTTGTGGTGTTCCTCTGAATGTATCAATAAAAACAACAAAGAAATCTGTGTTGGTATCTCTTCAACTGTTCTATAACAAAATATTTTGGCAATTTCATTTTCTTTAAGAATTCTTCAGCTTCTTCATCAGTGATGGGCTTCTTGATTGTCATTTGTTCTTCACCGCCTTGTTTATTCTTTCTTAACTCTACTGGAGTATAATATCTTCCAGATCGAGTTAATCCCCCTACTTCATGTACATCTTCAGTAACTTCTTTCCCCTTGTGCATCACTACAATGCGATCATAATTCCAAGGGATAGCCTTAGTATCAACCATAGGCAGCTGTGACACTGGTTTAATAACAATAGGAGCTATGGGAGCTCCTTTTATGATTAAAAGAGGCTTATTGGATCTTCTAGGAATAATGAGTTTTGTCTTTATTTGACTTGACCCAATATTTTCTGAAATCTCTCTCCCCATCACCAAGAGAGCATTCGATGATTCGGGTTTTGCTATCACCACCTCCGTTTTTTGCAAGCTTTTCCTTTGTCAAATTCACAACATTTACTGATTTTTCTGAATCAATTTTAATTTTAATAATCGGCTTAAAGAAGATCGTAGAATCTCCACCAGTGAGTATCACTTCGAGCATGTTTGTTTCATTATAATCTGGCAGCGGATTTTAATTGACATTTGGAGCGTCTGAAGTTTCTACCATAATCTGTTGGGTATTAATCAACTCTTGAATAGATCTTTTCAGATACCAACATTTCTCTATGTCGTAACCTGGGACATCAGAACAGTATTCACATCTTCTAGAATAGTCCAAGTTCTTCGAAGGAGGATTCAGGATCCTTCACTCAATTGGGTTTAGAACATTCATTTTTCTCAGCGTACGAAATAAACTGGTTTAAGATATTCCAATGGAGTGAAATTATCTTTTACTATGTTATCCCTTTTGAATTCTGCTCTAGGCCAAAAATTAGACCTAGAAGGGCCTCTTTGAACTTGCGGGGCTGTTGGATGATTTTGGATTACTGGTGCACGCCACTATGGGTAAGAAGGAGCCCGAGCGTATGATTGTGCATTGTAAATAGGATATTAGGGAGATGGAACAACATATAATGAATTCTGTGCGTATGGTTGACGCGCACCTCTCCAATTTTGTCGTGCAACTATCATGACGGTTACTACATTCTCTTTTTTTTCTTTCCCCCAAAACTTCCTGCACCACTTTGAATTTCCTGTGTTGTTTCTTTCAAAGTGGCCTGGCTGATGATCTTTCCTGACTTTATTCCATTCTCTACCATCTCTCCAACTTTGATAACTTCGGCAAATGTGCTTCCGATAGAAGAGAGCAAATGATGGACATAATCAGGTTCTTGTGCTTGTAAAAAAATATCAATCATTTTAGATTCTTTTATCGATGGTCTGACTCTTGAAGCCTGCTCTCTCCATCTGACGGCATACTCTCAAAAACTTTCAGTCATCTTTTTTCTTATGTTGGCAAGCGTAGTACGATCTGGCACAATCTCAATGTTATATTGAAATTGTTGAACGAAATCTCGAGCCATGTCATCCCATACGTGCCAATGAGAAATGTCTTGATCGATGAACCATTCAGAAGCCATCCCTGTAAGGCTTTCTCCAAAGTAAACCATCAATAATTTTTCTTTTCCTCCTGCTCCCCTTAATTGATTGCAAAACTTTTTCAAATGAGCTACACGATCGCCATGTCCTTCATATTTGTCAAATTTTAGCATTTTGAACCCTATCGGCAAATGGACATCAGGAAACATACATAAATCCTTGTATGAAACACTTTTTAGTCCACCTAATCCTTGCATATTTCTTATACTCTGCTCTAGACTTCTAACTTTTCTAGTCATCTCCCCCTGTTCCTCATTCTTGGCAATCTTCTCAATCACGATAGGCGTATCGCGTTGATGAACATGATAATGTGGATTTTGAGATTTGAAAGTCATTTTAGGAGGATACAACATATCATGACTTGGTTTACTCGTATTATTCAGTACTGTCAGTTGAATACTCGCAGTAGCTGGTGCCACAGAAGTAAAAAGTAGGTTATTTGTGACAGATGGATTCGGTGGGTACATGGTAGAAGTACCAGCAACTCCAGTCATATTAGCAAATGGGCCAAATCCTGGTGGGTAAAATGGATCACTAGTTTGAGCTGGGTCAAAATTTAGATCATTCGAAGTCGAAAGTCCAAGGATTAAAGAAGGCGGGGCTTGTCCATTAACCAAGCTTGATACATCTTCGCCATCTATTAATTCAATGATTTTATTTCTTTCATTGATGCTATTTCCTGCGAAATCAACTGATTCTGCTCTTCTTCACTGTCAGACCCTATACCCTCTCTGCGGGTCATTCTTCTTTTACCCTTGTATCTGGTGTTATACAGATGTGATGCTAGTTTAACCACAAACCAACCACCAATTAGTTTATCTTTCTGTTACCAAGTAGCAAACGGGTGAGTGTTACATATTTAACACATTATAATGCCATGTTATATGTCATGCTTCTATATGCATTTTCCAACCTATCATGGAAGCTTTGTGTTTCATCCCGGCTTTTCTAGGCATATTTTCAAATGTTATGATCAAACCATTTAGAGGGTTGCCTACGTATCCTGCCAAGACATGAATCAGATCTTGCGTAGTTCGGGAGGAATTTAGAAAAATTGTTTTGTCTTTTTTTTTTAATTGAATAAAATATTTAAAGTAAGTGAAGTAAAACATATGTACTATATATAGAAATAAACAGTCAACTTCATTACATTCTATAATATAAATATGACAAAATAACTGACCCAACTCCTAAAATAAAACCTACTAACTGACATTTGAAAAGTAAAATACATAATATCTAAACAAGAAGTTTTAAAACTAAAAAATGAAAAATTATGAAAAAGAAAACAACTATCCCTTCAAGGAGACTTCGATTTAATATGTCCTTCCAAACTCAAATATATGTCCTCTAATGAAGTAGTGAGACGTTATGCGAAAGCTAGTACTAGTGCCAAAAATTCCTCACGATCCAACTGCTGATAATCCAAACTCATTCAGGCAGTATCTTGTGCTACACTGCAGACCTTCCCTCGAAGGGAACTAAAAGCCTGATTACATTCCTTAACCTGTCGATCTCAGAAATCAACCATCTCTCTTGCACTCTGTTCATGAGCAGAAGCAACCTCCAACTGTTCTCACAATATTCCTCTTTCACGAATCCACTGAGATCTCTCTTGATCAAATTCTTATTGCGTATTCTTTTCAACTTCGTGAAGTTGTTATCGGCGAGATGCGGCAAATTCTGCAATGTGTGACCCCCTAGTGGTAGCAAGCTTGATTTGTCCCCGAAGTGCAACCTCAATATCTGTTGACTTAGCTTTCTCTTCATCAAATTCCCTTTGTTGTTCGTCTATGGCATGCTCTAATTATACTCTCAAAGCTTGGTTGGACTCATGATGTTCTCGCATGGCTCTCTCAATTCCTATCCTGATTGCAGCTTCCTAATCTATAGGTCCCCTAACCGATCTTTCTAGTCTGATTGGTGGACTCGACTGTTCTTTAAACCATTCATGGTAATCTGGGTGCACTTCTCCTTTCTCATGCTCTATGACCATCGTTTCAATCCCCATAATACGGAAACCCTCCCAAATCTGCTGGGCCAAATCTTCTAGAAGTGGAATCTCTGGTCTGACCTCAAATACAAACTTAGTCATGTTTTTCGTTATGGGAATTATTTGACGCCTGCCTAGCTGACGTAGAACCCTCAATGGAACATACGATTGAACACCTCTAATACTCATTAATAACAAGAACGGATGAATGACAGAACTATGTACGACTTGCCTCCAAGGGAACCAATGGAGATTCCAAATGATTTTATCTACTGTCAAAGAACGAAAAAGCATAACCCAATTCCAATTTCTTTTGGACATTTATATTTCTCCATCCTTTACTTGTAATCGTTGATGCGATTAAATCTCTCAGGATCGAACCTTGTCAATGTAGGACGTTGATACAGATACTGCACAATCCACATTTGTAACAAGATATTACATCCTTAAAAAAAACCTCTTTCCCTTCTGACAAACAGTCAGAGCACGGTAAATATCAGCTAGGATCATTGGTATCATAGTGTATTCTTTCTTAATCAGTATCTGTACCACTCCCGCTAAACGAATAATAATTTTTTCTTCTCTTCTCGGGAAAACCATAGTGCCTAAAAAGGCTACCATGAATGCAAATCGTCTGTGAATTTTCCAAGCCTCAAAACCCCGCTTATTACAAAGTTGTTTACCATACTTTTCAAACCCCTCTTACCTTCCATATCTGTCATACAAAAATTGCAAGAAAACCCAACCTTTTTTCATTGATTCTTCTTTCGTATTCCGTATGTTCATGAGTTTGCAAAATCTGTTTATTGAAATAAGTCTTAGGGCTATAAGTTTCTTCCGATGCATATCCCCATATCCAACATAGCTCGCTATCTTTTCTAAAGTAGGTGTCAACTCAAAATCTAAAAAGCGGAATATATTATACTTCGGGTCCCAGAAATTCAGTAATGCAACAATCACCTCCCTATTAGGGCTGATTCCCATGATACTCGTCAAAAAACCCAAATACTTATGTATCTCGTCATAATCGAATGTATCCATTTCATTCCACCACAACCAAAGCTGCAAAGGGGTACAATCCATAACCTGAAGCGGTACACTCCCATCTCTCTTTCTCTTTGGACGCTTTCCACTAACAGGGGGCGACATTTTATACCTATTGACAGGGACATAAGATTAATAAATATCTAGACTTAGACAAAACTTAATTTATTAATTTTGAAAAGAATTTATAACTTAACCTGTAAAACCTAGTACGGCCATTAATTGGACTTAGTTGGAAATAATAATTTTATCAAAAATCAAAGCGAGACAAACAAGATTGATAATATTTTTTTAAGAAAAACACTTATTTAAATTGACTCTATCAAAAACTTTGCTATAACAGACTTCTAGACAATTTTATCTATATGTTTGAAGAAAATATTCCCTAATTACAAAAATAAAATAAAAGAACTCAGAAATAAAGAAAAATAGAATGACCGTTTTATGTATAAAGTTGTATAAAAATTTCAGTCTCACAACCCTAAAGGTTCAGAACTGTTAAAATTGGTATGTATATTTTTTTTTGTAAAAATTTAGCCTCATGATCTCTAAAGAATCTGGGCTGTTAAAATACATATTTTATTTTTATTTATTTTGTTAAAACTTAGCCTCATGATCCCTAAAGATTCCGGGCTATTGAAATATATTTTTATTTTGTTATTATTATTATTATTATTATTATTATTATTATTATTATTATTATTATTTAAAACCTTAGCCTCATGATCCCCAAAGATTCAGGGTTGTTAAAATATATATAAAAGTTGGACTTGAGAATTATAAAAATAATTATGAAAGTAATCATATTTTCAAAATATTCCCCAATAAATCTATGAATGATTTTTCAAAAGATAGGGTCGTATCCTGGGAAGGACTTCCTACGTATCCCACTAAAATGTGAGAATCAGACCCTCGTAGTTCATAAAAACTCTAAAAGTATATTATTCTATATTCAAAATTTTCCTTTCTTTTTTTTTTTTTTAAAAAAATTTTTTTTTCTTTGAAAAATAATTCAATAATTTTAAGGATAATATAATCTTTTTCATTTTAAGTTGCCTAAAAATCCGGTCAACAATACAATAAGTCTTCCAAATTAATGTCAAAGAGCATGTAGGATGCACATGTTGGTCTTTATATATTAGGTCACCTGTTCTAGAAAGACCCGGCCCCTGTGCCGAGTCTCGCTAAGTTAAATGCATATGATGCAAATAAAGCGGCACCTAATAGGGATAACCAGATTCTGAGTTTTTAGTTCTTCTAAGTTTAAATCTAATAGGGATAGGTGTCTAGACTGGCTTGACCGAGCGGACACTCGAGTCGGGGAGGGACAACTTGGTCGGTAGCAGGGCAACACCGCATTCATTGTCGATCCGAACCCCACCTAACATGTGTGACTATATCTTTCACCAAGTGCTTTGACACTCCTGTTATCTCAAAAAGAAGGTGGGATGCATATGTTGCATTCTCTCTATCCTATTTCAAAGACTCAGAGGGGGTACGCGAGAGAAGACAATATATAATACAGCTCAAATAATATCAAAGTGGTAAATAAGCAACAAGTAGCACATAAGGACAACAAACACAATAGCAACAATAATTAAAGCAAGTATAAGTCAATATAAAAAGCTCGAATTCTTATTAATCCCCAGTAGAGTCACCAAAGATGTCACACCCCTTTTTTGCCTGAAAGGATCGAGTTGAAGGGTTTTTTCAATTAAACTAACGATATTGAATAAGGATTATTTTATTTACAGAGTCACCACTTGGAATTGAGTTATGGTGTTCTAAGTCACCTTTTTGAATCCCTAGTCAAAAGGAAATGACTCTTTTATTTAGTCTCCAAAAACAAAAGATCGGGTATGGAATTCTATTGACCGAAGGAAAGGTGTTAGGCACCCCTCGAGTCCCGTGGTTCTAGCATGGTCGCTTTTATTGACTTATCTTGACTAAAACTATTTTGGCAAATTATATTAAGGCCTAAATTCACTCATTTTTTTAATCTAAAATTTATATATTATTTATATTAAATAAATCAGTAAATATTAATTTTAGAAAAATATTTGTCAAGGTGCATTACTGCATCCTTGAATTTCAAATGTCTCAAAAAGATGCGTATGCCACATTCTTAATTAAGACGAATATTTTTGAACGTGTTGAAATTTACCTAAACTCTTAATAATAAATTAAATCAAAATTCATTTGACATAATTAATTAAATCCATAAATAATTATTAAATTATGTTTATAAAATAATAAAATGTACAAATCTACGTATATTAAATTAAACTAATATTATCTCCGAAATTTATTCTCTTCAAAATTCATACAAACTCAAATCTGTGACAAATCTGTGAAGCTCTGCAAGCCGAGGAAAATATGAAGGAATTCAAAATTTCTTTTAAGGAGCTTGATTCCATCCTTTGAAGTTTCCGGTATTTTTGAATCCGTTGGAAGTTTTTTAATTATCAAAAGAAAATGTTGAATTTGTATTTGATTTTATTGTTGAAAGTTGTTAGTTTTGAGGGGGTTGAAGACAATAATGACTGGTGGGGGTGGGGTGTTGTGAAAACAATGATAAAGCGGGGGAGGGTTGAAGACAGTGAACTGGGTTGGGGATGGGGTAGGGTGAAGACGATGGGGTGAGGGTGAAGAGGATGATGCAGGGTGGAGGTGGGGTGGGGTCAAGACGATGATGCTGGGGGAGGGGTTGAAGATTTTTTTATTTTTTTTTAAATTAGAAAGTATTATAATTAAAAATTATATTATTAAAATAATTTAAGTATAAGTTTTTAAATTAAAAAAAGTAAAATACTATTATTTTCTCTGATTCACGCGCCCAAGGATAGTGAAACACACTCTCCTTGCCAAATAAACATTCTATGCCTGATAGGTATCAATTTTAGCACTTAAGGTGCCTAATAGGTAAAAGATTTAGTTGAGGGGTCTAAGTGAATTTTCGGGACAACTTTAGATGTTTAGTTGAGGGGTCTAAGTGAATTTTCGGGACAACTTTAGATGTTTGGCGATAATTTAAGCCAAATTTTAATTTAAGAAATCTTGAAACTTTAATGATAATTGACTGATACTCACTATGATGGTAAGAGAGCAGAGAGCAAAGTGGTTGGTAGATAAAAGGTGTTTTTAGGAAAAGTCGTTGGTTTGTTGTTCTACATAGCCATGGATATATTCATGTCAACAGTAGCAACGATTGGAAAAACAACTTAATCCCAACAATTACACCTCTTCAAATAAATTTGGTGGTTTTATTTATTTACTTTAGTAAATAGATATTTAAATTAATTAGAAGGGCATTTTTATAATTTCATTTTAAGTTTTTTTAAGTTGGTGCTTTTAATGTGTATAGATAGATAGATATAGATAGTTATTTGACAGTATTTCACCAGTTTATTTTATTTAAGGATGACAGACCGGACTTTAAACTTGGGAGGACCTACGCTAATGGAACCAGGTATTAATGTCCCTGAAAACACTTTTCCTTCTTCACTGGAACTTTCTGATTCAGGTTTGTAATTTAACTTTATACTTTTTTGGCATTTGGTTTATGTTTTTTAGTCTTTTGCATTGATGATCCTGGATGTTTAAACTTAGGATCTCTTTATCTTTCTTTTAAAAAATTAAAATTTCCTTCTGATCATCTTTTTGGATTCTACCTGCAGGGAATCACACAAGCATCTCATTAAGGATGACCTTATGTTGTGAGACCTGAAACTTTTGCATTAATAGAAATGTGAAGAGACAAGAACAAGAGATGCCTTATGGTCATTGCTTGCTCAGCTCAGTCTCGGCAAAAAATTATTTGAAACTTGAATAGAAATGTGAAGTCCATTATGGTGTTTAGGTTCAAGAGAAAATATAGGTTATCCTAATATAATGATGTGATCGAGATCTTTTTCTTACTAAACTTTTTCTTCTGGCACTGAATAGATGTATTTACCAGCTGACCAACAAATAATAGCTCATATAGGAGGAACTATAACAAGTTCTGGAAAGCAACCTGTAGTGCAGGAGAAAGTAAACCAGTTGAAACCCTCTTCACATAAGGTACGTCTTATTTCACAAAAGTTGTCACAAGTAATTGATTTTATTTTAATGTCGTCAAATTTCAGCAATATTTTAGCACTACCAGAATTGGGGAAACATGTGCTCCTGTTTGGCATCTAACTTCTTACATGTGTATTGTATCTGAGTGGCAGAGAGAGAAAAAGGTTGTTGAGGTTTTTTGGCTTCTGTTAGATCATTTTTCTGCATCTGCTTCTTCAGGCTGGTGATTTCTTTTCACTTTGCCCTTATAGACACTCGGAATGTCAATATAGTATTCATTTACTGAGCTGTAGGTTTGGCAAGAGAAAGCTACTGTTGCTGGTGTTGCAAAGGATAATACCATAAGCTGCTACTCCTAAGGAGATGTTGGTCTGGTTGGTGCAAGAATTGTAATCTAAGCATGCACTCAAGATGAACGAAAAGGTAGGGGACAGAAAGTTTAATGGTTCCTAAGAATATTAATTTAGAAAATGTTGCAATTAAGATAATTGACAGTTGATAAAAATAGTTTACCCTCCATAAGGACTGTATATAACTGGTGTCACCAGTTGTTAGTCTCAATATTACTGACCGAGTTAGGTTGTGCATCTAATGTTATCATATTGAGATAACCCGCCACATGGATAATTGATATCATATTGATTTGCAGATAACTCTTTAAAGAGATCGGTGGCCTTCACACAATGATGAGCAAGCTCTTATGTTTCCACTCTAATTCAAAAGGAGAATTGTTGGCTACTGGAGGACACGACGAGAAGGTTTGTCTTATTAATCTTCAACAGCATTCTAGTTGGTTAGATGGAAGAGCGCTTTTCTCAACTTCTCCTGTCAACAAACTTGTACTGTGATTTATGTTTAGGATCTGATCCAGGGACTTGGGAAACAACAATGTTTACAGTGGAGAAGGCCATGCTCATCACGTTACAGATGTCGTTTTAGACCAAACTCAATAGTGTTTGCAACATCTTCCTTGGACATAACCGTGAAGATATGGGATGAAGCTATGGTACTACCTCTATTTTCCATTGTAGATCCTTGGTCTAATGAGTCCTTCAGTTTTTTTTGTTCTTAGTTGTAACGGCTAATAAGTATCTATCAATGTTAGAATGATGGACAACTAGTAAATATTGTATATATTAATGGAACTATATATTGTTGTACATTAGTGTAATCACAGAGATTTGATTTAGTAATTAAAGAGAATAATATTGATTATAGTAAAGCAGATTTGGTGGGATAGAATAGCAGATTTAGGGATAGGAAAGACAGATTTTTAGGGATGTAATCTTTTAATACTTTCTATTTAAAGGCAATACTTTCAATATTTAGAGGCATTTAGCAAAAAATTAACATAGTAGTAGCGCCTTCTCTTGATTGTCTTATTTCATAGAGTCCATCTGTGATTCCTTTTAATTTTCTTTTGAAAATTTTGGTTTTGTTGACTGTTCATCAACAATTAGTACCTAGGATTTTGATCTTTCTCATTGTGGTTGTTCTTTTTTAGTCATAGTGTTTCTAGTTTTCATAAATATGACTTCACATCAATTTGAATATTCAGTGTTCGTCTCAACCGAAAGAAATTTTCATCCTTACAGTTTCAGTTTGTTTATTTGTCATCAAAAAAGAACTCTGAGGCCATATAGATGGAGTCGATCCAGCACCTTCTAGCACTACAAAGTTAAGTGAATGGAAGATTAAAGATGCTCAGGTGTTAACATGACTTTTGGGGTCAATTGACCCTTTTATTGTTCTTAATCTCAAACCTTTCATGATAGCTAAACCCATGTGTTATTATTTACAAAACATGTACAACTAAGATAATCGTGTCCGACTCTTTCAGTTAGAGTATGAAATTTCTAATTACTCGGTCTCTCTATTGAAGATTTTTTTCTTGATTTTAGAACTTATAGGCTGAATTTACAGATTTATTTATGCCAAAATACTTGTCAAATATCTCTTTATAATTCAGGAAGTTCATGAGAAGAGAAAGTGAGATTAATTTTTGATGAAGTTATGCTTTACGTTTGAGAGGGCTCACTATAACTTCATGAAGAGAAGCGGTTTGTCACATAAAATGCATTCAAAAGAGGAAATAATGTCGATATTGCATTTGTTGCTTAAGATAAAGGAAAGGGTAGGGATATCACTAGAACTGAATAGGAAAGTTCCAAGGAGTAATTTTGGCAAGAAGTTCAGTAATTATTGTAAAAAAAAAGGATACATTATTAAAGAGTACCCCATATGCCCCAAAATTAGAAGGTAAATTCTTTTTAAGAAGGGATAAGTGGTTCCACTCATGAGAGCTCATCTTCAGGGCAAGTTATCCTTAATAGTACAACAAATAATCGTATTAGCCTTCTCAGCATTGGGATTACAAGGTACTAAAGTTAAATTTGATTTTTGGTGTTGATTCTAGTGTATCTAATTATATCAACTCAATAGGCATACTAAAATATGTTTGTAAGTATCAAGGTTCATCACAAATATAGGTTGCTAATGGTAGTAATTTACCCATTACCAAGGTTGGGGATATTGCTCCAACTTTCAAGAATGTTTTTATTTCACCAAAGATCTCAACTAGTCTTATTTAAGTTGGATAGTTGGTTGATGTAAATTTTTCTGGTAATGATTATCTTGTGAAGGATTAGATGTTAGTGACGATAATTACGTAGGAGCCTAAAGTTGGAAGATTGTTTCCTCTACATTTTTTCATTCCTCTGGTAATATCTTTGGCTTGTACTTCTACATCTAATAAGGTTGAGGTTTGGCATAAGCGTCTAGGACATTCAAATTCTGTTATGTTGTCTCATTTGTAGAATTTTGATTTATTGTGAAATAAAAATCAATTTTCCACTGCTTTATTTGATTGTTCTACTTGTAAATAAGACAAAAGTAAAATTCTTCCATTTCCTAATTTTGATAGTCATGCTACAAATTGTTTTGATGACATTCATAGTGATATTTTTGGTATTTCACAAATTGTCTCTCATGCTAAGTTCAAGAACTTTCTGACATTCATAAATAAGTATAGTTGATTTACGTGGGTGTATTTTCTTCTTTCCAAATCTGAGGTATTTTCCATGTTCAAGATATTTTTGACTAACATTGATACTCAATTTTCTACTTGAATCAAATTATTAAGATCTGATTCTGATGGAGGATATATGTCAAATGAATTCAAAAATTGTTTACTTGAGAAAGGAGCCGTTTCACAACACTCTTGTTCATATACAATACAGTAAAATAGAGCCACTGAGCGTAAAAATTATCATCTTTTAGATCCCACTCGTATGTTATTGATTGAATCCCTTGTCCTATCTAAATACTGGGTTGAAGCTTTGTCTAGTTTTGTCGATTTAATTAATAGATTGCACTAAAGTGCTAAATCTTAGTTTTTGTAATATCAATTTTATTGAAAAATCCTAGCTATAATAATTTTCATACATTTGGCTATGTTTTTTTGTGCATCCACCTCCTTCTTAGCATAATAAATTTTTTGTTCCATCTATTAAATGTGCTTTTATGAGCTATTGTACTTCGCTGAAAGGTTTTATTTGCTATGATCAATTTTCTTACAAAATTTTGTATTTTTAGAAATGTTTTCTTTGAGAATTAGTATTTCTTTCCTACTTATGTTGAGTCATCTCATTTTTCTCCTTTTCTTCCTATTTTTGATGACTTGTCATTTTTTCTAAGCGGTTCTAAGCTAGATTTGTGTATGAACCATGTCATCCCACTTTACCTTCTCCTGAAACTGATCCCCCACCTGAGACTGCTCCACAACTAGAATATGAGAATTCATCAGGCTCTACTCCTCTTGATCGGACTCGACATCTACCAGAGTATCTCGTCCTCCTAATTGGTATGCCTTTTTTTCTACAATATTCACCAATTTGTTTCTACTTATTACTCACAAGCTTATAAGCATGAATGCTGGTAGAAAGCAAAGGAAGAAAAACTTTTGGCTCTTAAAGAAAACAACACATGGGATATTTTTTCATGTCCTTCAAATGTCTGCCCAATTGGATGTAATAGGTCTATTCAAGTAAACTTATTCTGATGGAAGTCTATACCGGTACAAAGTTTTCCTGGTTATTCTTGGTAACTAATATGAGTATGGTGTAGACTATGAGGAGACTTTTTCACCAGTAGTAAAAATAACTACCGTGGGAATTATCATTGTCATTACTTCTTCACAAAACTGGCATCTTCATCAGATGGATGTCCAAAATATGTTTCTTCTAGGTGATCTTAAAAAAGATATTCATATGAAACCCTATCCTGGTTTGTTCTCATCACATACATCAGATGTATGCAGGTTGAAATGATCTTTGTATGGAATAGAAAAAGCTCTCAGAGGTGGTTTGACGAATTTCAATCAACTTTGCTACATTTCTCTTTTAAGCAGAGAAAATATGACTCATCTTTGTTTCTTTGGAAAAAATCTACAAGTTATTTTCTTCTTTTGAAATATGAAGATGGCGTTATTATCACAAGAACTAATTCTTCACTAATCACTAGCCCCCATCAGTAACTTAATTATTCTTTTCTTATGAAAGAACTCTTATTGAGTTTGAAAGTCATTGTAATTAATCAAGTGTGTTTCTAAACCAACACATATATACATAAGATCTAATTTCTTTGGTAGGTCATCAGGATTCCTCTTCCATAGAAACTCTACGAGAATTGAATGTAAAGTATTGCCTGGAGGAAGGAGGTCTTTTTATTGATCCACCTATATTTCGATAATTAGTCTAGAGCTTAAATTACCTTACTATTACCCGACCTGATATCTTCTTTGTAGTTCAACAAGTTAGTCATTTATGCAAGCTCTCCATTATCTTCATTTGGTGGTTGTTTGTCACATCATTTGATATCTTCTATGAACATCTAACCTGAATTATAATTTCTTAGTGGTTCTCCTTATTGCCTTAATGCTTTTGGTGATTTTTATTGTGCAGGATGTTCTAACACTAATCATTTGGTCACTAGTGTTGCATGTTTATGTAACGCCCCGAATCTAGTACCTGGAATGCTATACGGTGCTCATGATCCTGAAGGACCACATGCTAACCCATGACTGATATTTGTACCTGTATACTACACAAAATACTGAATAATGCGAAAACATGCACTGAAAGGCCATAAGGTTGAATACTAAACATAATATGGATGAGATAACATCTGTGGGGTAGTACAATACCGAAAATAAAAGTTTAAACACTGAAGTCTGAAACATGATAGTCTATATCTAGTCTGAAAGCCTCTACTGTCTGAGTAATTTGAATAAGGAGTTGATGGGACATGTCCCCAACTAACTCCAACTAATAAACTAGTTAATCAGATAATACAGAATAATTAGGTCCTCGAATAATGAGGACTCACTTCTAACTTTGACTGCTGAAATTGGAATCTACTGTTGATCTGGAGCTCATGTCTCTTAACCTATGGTATAAGACATCATAGAGGAAATGCGTCAGTACTTTGAATGTACTGGTATGCATGTGAGGTAGGCTGAATGCATGGGGTTCATATGCATAAACAATAATAATAACTGACTAACTATCATGAGTGTGAGAATACATGTATAGGACATAACAACCAACACTAATACTGTGACAACATGATTATTGAATCTGAATATAACTGATAACATGAGTGACTATATCTGACAGTCCTAAATCTGATGGAACTATCTGAGTTCCGTACTGTGTCTAAGTTGACTATATCTGACATCCCTAAATTCTAAAGAACTATCTGAGTTCTTTTACTGAGACTGTGGGAGGTAGAAATCTAACCATCATTCCCCAAATAATGCATTATATATGAATTGGGGTCTAATCTATGCCCTTATTGGAAGGGTGTCAATACCACGCCACTGGTAAGGAAATCATGTGAGTGACCCTAATATAACAGGTAGCTTTATTGAGAACGGTGGGAACCCTCATATAGCAGGCTGAACCACCTTATCTACCCTTATATAGCAGGCTATGATGTCTCAACCTATGCTGGCTACATAGTTTTGGAACGCAAGGATTGCATCTAAGAATCACACCCTCATATAATAGGTGAGTTCCTATCCTTGGGTTTACTTGGTGCAAATTTCTACTCCCATCAGAATAGATACTTAACATAATTTACTGAACTGAATATAGACTGAGTTACTGAATTCCGTTGACTGACGGAATATTACTAATATTTGAGAACTAACTGCGTTCATAAGATCATGGAGATTTCTTGAGTCATAAGACTGTCTGAAGTCTAAGGATTTATATCTTGACTGAGAGTATTGTGGAAACATGACAAGGCTCTAGGCACATAGCTAATGTTTCGAGTACAAGTACCCACAAGACTCGATGGAAGAAAACTGAACAAGCATAACTTACTTGAACATATAACTAACATCATAATCCATAATACATGTATAGAAGCATTCCATCAAAACATATGATAGGCATAACTTGTACATACATGGGGATTTTGTGATATCATACAAGTTAGGAATTGTTGCTTCATCTAGGAATTTAATCAAACACATGGTAGGCATAGCACATGTAGCCAACATAATACAACAATTAATCATCATGATTCATCACTAATTTTATCATCTAGGGTTTATTCATAGGTTCACATGAATATACATCTATATAAATCAATTCCACATAAAATTTATCACCCAACATGGATTTGAATTCAACTGATCATTCTCAACATAAACAAAACAAATCCAACATGAAATTTATAAAGAAACCCATAAACTTAAACTTAGAAAAATGATTCTTAGGCTTCATAGAAGAAAGGAGTCCATGAATGAGCACTACGTATACCTTGGTTCGTGATTTCGTAAAGATTGACTGTGAAACCTTCTTGAATTTGAATCCCTAATAGAAACCCTAGCTTATTATTGAGAGAAACTTGAGAAAAAATAGTATATTTTGGGTGAAGAATGACTAGATCACTTGTCATTGGGCTTAAATAGATGTTGGAAATTGACCCTTTTAACCCTGAATGTGTCATTTAATTTTAGTAAAATTTTCCTGAACTGGGCCCTTGGAGTGACGCGGCATCATCGCACCATTTCACTAAAAATTGACAATTGGGAAATTTAGAGATGGCGCGACACGGAGCCATCACGTTGCCCCTTCTTTTGTGACCTAGAACTTTGGTGCGACGCGGAGAAAATCGCGCTAAGACACTGGAAAAGGGACAATTCTAAATATGGGCCCTAGCGCGATGCACCATAATAGCGGACCCATACTATAATTTTACAAATTTCATTTTCTCTTTTGGCGTGGCATGCCACTGACTAATATGGCATTGTTTTTTGATGGGAACTTAAAATAGCCGTAACTTCTGACTCGGTTATCGGATTTGGGAGAATCTTATATCGATGGAAAGCTTATTGAGTTTCCTATATGGAAAAAGGATAAAATCTTGGAAATTCCTCATGGAATAACCATCATTAAATTTAGAAGCTAATACTAGACATTCTTGAGATGAAATTAGCTAGGAAAAAGTATGGGGTATTACAATATCTCCCCCTTGAGAACATTCATCCTCGAATGAAACTAGCTTAGTGGGAAGAAAAGACAACTGATGTACATACTAAACATGAATAACTAGCACATGATCTCATGACTGAGATAACTGACAAGCTGAACGTACAATACTGAACATGCATATCTGATGAATGTGTAACTGATTCATGAATGCATGACTGAATGTTTCGAGGAACTTAGTTTCTCACAATGAGAATGCATTTCTAATACATAATTATATAACTGAGTTGATACATGTATGACTGAATATGCAATGGTACTTGATACCAAGTTTATGCTGGGAACATGAACATGAAACTGAATACCAAGTTCGTGATGAACAATGATCATGAAACTGAGTAACCTTAAGGAGAACTGTTACCTTGACCTTGGTCTGAGTTGGTAGAGAAGAGGTGAGGATACTTGGTACGCATGTCTGCTTATGCTTCCCAAGTAGCTCCTTGATGGACTAATTTTGCCAAAGAACTTTAACTAGAGGGACTGCTTTGTTCCTTAATCTACGAGTCTAATAGTCTAAGATTTCAACTGGAATCTCTTCATAAGAGAGAGTGTTCTGAACATCAATGCTATGAATAGGGAGTACAACTGATGGGTCACCTATGCATTTCTTGAGAAAAGAGACATGAAAGATTGGATGAATTGAGGCTAGATCTGAAGGCAATTCGAGCTCATAAGCTACTTTTCCAAAAGGAATGAGAATCTTGAAGGGACCGACGTATCAGGTTCTGGGTTTCTCTTTGTTGCCAAACCGCTTCACTCCTTTCATGGGAGAGATCTTTAGAAATACATAGTCAGAAATATCAAGCTCGAGATCTTATCTACGAACATCTGCATAAGACTTTTATCGGCTCTGAGCAGCCCGGAGTCTTTCTTTGATCAACTGGACTTTTTCTAAGGCGTCGAATACTAAGCCAGACCCTATGACTGAGGCCTCACTAACTTCAAACTAACCAATTGAAGATCTACATCTCCTACCATAGAGTGTTTCGATTGAAGCCATTTGAATACTGGAATGATAGTTGTTATTGTATGCAAATTCAATTAAAGGTAAGTGGTCATCCCAACTTTCCTTGAAATCAATTGGACTCGCTCTTAGCATATCTTCTAAGGTCTGAATGGCCCTTTCTTCTTGACCATCTGTCTGAGGATGAAATATTGTACTAAGATGAACTTGGGTACCAAGACCCTTTTGGAATGCTTTCCAAAAGTGAGAGGTGAACTGGGTATCTCTATCTGAGGTATGAACTGGAAGTAAATGGGCTGATTTGGTTATTCATTCTACAATGACCCAAATTGAATTATGCTGATGATGAGTTGAAGGCAAACCCGTAATGAAGTCCATGTTCACAACTTCCCACTTCAAAGTAGAAATACTAAACTCCTGTATGGACCTACTGGGCTTCTGATGCTCTATCTTAACTTGCATATATGTAGAGCACTTAGCAACAAACTC
Source organism: Capsicum annuum (assembly GCF_002878395.1). Lineage (NCBI taxonomy): Eukaryota > Viridiplantae > Streptophyta > Magnoliopsida > Solanales > Solanaceae > Capsicum > Capsicum annuum. Next base: position 209,978,305 of record NC_061111.1, on the reverse strand, counting down.
TGCAACATCTCTCTTTATCCAACTCCACTAATAGATCTCCCAAAAGTTACGGTATCTTTATGACCCCTTGATGAATAGAGTAGCGTGCACCATGTGCTTCTGCAAGAATTTGTTACCTTAAGTCGTCTACACCTGGAACACAGAGAAGACCTGAAAACACAAAACACTATCTCCCTCTTAGGAGAAAACCTCTACTCTCTGATCCTGAACTGACTCTTTCAACTTGACAAGGCTGGGATCTCTATCTTGCTTTTCTTTTACCTTGAAAACTAGAGATGATTCTGAACTACTCTGAACATATACACCACCCTCTGAAGAATCGACTAAGCGAACAACCTGTCTGCCAACCTGATGGACTTCTTGAGCTAACTTCTTCTTACTATCCTCCTCATGAGAAACACTACCCATAGATAGCCTACAGAGAGCATCGGCCACTATATTAGCCTTGCTCAGATGATAGAGGACACTCATGTAGTAGTATTTCAAGAGCTCTAGCCACTTTCTCTGATGAAGATTGAGATCTTTTTAAGAAAAGACATACTGAAGACTCTTGTGATCTGTGAAGACATCTACATGAACTTCGTAGAGATAATGCCTTAAAATCTTCAAGGCAAAGACTACGGCTGCTAAATCAATATCATGAGTAGGATAATTCCTCTCATGAGGTTTAAGCTATTTAGAGGGGTAGGCCATGACCTTATTATGCTGCATGAGGACATAACCTAAACCTACTCTGGATGCATCACAATATACTAGGAACCCATCTGAACCATCTAGAAGAGCTGAGACTGGGGCTGAGGTAAGTCGAGTCTTCAACTCCAGAAAACTCTACTCGCAAGGGTCTGAACACTACAACTTGACTTTCTTCTGAGTGAATCTAGACATAGGGGATGCAATAGATGAAAATACTTCAACAAATTGTCTGTAATAGCTAGCCAAACCCAATAAACTCCTAATATCTGATGGAGAGATAGGTCTTGGATTGTTTATTATTGCTTGGGTCTTTTGAGGATCAACTCTAATGCCATCACCGAAAATGATGTGACCAAGGAATGCTACTGAACTTAGCCAAAATTTGCACTTACTAAATTTGGAGAATAGCTAATGATCTCTGAGAGTCTGAAGTTCTGTCCTAAGATGGTCTACATGATCATGCTCACTGTGGGAATACACCAGAATATCATCTATGAAGACTATGACAAACATATCCAAGTACTGCTTAAACACACGGTTCATTAAGTCCATGAAAGCAGCTGAGGCATTGGTAAGACCAAATGACATGACTAGAAATTTAAAGTGACCATGGCGAGTTTGAAAAGTTATTTTCAGAATATCACATTCCCTTACTCTAAGCTGATGATAGACAAATCTAAGATCTATATTAGAGAAATAACCGGCACCCTAAAGTTGGTCAAACAATTCATCGATTCTGGGAAAAGGATACTTGTTCTTGACCGTGACCTTATTGAGTTGGTGGTAGTCTATACACATTCTGAGAGAACCATCTTTTTTGTGCATGAATAATACTGGAGTGCCCCACAGGGAAATGATGGGCCTGATGAATCCTTTATCTAATAGATCCTTCAATTTTTCTTTAAGTTCTCTGAGTTTTGCTGGTGCCATTCTATATGGTGGAATAGTGATAGGCTGAATATTTGGAAGAAGATCGATGCCGAAGTCTATTTCCCTTTTGGGAGGAATTTCTGTAAGATTTTTAGGAAAGACATCTGAATATTCATTCAATACTAGGACTGATTCAAGGATGGGGTTTTCGGAACTAGTGTCCTTAACTTGAACAAGATGATAGACACATCCTTTAGATAGCATTTTCTTTTCCCGAAGGTAGTAAATAGGCTGACCCCTGAAAGCGGATACACTATCCTTCCACTCAAGGACAGGTTCATTTAGGAACTGAAACTGGATTATTCTGTTTCTACAGCCGACTATGGCATAGCAGGAATAAAGCTAATCCATGTCGACAATGATGTCAAAATCAGTCATCTCTAATTCGACTAAGTCTGCTGAACTGACTTTCTGAAATATCATAATCGGGCAATTCTTGTATACCCACCGGGCTAGGATGGTTTTATCCACTGGGGTAGAGACTAAAAAGGGCTCTTCTAGGATTTCGAGACTGATTCTGAAATCGCCTGCTATATAAGGATAACAAAAGACAAAGAAGCTCCTGGATCTATCAAAGCATAAACATGCATATAAAGATCTGTATTGTAACAGTAGCTACATCAAGAGAATTTTTTTGATCTTTTCGAGACTAAAGAACATAGAGAATATTTAGCCATTGCCCACTACTAGCATTGGAGGTGGCACCCTCCTGATTTTGGAGATCGAACTGAGCTGAGGAGCGATTCTATTAACCCTAAGAACCTGGCTGAGGATAGCTCTGACTATGTGGCCTCTCTTATAAAATCTAAAACAAATACCACTAACAGCTCTGCAAATACCCTAATGGTGCTTGCCATAAATCTTGCAAAGAGGATAGGTGCAGGCACTGCTAACACTGCCCTGGGTCTTAGAGCCTGGCGCTCTATCTTTATTACCCTCTCTGAACTTAGGAACTGGAGCACTGGCTAAAGAAAGAGATGGAACTGGTGATTTAGGATGAAATTTAGAACGGTTTCTACCTTCTAATTTAGGCTGACTAAAATTGAAGCAACCTGTACTAGCTTTCTTATTCTACTTCTCCCTCATCTTAATCTTTTGCTCCTCAATTTGTTGAGCATGATTCATAAGTCTGGCTAAAGGCATGTCACTATTTAACATGGCATATCTCCACTCATTAACCATGCTATCATTCACCCCTGAAACGAACTTACTCATCCTTGCCCTGCTATCTACAACCACATGAGGGGCATATCTGGCTAATTTAAGAGAATACTCTTTCACTATCATATTGCCCTGCCTAAGGTTGATGAATTCTAACACCTTAGCTTCCCTAAGATCTAAGGGAAAGAATCTATTGAGGAAAGCAGACACAAACTTCTCCCACTCAAATGGCCCTGTATCTCTACCTCTTAGACTTCTACTACTTGAACCAAGTGTAAGCAAACTGATATGTACCTATCTCAGCACTCTCAACAGTAGTTACCCCCATGATGTTTGTCACCTTCTGCACCTGATCTAGGAATTTCTGAGGGTCTTCATCTATCTTCGACCCGATAAAGAATGAAAGATTTATTCGGGTGAAATCCCGAATCCTGGCTGTAGCTAAATTAGCCACTGGGCTGTCCAAAATGATAGCTGGTCGCTCATTATGGGTAGCCACTGACTGAGAGAGAGTGCTAAATATGGTTCTGAACTCCGCATATGAAACATGATCGCGCAAAGGTTCTTCGAGCTGAAGAGCTGACTGATTTCTTCTCTTAGGAGGCATATTCTGAAATGAAGAGGAGAAGTGGATTTGACTGAGAGATTGACTTGGGAATATGCTCACTGGCACGACATGAATAATGAAAAAAGGGGAAATTATTCCTAACTATCTCATATCCTCTTCTACATAAATGTGGCGTGCAACACACCCATGCATAAGACTCTACTAGATGTGGCTTTCAGACTTCCTAGGACTCTATTGAACCTTAGGCTCTGATACTAAGTTTGTAACACCCCAAATCTGGTACCCAGAATGCTACATAGTGCTCATGACCCCAAAGGACCACAAACTAACCCATGACTGATATTTGTACCAGTATACTACATAAAATACTGAATAATGTAGAAACATGCATTGAAAGGATATAAGGTTCAATACTGAATATAAAATGGATGAGATAACATCTGTGGGGTAATACAATACCCAAAATGAAATTGTAAACACTAAAGTCTGAAGTATGATAGTCTACATCTAGTCTAAAAGCCTCTACTGTCTAAATAATATGAATAAGGAGTTGATGGGACATGTCCCCAACTAACTCCAACTAATAAACTAGTTAATGAGATAATAGGGAATAATCAGGTCCTCGAATGATAAGGACTAACTGCTATCTCTGATTGCTGAAACTGGAATCTACTATTGATCTGGAGCTTGTGTCTCTAAACCTATGGTATAAGACACCAGAGCGCAAATGTGTTAGTACTTTGAATGTACTGGTATGCATGTGAGGTAGGCTTAATGCATAGGGTTTATATGCATGAACAATAATAATAACTGACTAACTATCATCAGTGTGAGAATACATGCATGGGACATAACGATTGACACTAATACTGTGATAACATAATTATTGACTCTAAATATAATAATAACATAAGTGATTATATCTTACAGTCCTGAATCTGATGGAACTATTTGAGTTTTGTACTGTGTCTGAGTTGACTGTATCTGACAGTCCTGAATTCTAAAGAACTATCTGAGTTTTTTTACTAAGACTGATACTGGGATTGTGGGAGGTAGTCATCTAACCGACATACCCCAATAATGTATTATATCTAAATTAGGGTCCAATCTATGCCCTGATTTAAAGGGTGTTAATACCGTGCCACTGGAACGGACAACATGTGAGTGACCCTAATATAATAGATAACTTTAGTGAGAATGGTGGAAACCCTCTTACAGCAGGCTAAGCCACCTTATCAACCCTCATATAGCAGGATATGATGTCTCAACCTATTCTGGCTATATAGTTCTAGAATGCAAGGATTTCTTCTATGAATCACACTCTTACGTAATAGGTGAGTTCCCTTCATTGGGTTCACTCGGTGCTAATTTCTACTGCCATTTGAATAGACACAGAACATAATTTACTGCACTGAATATGGACTGAGTTACTGAATTTCGTTGACTGACAGAATATTACTGATATCTGACAACTGACTGAGTTCATAAGATCATGGAGATTTCCTGAGTCATAAAACTGTCTAAAGTCTAAGGATTCATAGCTTTAATGAGAGTATTATGGAAATATAACATGGATCTAGGCACATAACTAATGTTTCGGGTACAAGTACCCCTAGGACTCGATGGAAGGAAACTGACCAAACATAACTTACATGAACATACAACTAACATCATAATGCATAATACATTTATAGAAGCATTCCATCAAAAGATGTGACAGGCATAACTTGTACTTACATGGGGATTTCATAATATCATACTAGTTGGGCATTGTTGCTTCATCTAGGCATTTAATCAAACACATGGTAGGAATATCACATATAGACAACATTATACAGCAATTAATGATCTTGATTCATCTCTAATTTCATCATCTAGTGTTTATTCATAGGTTCACATGAATATGCATCTATACAAATCAATTCCACATAAAATTGATCACCCAACATTGATTTGAATTCAATTGATCATTCTCAACATAAACAAAACAAACCCAACATAAAATTCATAAAGAAATCCATAACTTAAACTTAGAAAAGAGATTCTTGGAATTCATGAATGAAAGGAGTCCAGGAATGAACACTACGCATACCTTAGTTTGTGATTTTGTGAAGATTGACGGTGAAACCTTCTTGAATTTGAATCCCCAATAGAAACCCTAGCTTGTTCTTGAGATAAACCTGAGAGAAAATAGTACATTTTGGGTGATGAATTACTAAATCACCTGTCATTGGGTTTAAATAGGGGTAGGAAATTGACCCTTTTAACCTATAGCGTGTCATTTAATTTCAGTAAAATTTTCTCGAACTAGCCAGCTAGAGCGACGTGGTGTTATTGCGCCGTGTTACTGGAAATGACAATTGGGAAATTGATGGGTGGCGCGATGTGGATCCATCACGTTGCCCCTTCTTTTATGACCTGGAACTTTGGCACAACGTAGAGGAAATCATTCTAAGACTCTGGAAAAGAATAATTCTAAATTTTGGTCCTAGCGCGATGTACCATAATCGCGGACCCGTACTGGAATTTTCCAAATGATATATCCTCTTGTGGAGCGGCGTGCCACTGACTAATATGGCATTTTTTTACGATGGAAACTTAAAATATTCGTAATTTCTAACTCGGTTATTGGATTTGGGCAAATCTTATATCGATGGAAAACTTATTAAATTTCTCATATGACAAAAAGTTAAAATCTTGGAAATTCCTCATGTAATAACCATAATTCAATTTAAAATCTAATACTAGACATTCTTGAGATAGAATTAGCTAGGAAAAAGTATGGGGTACAACAGTTTCTTAGAGAGTCTTTGATATCACGGGAGGGTAAGAAGCAATATCGTGTGATACAAGCAAAATTGCCTCCAAACCTTTGGATGAAATATGTTTGATGATCGAGGTACTTGATGAATCCTTAGTGCTATTATAAGATTCCATATGGATGAAGATTACATTTAAGAAGAGTCAAAGGACTTTGATGAGTTCGTAGGAGAGCAAAATGGGGCTCGAAAGCCCCTTGGAAGGGTCATGTGCCCATGGATCTTTGGATCCAATTTTGATCCACTATAGCATTTGAAGATCAGGTCAAAACATCCCTTAGTGGGCCTTTTCTCACATACGGGTCACTTTTGGGCCCTAATTATGTAATATTTATCCAAACTATAAATACTTGGTTACTAGGCTTATTTAGTTAGTTTTTGTTGATTTATAATGATGACTTCATGAACCTCCATTGAGAGTTTTTTGCGAGCTTGGAAAAGCAAATGTTGATCTTTGATTAGAAACATCTATTGTAAGGGAGATTCAATCCCCTTTTTGGTCACGTAAGAGATAGGTACTATTAGGTAATCTTTAAGGGAGGTTTAGGGGTTTAATACACTCTTTGATTGCCTTTTTGTTATCATATTTGTGTCTATCTTTCTATCTTTCATATCCTGTCCCTCTATCTTTATTTTTATGCCTTTATATTGAAGTCTTCATGGCAAGAATTGTATCATTTGATATCATAGCCGAGCTTGATTTCATTCCCACAAAGTCAAATCTTGGGTCTAGTCTTAGAAAATTAAAATCACAAAAAAAAATTACTATTCATATTTTAGGTCTTAGGTCAAATTTTAAGTTTTTTATTTTTGTTATTTCTTGTGTTTCTAGTGTTAAAATTGTGTTCTCTAACACTATACGAGTCTATAAACCATATTTGAGTCAAATCAGAGCTTATTTGAGTGTTTTATTGTTGCTGAAAGCTTGGGTTGAAGAAGTTTGAGGTGAATTAAAAATTTTAATATGTTGGAGAATAATTTGGACAAATTGATGTTTGGAATGAGTTGATAAGGCTAACAAGTTCCTACGTTCAAAATTTTATCTCATTCCAAGCTCAGGAGAAAAAGTTAGAAAGATTGATGTTCTTGGTGTGTCCTTGATGAGATTGTTATATTCAAGTTGAAATTTCAGCCAAATGTTCTTTTTTTGATCCAAAAATAAGAAACAAAAAAAGACTGGAAAGTGATTGCTCAAAATCATCTACCAAGATTCCAATGATATCGCAACAAAATAAGACATAAAGGACCAAATAGAGGGCATTTCGTTCAATTCAAAGGCATGGGGCGGCCAACTTGCTTTGCAAGTGCGCCCAAGATGATGCAACACCTCAAAGAAGTAGAACATGCATCCATGTTTCCTTGAACCCATGCCCCACCTACTAGAGCACGTCCCCAAGTGAAGATCAGCCCCTCTAAACACAGATCAAGTCCAAAATACAAAATTTAATCCTCCAAACTTAATTTATCACTTAAATTACTCCATTTCTCAAGGTTTGATTCCTTAGTTTTATTTTCTTGATTCCTAAACTCATCTTTTGATTCTTAAACTACTCAACAACTAAGTAATTCATCTACTAAATTGATTGATTAGTTCTTGAGTCCCATTTCTTTCATCGTTCAATCTTATTCAAGATTTTGTCTTTTTCAATTCGTTGTGATTTCTTGATTAAAGTACTTAAGTAATTTTTATTTTGTGTCATTCAGAAAACAATCCAATCCAGTCGCAAGTATAGGTTGACACCTTATTTATTATCGGGGTATAAGCAACTTTTAACATTCTCCTCTCCAATTGTGAAGATTACAAAGGTAAGATTCTTATGAATGTTGATGAAAAGCTTTATTACTAATATTGTTTGTTCATGTTGTAGGTACAAGGCGATATAAGGAATTATGTCTTTGATAGCCTTGGATAATTATGACTACAACATAAGAGACTATGATTGTGGTAAAGATAGTTCTAGCTATGAAGAAGAAGGAGATTATAGAGGCTATGAATGTAGCACATGATCAAGAGTTGGATGAAAATAAGATCTACTATTTTGATGGAGAATGTGAGTTGAATTATGATCCTATGTCTTATAGTGAGTATAAAGATGATGAAGAGCCTTGTGATTGCTCTTATGATAAAGATAGGGCATGTGATCAGCAATAAACTTCCCACTCTGAGCCTAAAGGTGATGTAAGGTATAACCCATTGATTTACAAATCTTATTATAATCATAGTGAGAATGTACGTGAGGATTGTGAAGTTTCTTATTCCCCATATTGTAGTACTTTTTATCAACGTCGAATCGATGTGATTGTTTATACTAACTATAGTAGAGGTTGTTGTATGGGAATGAAACAACATTCATCTCCAAAGCCTAGGGGTACTATATCTTTCTCTTCTTATCCTAGTGCCTAAACATATAGAAATGGGACCCAAGGTCGATATAGAGGGTATAGTAGGAGTAAAGATATTCCTACTCTCCCCATCTTTATAAGAGAGTCGAGTCTGAAGAATATCTTTATTAGGAATGGGAGTATGTGAAGATTTTCATGGATTATGATATGATCAAAGTTGAAAGAGCTATATGTGCCGTTAATGATATTTAAAGTCTGACACCATTGTAGTGGGAATACATAAGGAACTCCAAACTAATATGGAATGCCTTGACAGAACTCATGAGGGGTACCCATGTACAATAGGGTATACCAAGCTTCATAATATTGATCCAAGAAGAAATGTTCACTCTAGAAAGGTTAGCATTTATGGGGTTTTGAGATGCCTCCTATGCTTTATAATTGGTTCTATAGAAACTATATCATTCCACCTATGGTTGAACATCTAGGGATACCTCGACAACCTCTATTTGTTCTATACTTCTTGGATGGGTATAGGGTTTCTGAGAGAGTCAAGATTTCCTTTACTTGGTGTGGGTACTATTAGGAGGTGTGGTGTGACTTTTTTTAGTAGAACATGGACATTTATGCATGGGTACCAATTAATTTGCACAACATAAGGTTTTAAATGTACAAAATTGTTCTATGATTATAAACGACCAATGGGGAAATCATCTTTTTCCATACATTCTTCCTAAATGTCAAAGAGATATGACTACGTACTCCAAGCCTAAAGAAATTAAGAGACAAATGATTGAGAGGAATAAGGAAGTACAAGGTAGCAACCTAAGAGAGGAAAAAGGAGAGGTTGTGAGGAGTGAAGTGAGGGGGTTTCCACCATACTGAGCTAAAATTGTTTGTCCTTCTTTTAATAAGGACATGTGTGTAGGTACGAAAATGGAAAGTAGAGGAGAACAACAACCAAAAGAGAAGATTCCATTTGAAAATTTTATGAAGGGAATCTTAGATGCTTCCAGGGATTGTGAAAGACCTTCACACCAAGGAAAAAAAGAATATTATCAAGAACATCAAGCTAAAATAGCTAACTCTTACACTTTTATATATATGAATGATGATTAAGTTGTTGGTCGCATATTAAGTATGAGTAGTAGCTTATCTATATCTGAGTCTCATTTTTCTTTGACTCTTGTTGAAAATGCACCCATTGAGAGTGTGGAAAAGCTAGTTGATCCTATTGATGACTTCATTGACTCTTTTAGAAAGATCAATCTGAGTCCACCTAGTGTTGAAGCCAATGTGATGAATGATGGTGCATTGTCTTGTGAAAATTATGTTGACCAACTTGTGGGTGAAGCTAGTACACCACTTGAGGATGATTGTGATATGATTAATGAACCTTAAGTGAGTGATGATGATGAAAATATTGGTCAAGTAAATAGGAGTGACCCTTTGAGCATTCATTTTAGTGAATATCCTATTGTTTGTCTTGATCATAGGATTGATTATGTGCTTCAAACTTGTTTAGAACTTGATAGTTGTGTTACTGAGATTGAACTTGCAAGTTCTAATCCTCCTTCATGGATTGATCCATGTTTCTTTGAAAACAATATCATGTTCAAAAATGGTACAATCACTCCTATGAACCTAGTAGTGTGAATAATGTTAATTGTGCAACTAATCTTAAGGGCTATATCATATATGACAACCCACAATGGTGTGACTACATTTCTCCTAAATATGGAAATATCTTCCTTGAAGATTAGAGTACTCTTAAGGGAAAGGAATGTGAGGTTTCGAAAAGAAATAATCAATTGGGTGATGATAACTTTAATTTTCTTGAATATTTAAGAAACCCAATTAGTGATTATTTCTATGAAAATGCTTGTGGTTGTGATCCTTTGTAAGACACCCCACCCTTGTTTGATAATTATGAGGATGAATTTCTTAATTCTTGTGATGACTTGAGTAATGATTCCTTTGAGGTTAGTAGTGGTAGGTGTCTACTTAAGGATTCTTCCCTTGAACAATAAAGTATCAATTATTTGGAAATCATTATTCTTCTACCTTTTGTACTCCTATTATTGAGAATACTCATGGTGATGATCTTGAATCTAATAGTGAGTGTATGCATGAGGATACATTGGTTGAATTTAACTTGAGTGATACCTTTCTCTACTCTTCATTTGCTTTCGATGATGCTTATGCTAGGGTGGAGAGTATATCTTTTGATTTGGGTGATGTGTTTGGGGGAAAGAAGTGTTGTCTAGACCTATGTCTGTGGCCACTCTATCCATTTGACCTCGGTGACAAATTTGAATATAGTGATTTCCCCACACATAACTTGATGCTTGGTTTAGTTTACAAGCAAAATTTAGATGAGTATGTTGGAATCCTTTCCTATGATGGAAAGTCTTTCTTGAGGATTTACAACCCACTTGATAGACCCAAGTTATGCATGGGAGGCATTTTCAACAATGATAAGCATTCATTTAAGAAGGGAAGTAAAGAAAAAGATCCAAGAGAACTCAACATTATGTGTTTCCAATCTTGACCAAGGTTACACTACTTGTAGGTCAAGGAGAGTTTTCTCTTGAAAATATTTTTGATGGATTCCATTCTTGTGATCCCTTTCTTTGTGAATTGGTTACAATTGGTGACCCCTTTCTTAAGGGAAGTTGTTTGATAGGAAAAATCGTATGTACTTAAATGTTCTGATTCCATCCTTGTGTGCATTATGTGCTATATATTTTGAGCCAAAACGTCTTTTTTTTTATATTAGCACCTTAGATGATGCTTTTACGCTTTTTTCTTTCTATACTACCTCTTTGTTTTTGATAATATCCATGTGAGTCTTGGATTTTCTTTATGTAGAGGTAGGGAACTTGTTGGTTGGTCCACTTCTTTGAATAGCAATGCTCTATGGATCTTGGGGACTATAAAACCAATTGAGGCACCACTCTTGATGTGGTCTCTTAAAGAGGTGATGAAGCATTTGTGTGTTATGTCTCCTAAGGTGAAGAAAGCCTAACCTTTTGGATTTAGTGATGCCATTATGACCTTTTTGGTTTCCTTACCTCTTGGTGATTCTCATAGCCACCTCTTTTGTGTATTTTACAATAAGGTTCTAATGTTTACCATGAAGGATCCTTGGTTATGTCTTAAGTTTTTGCAACCTTGGCATAATGCTATGATTATTTGTGCTAACCCTAACCCTAAGGTTATGAGGTGGTTGTATTTGTTTGTCCTTCATTTAGTTTTTCAAGGCTTCAATTCAAGGTTGAATCCTTTTCAAGAAGAGGAGGATGATACAAGACAAATTACCTCTGGACCTCTGGATGAGATATGCATGATGCTTGAGGTGCTTGATGACTCCTTAGTGCTTTTAAAATATGACACATGGATGAATATTACCATTAAGGAGGGTCAAAGGAATTTGACGAGGTAGAAAGAGTTTAAAATAAGGCTAGAAAGCCCCTTGGAAGGGTCATATACCAAAGGCTCTTTGGATTTGATTTTGATCCACTCTAGCATTTCAAGAGTGGGTCAAAACAACCCGTAGTGGGCCTTTTCTTGTATTTGGGTCACTTTTGGGCCCTAATTATGTAATATTTAGCAAAACTATAAATACTTGGTTTCTTGGATTATTTATTTATTTTCTTTTGATTGATAATAATGAATTCATGAACCTTTACTGGAGTGTTTTGAGATCTTGGAAAAGAGAATATTGATCTTTCATTAGAAACGATAGTTGTAAGGGAGATTCAATCCCCTTTGCGGTCACGTAAGAGCTAGATGCTATTTGGTAATCTTTAAGGGAGGCTTTTGGTTTTATTACACCCTTTGATTTCCCTTTTGTCATCATATTTGTGTCTATCTTTCTATTGCTGATATCCTATCACTCTATCTTTACTTTTCTGTATTTAGATTCGAGTCTTCGTGGCGAGAATCATATCACCGTGTGTCAAACTCTTCGACAGAGGCTGAATATCAACAAATGCCTACTACTTGCTCCGTGATTGTATGGCTTCATGGATTATATGCTCAGATTGGATTTTGTCAATTTAATCATACATATCTCCATGCAGGCAATAAAAGTGTTATTCAGAAAGCTACTATTCAAGTTTATCAAAGAAGACCAAACATATAGAAGTAGACTGTCATTATATATGAGAAGCTGTAGAAGGATTCATTACTCTTCCGCAAGTGTATAGTGATTTTTAATAGCTGATGCATTTACAAAATTAATGGTACGATGATGAGATTAGTTTCTGGTAAGCAAATTAATGTTTCTTGATCTACCAACATAACTTTGAGGGGGGTTATTAGAATGATGGAAAAGAAGAAAATATTGTATATATTAATCTAGCTATATAATATTTTAAATTAATGTAATTACAGAGATTTGATTTAGTAATAAAAGAGGGTAATATTGATTATAGAGAGCAGATTTAGTGGGATTGAATAATGAATTTAGAAGGATAGAAAAGTTAATCTTTTGGGGTATGAAAGACCAGTCTTTAGGGATGTAATCTTTGAATACTTTCTATTTAATGGCAACTCTCAACATTGAGAGTCATTCAGTAGAAATTTGGCAATCAAGACCTAGGACTTAACCCTGGGCGTAATTGGCATCCAAGACCAATATATGCCCGAGAGAACCCTCTTAATATACCATCAAGATTAGTTTATTAACATTTGCGGTAAAAAGACCCAATAAAAAACAATCTAACTTAAATAATAGTAATAAATCCAAACTCAATAACAAAACATTAATTCATAAGTCTACAAAGACTCTAGCTTACAACTAAAACCCTAAGTTGGGACATGGCCCGGACGATTTAATAAAACTAAAATTAGAGTATAATATTAAAATCATAGGTCTTCCAGAAGAAGGCTCACCACTTGCTTAAGTTTTACCTAAGAATCCTACTACTGCACAGAACCACGAAAAAATGTCTCCAAACCTACATCATGAAATGATGTAGCATCCGAAGGTGGTCCGTAAGATGAGCATAGTTTATAAACCAGGTAATATAATTGAAAGTAAATCATAAGGAGGAAAAAATAAAAAGTGAATCAAGATAAGATGTAAACATTTGTTAACTCTAGTTTTGAACTAAGTAGTTTCATCGACAATAAGTAACCCATAGTCTATATTGATTCGGTATGTATTTAACTGGCGGAGCCACAATCCTCGTTTGTCGCATAGACTAAGATGTACGTTATTTTTCTATCTTATCATCCTCATAGAGGAAAAACATAATATTGTGCCATTATACTATGAGCCATCCCTATGTCGACAAAGCAAAGATTTAAGGCATAGGGTTACTGAGATTTAAACCTTGTGATGAACTACATAATTCTCTTTAAGCCCATTGATTATATTTTCATGAACATGATAACCTTTAGAGATAAAATAAATCTTTAATAGGCAATTATTAATTAAACTAGCATGTGTATTTTGGTTATTCAATGATATATGCAAGTTGGATCCCCTTCCTCATTTTCTACTCACTTCACACAATATATTTTTCTATGCATCGACATCAACTACTTAGTATAACCAAATGCATATAGACTATCCAGACCTATTAGAAGAAATGATTCTTCATAATAAAACCTTTTGAGAGTATATTATTTTGAACACTAACTAAGATGAATTTTTTTGAAAAGGATTAGTTAGTTAACAACACATAGAGGTGACCATTTATGAAAGAGGAGACTACATGGCTGTAATTGAACACAAAAAAATCAACATTTAGCTATATGTTGATAAATTGGCACCAGACATACAATAATTATCACATGTTGAAATTCAACAGACGTTTGAGATGTCTGTTGGAAATCACATCTGTGTTTTAGAACATTTCTAAATATCTTCTTCCCAAAAATTATGAGGCATGTAATCGATTAAGGCAAATTTAGGGAGATCTGTAACAAATTGAACATGGTATAATTTCTAAATGGAGTAAAGAGACAAAACGAGAATAATACATTAGAAGTCATATTTTTATATTTATATATAGCATGAATGATGGCAGACCTCTATTGAAACCTTTTTTCTACTGGAATCTCATTGTATTTAAATTCTTATTGCCAAAGAAAATGAGAAAAATTCATTTAAAAATAGGGAGAAAGAAGTTGAAAATGATAAACATACACATTTTAAGATTTGATAGTAACTTTGTACTTTGAAGGGTGTTAATCATCAAGATGAAAGCAAGAGAATCAATATTAAAGTCCATTACGATGTCAAATGATTTGGAAATATGAATCTTCCGTTTATTACAGTACCCAATATGTTGTTATCTGTGCCTCAAATTTGCAATTTATATAGCTATTAAAATCATAAAGATGGTATAAAAATAGAGTATAAGAGAGAATTGAAAATGCACAAGTAAAAAAGTTGATGATAACCAACCCAATATTCGTCCACCATGTCCTCTTAGCTGAATTCTATTTAGATCTCATCAATGGATTCTTTTAATGATAAACAAAACCTCATCGTCTTATTAATTTGTACATGTTGCTGAATATTTGCATTGCATAGAAATTTTATGCGAAGTTGTGGAATCCTGCCACTATACCCACTTTGTATTTAAAATTAGTATTGTAAAAATTATATCAGACATAAATCCAGCCATATATTCTGGGTATACCACTGGTAAGTAGACTTGAATTTTAAGTTACATTTCAAAATGTGTTGTAAAGACAGTTTCTTTTGGGTAAAGGCAGTTTTCTATGCCATTAATGTAGGCAATGTGGATATGGCACTCTAAGTACTTCTTACCAAATTTTTAAAAATCTTTTTTACAATCAATTATTTAATGTTAAAGTAATAACCAATAACTAACTTTATTAAATGATTATCCTAATATGCTGAATGGCTAATTCAGAGAATGTCACTTGGCTTATTAAGGAGGTTATCTTCTCCTATTAAAAATATATAGATTAGTATCGTCATACGAAGATTTGCATGTCATACATATCATGCCATGACCTTTTCATACATTCCCTAGCTCATTAGCCCTACCATTTTGAAGATTTATAATAAACACTTTTAAAATTCTTTAAAAGTTAAAATATTTCACAATAAATATCAATATTTGTAAAAGACCAATGGATGAGGTAATTTCTTCCTTTCACCCAAAACCAAGTTTAGAATACAAAATTGATTTGAAAATAAGATAAACCAGTAGGAGGTGTGGAATTTATCATAGTGATTAATATTGCGAAGTATCTTGTTCAATAAAAAAACTAAACATATTGATATTAGACATCACTTTCTTAGGGATAATGTTGAAAAAGGTCTTATATCAATCATGTTCTTCTCTACTAAAGAACAAATTGCTGATATATTTACTAAGGCATTAGGTAGAGAACAATTTGAAAAGAATAGGTTAGCCTTGGGGATAATTAAAATTGTATAAATCTCTCTCAATGATTGATTAGAAAAGACAATATGCTCCTAAGTTCTTATTGATTAATCCAGTCTTACACATTTAGTTGTGTCCTAATTCCATGATTTTAGAGTAATCTGACTCATTTTACATTGGTCTTGCAAAGATGCTGGAACATTTAAGCAATTTTGTCCATCTTATTCAAGAATGTTAAGGTATGATTATATTTTACCTAAAATTGCATTGAGAGAAACAAGTATGCCACATGGTTCTTTTTTATTCCCAAAACCGTCAAAAACTCAAGAGTTTTTTTTTTTTAAAAAGTTGCTACTACTTTCCCATCAACACTAAATCACTCCATCATTACGCTTCCTTGTCAGATATAGTCCTCCTATATTTCATATTCTTTTTTTTTCTCCTTAAATATGTTTTTTTCCTCTCCTTTATCATTTATTCTCTCTCCAAACACTTCACAACTAAGAACAACTTACTATTTCTCACTCACTATGGCATCCTAATCATCTTCCCTATCCTCAAAATCTATTACCAGTCCTTTAACAACCATTGTTCTTCTTCTAAATGCTAACTTACCACCTCTATTTTGTCCTACAATCTCTATCAAACTATCTAATTTTGTAGCCTTCAGAAATTTCAACCACCCCCTTGCCTAATCTTTTTCAACTCCCTCGTCCTCTTCTAAACCCTCACTACCACCTCTAATTCCTGTCTAAATTATCGACCCTGATGATGAACTTATTGCTAATTTGTTCCTAAGAAGGTCAAGAACTAAAAGAAAACCCTCTTCCCCCACCATTGTTGTTGAATACCAAGATCTGGGTGAACCCACCCCTGTTAAACCAACTTCTATAATTCCTCATACTCGTCAGAGGAAACATCAGGAAAAAGTATCTCTCACAAAAATCTTTTAATGAGTAAGAGGAAATGGGTTGCTACATATGGTCTTTCTCCTCCTCGTTCATCCTCTCCTCATATTCTTCTTTGTTCAGTTAGAAAAGGCAAGTCGATCAAAGAAAAAATTCCAAAAACCACTTCTTCTCGTAAACCTTCATCTCAGCCTAAAACCAACCCCATCTCACATACTTCCTCATCCTCTAAATCTATTTCAAAGAAATCATCCACCCATTAGAAGAAATAGGTTACCAAACCTATTCTCTCTGAATCCTCTGACTCTGAGTCACTCTGTGATACTTCCCCTATTCCCTCTACTGAGCTAGATCCCAATTTTAAATTTGATGAGGATACTCCTAAAGATTATACCTCTCAGTCAGCTTATATTATTCACTTTCAAAAATTCAAGTAAGCTAGAGGTCATGTTGTCACTGGGTTTGGAGGTCCTGATATAGATGTCTTAGTCTCCAAATCAGAAATTTAGAGGTGGTCCCACTTATTTCTTCAAGGTGATTACAAATGTAAGTTTGGAAAAAATGAAGTTTATGAGTTATATACGAATGGGGTAGCTCTTGGGGAAATGTTCTCCACCACTATTAGAGGAGTTACTATTAATCTTATTGCTACTGATCTTGCTCGAATCTTGAGCATTCTTACTGGGGATTGGGGTTATTATGTCAAGGCAACATGGCCTCCACTTGATAATCTGGCATCTACCCTTGATATATCTCAAAAATATTTTGGAAGACCTCTTCTTGCAAATTATCGTAGAGTTCTTAAGTGTGAAATGTCCCCACTCCATTAGCTTTATTTTGATATTGTCCATAAAATTCTTATTCCTTGACAAGAAAGAAGGACTGTAGCCAATTTTCTTGACCTCACTGTCATGGAACTGCTTGACTGTTTAGTGAGTATTGATCTTCCTCACCTTCTGATTCAGCACATGCGAAGGGTCATACTTTAAGATGTGAATGGCCATGCCTTGCCATATGCATTCTGTCTCACTCCCATTTTTTTAGGCCTACAATGTCCCTATTCAAGTATGGTCTCTGTAAACCACTAAGGATGTCATTGGGACTGTGAACCATATAGGTTAACTATTTCTATTAGGAGTGCTGACAACCTTGTGTAACGGTTGCGAAATGCACTTACTGCTAAGACTGAAGAATTGGAAGTTGTTCAAGCTAAGTTGGATGTTTCCCAGGTCACTCATGATGCTTAGAAGATAGAGCTTCTAGCTCAAATTGCCTCTCTTAAGGACACTATAGAACGTGAAGGCTCTAAAAATGTTAATATTGTTTGAAAATTGACCTCCCTTATCTCCTCCTCTTCCTCTACTTAGTTCCCCTCTTAGTTCCTTAGGGCTATTTTTTTGTTCCCTTTACTGGGTACCTATTCTCTTTTGTGCTGCTTTTGGGTAATTTTAATTATATCCTACTTTTAAATAAAATGGACTTATTGATTTTTGTGTTCTACTCCTATTTTTGTCATAATGCATCAACGTTCTCTTACTCTGGGTTTTGATTGTTTTAATGATAGCTTAGTGGCCATGGATTATTAAATATTTTTCACTTTTTAGGCCCATATTTTTAATGATGTCAAAAGGGGGAAGAATAAATTATGCAATGCTAATAACTCAATTGACTAACCTATTTCATTCTGTGTTCTTTTATCTAATTCCTTTATTGAGAGTTTTAGGAATTTGTGATGGGTGTTGTGTTGCTTATGTTTGTAATCATCAAAATGGGGAATTTGTTAGAAAACTAAAGTTCTGATGATGGACACATGAATGAAACATATTGTGCAAGCTAGTCCACACAAGTTTAGAAACAATAGTCACAAGCAAGGTTATTGATAAGATAACAAAGCGTAAAGACAGGAGTGGATAACCAAAAAGATTTAGATATTCTCTCAACACTTATCATATGCAACAAAGAGGATAAAAAGGAGAAGATAAATCCAGCACAAAGAGATTGAGTTTAGCAAGGAGTCCTACCAGACTAGGGGATAAAGTAGAAGAGTTCTACTCAGTTAAAGACACAGACGACTACAATAAAGAGTGAAGCAACCTGGTATAGTCCTATTGAAGATAGAAGAATACATCATCTAAAGGACTCAATATAGAGTTGGATTAAATACAACAAATGATATTCAGGTGTTTCACTCATGCACTTAACAAGAAAATCATTAATCAGCAAATCAGTTCACTAACTTGAAAAAGAACCTAGTCCTTTACTTAGCAAGTCGTAGACTCTGTGTAATAGGTTGGTTCTTTGAACTTTAATGAGTCTTTGTTCTAGTTTCACTGAATTATAAAATAAGTTAGGAGTTGTGTCTTCAAGTTAGGGAACTCAAAGATTTGGGTACACTTATCTTGGGAAGATTTGTGTTATTGTAGAAATAGAAGTTGGAAGTTTTAATTCCTAGTTTACAAGAAGCCTTGTAATTTGTTGATTGTTGAGGCTCAAGAGTATTAGTGAAATTGGGGTTAAATCCTGCAGAGGTATAGGTCGTGAGTTTTTATACCTTTCTTGAGCCAGGTGTTTTCTACTTAAAAATAATTATTTTCAATTTTACTTACGTAAACCACGTTAGTTGACTTATTCCACTAATAGGAAACTATTAGAGTAAAACACTAAAATTAGTAGGGTACACACTCTAACAATAAGGATTTTTTTAATTCAAGTAATAATTCCCAATTCTCCTGTTCTGTAACGCCATGAGTCTGTTACCCCGACGCACACAATGCTCATAATACCGAAGGACCACAAGCTAACCCATGACTGGTACCTGTTACAATAACTGAATAATAATAATAATTTAGCCAATAGATCTTCACAAGCTATGCAATGTCTCTTTTCATCCCACTTCACCAATAGATCTCCCAAAAATCACAATACATCTTAATGTCCCCTGGATGAATAGAGTAGCGTGCACCATGCTCTTCTCTAAGAATTCACTGTCTTAAGTCATCAATTCTTGGCACACACAGTTGACCCTAATAACACAATACACCATCTCCCCCTTGGGAGAAAACATATATCTTCTGATCTCTGACTAATTTTTTCTACTTGACTAGACTGGGATCCTTATCTTATTTTTCCTTAACCTCTGAAACCAGGGATGATTCTGAACTACTCTACACCCATACACTATCTTCTACTGAATCGACTAAGCGGACACCTAGTTGGGCTAGCTGATGGACCTCCTGAACTAACTTTTTCTTATCATTATTCACGTGAGCAACACTACCCATAGACATTCTACGAAGAGCATCAGCCACTACATTGGCCTTGCCTGGATGGCATAGAATATTCATGTCATAATCTTTCAACATCTCCATTCACCTTCTCTGATGTAGGTTTAGATCTTTTAGAGAGAACACATACTGGAGGCTCTTATGGTCTGTGAACACATCAACGTGCACCCCATACAAATAGTACCTCTAAATCTTTAAGGCAAATACTACTACTGCTAACTCAAGATCATGAGTAGGGTAATTGATCTCATAGGGTTTAAATTGTCAAGAGAAATAGGCTATAACCTTACCTCTCTTATCAGAACACACCACAAGCCAACTCTGGAGGCATCAAAATACACAACAAAGCCATCTGAACAATCTGGTAGGGTCAAAACTGGAGTTGTACTGAGTCGAGTCTTCAACTCCTAAAAACTCTTTTCATAAGAATTTCACCACTGGAATCTAACTTTTATTTGAGTCAGTATAGACATGGGGGATGCAATAGGCAAAAATCCCTTAAAAAACCATCAGTAATAGCCGACCAAACCCAAGAAACTCCTGATATTTGATGGAGAGATGGGTCTGGGCCAGTTTCTCACTACCTTGGTCTTTTGGGGATCAACTCTAATGACATCACCGAAAATGATATGGCCAATGAATGCTGTTGACCTTAGCCAAAATTAGGACTTACTGAATTTAGTGAATAACTAATGGTTTCTGAGGATCTGTAATACTATTCTGAGATAGTCTGTATGGTTGAGCTCACTGTGGGAGTAGACAAGAATGTCATATATGAAGACTATGATGAACATGTCCAAGAACTGCTTGAACACATAGTTCATCAAGTCCATGAAAGCTGTTGGGGCATTGGTAAGACCAAAGGACATGGCTAAGAATTCAAAGTAGCCATACTGAGTTCTGAAAGTTGTTTTCAGGATGTCACACTCTCTGACTCTAAGCTGATGATATCCTGATCTGAGATCTATCTTAGAATAATAGCTGGCACCCTAAAGTTAGTCAAACAAGTCATCTATTCTGGGAAATGGATAATTGTTCTTGACTATGACTTTATTTAACTGAAGGTAGTCAATACATATTCAGAGAGAACCATATTTCTTATGCACGAATAAAACTGGCGCACCACATGGGGACACACTGGGTTTGATAAATCCCTTATCTAAGTGATCTTTCAATTGTTCTTTTAATTCTTTGAGTTTTGTAGGTGTTATTCTGTATGACAGAATAGATATGGGTTGAGTATCTGGGAGAATATCGATTTCAAAATCAAATTCCCTTTTGGGAGGAACTCCAAAAAGATCTTCGGGAAACACATATGGGAATTCATATGCTACTGACACTGATTTAAGACTAGGGGTTTCTAAACTAGAGTCCTGGACTCGAATAAGATGGTAGAAACATCCCTTAGATTTCATTTTTATCGCCCGAAGGTTAGAAACAAGTTGACCCCTAAGTACTGAAGTACTACCCCTCCACTCTAGGTAGGGCTCATTCAGAAACTGAAACTGCACAATTCTATTTCTGCAGTCGACTGAGGCATAGAAGGATAAAGCCAATCCATGCCGAGAATAATAACAAAATCCATTATCTCTAATTCGACTAATTCTGCTAAAGTAACTTTCTGAGAGATCATAACTGGGCAGCTCCTATATACCCATCTAGCTATGATGAATTTACCCACTGGGGTAGAGACTGAGAAAGGCTCTATTAGAATTTTGGAACTGACTCCAAAATCGACAACTATATAAGTAGTAATAGAGGGCAAGGAAGCTCCTGGATCTACCAAAGTGTAAGCATGAAAATGATAAACTTATAACATACCAGTGACCATATCAGGAGAACTCTCCTGATCATGTTCGGACTGAAGAGCATAGAGTCTATTTGGGCGTTGCCAATTGGTGGCACTGGAAGCAGCACCTTACTAATTTGGGTGATCGGACAGAGCTGGGGGACAGTTATACTAACCCTAAGAACCTAACTGGAGATAATATCTGACAATGTGTCATAGTTTTCCATACCCGAAACACACATCATTGTCGACTCTATAGATACCCTGGTAGTTTTTGCCACACTTTTGACAAAGAGGATTAGTTCGGGTACTGCTAACACTGCCCTGAGGTTTAGGGCCTAGTACCCTATTACTATTTTTCTCTTTGAATTTTATCATAGGAGCACTGACTGAGGAAGAAGCTGGACCTGAGGATTTTAGGTGGAACTGAGAATAATTCCCACCCTCTGAGTTACACTGAGCAAAGTTGAAACTACCTGTTCTTGTTCTGTTATTCTCTTTTTACTTCTCCCTATTGTTAGCTTCCTCTATCTGCTGAGCATGGGCCATGAGCCTAGATATGTCTATTTCCTTATAAGTATTGCGGTCCTGTACTCCTTGACCACACTACTAGACATCCCTGACACAAACTTACTCATTCGGGATCTACTGTCTCCACCACATGAGAATTATATCCAGCTAATTGAGTAAACTTGAAAGAATACTCTTTCACTATTATATTGCCCTTCTTTAGATTGATAAATTCCAAAACCATCACTTCCCTCAACTCCAGTGGGAAGAGCCTATCTAGAAAAGTTATGGCAAACTCCTTCCACTCTATGGGCCCTGCATCTGCGACCTTTCTGCTTTCCACTATCTAAACCATGAGTAAGCCACATACTGTAACTGGTATGCAGCTAACTCAACACTCTCAATAGCGGTCACCCCCATAATATCAGTAACTTTCTGCACCTGATCAAGAAATTCCTTAGGGTCCTCATCTGACTAAGACTCGATAAACGATGGAGGGTTCATTCGGGTAAAGTCCCAAATCCTAGCAGCAACAATATTGTCTACTAGGTTGGCCGAAATGGCAGCTGGGCATTTATTTTATGCTGCCACAAAATGAGTAAGGGTGGTGAATACTACTCTAAACTCAGCGTGGGAGATGTGTTCGTCGAGTGGATCTTGCTGGGCGGGCTGGGGTTCTGGCTGGTCTCCCATTCCTCTTCCCTTAGCCCTCTTTGGAGGCATATATCTATAAATGGAGGAGAAAGGATTAGACTTAGAGTTTAACTTAAGCTCATGCTTACTCGCATGACATGAATACTGAAAGAAGGGGAACTTTTTCTAAAACATGTCGTAGCCTCCTGTGCATAAGTGTGGTGCGATACACACCCATGCACAAGACTTTACTAGATATGGCTTTCATACCTCCTAGGACTCTATTGAACCTTAGGCTCTTATACTAAGTTTGTAACGCCCCGAGTCTGTACCCCGAATGCTACACAGTCTCATAATCCCGAAGGACCACAAGCTAACCCATGACTAGTACCTTCTGCAACAACTAAATAATAGTAATGTAATAAAAGTAATTTAGGTGGAAACTTGCCATAAGGTTAAATCTAAATATGAAACTGAATACGGTATAACAATACAAAAACTGAAATATTTGTCTAAAAATACTTCTAGTGTAAAAATCTTCTAAACTGTCTGAACTGTAGATTTGATGGGATAAGCCTGTAACTAACTCTAACTAATAAAAGTGTACAGATAATCTAAAATACTGACGAAAATAATCATGTCCTCGAACTATGAGGACTTACTGCTAACTCTGAATGCTGAAATTCTGAACTGCTAAGGGTGCTCGAGAGCTCGTGCGTCTGAACCTATGATATCGACATCATAGTGTAAGAGAAAAATATGTGTCAGTACTTATAATATACTGGCATGCAAAATGAGGTAGGATGAAGTGCATGGGTTCCTATGCATGAACAATACGAATTAAATGACATAAATATAACTGAAAATAAGTACATGAATAAGTGCTTATACTGTAACTGAGATTGTGACAACACTGAATATTGAGTTTAGATACTGATTTACTGATATCTTAGTTTCTGATACTATATTACTGATAACTGAATGACTATATCTAACAGTCCTAATTCTGTGGAAACATAATGAGTTTCGTACTAAGCTGAGTGATTGTGTCTGACAGTCCTAAGTCTGTAGAACTAAACTGAGTTCTATATTGAGATTGAATCTGAAACTGAGACTGTGAGAAGTAATTTTTAACTAACATGCCCCTTCTCTAACTGATTTGGGTTCGAACCTATATCCCCAATTAGAAAGGTGTCAATATCGTGCCACGAGTAAGGAAAAAATTATTAACCTTATCTGGCAGGTGCTCTAAAAAAGAATAGGGGGACCCTCAATTGCCAGGTTAAATCAACTCATCAACCCTCAAGTGGCAGGTTGATGTCTCAACCTACACTGGCTACATAGTTTTGGAGCTTAAGGGCTTCTCTAAGGATCGTAGCCTCTACTGGCAGGTGAGTCCCCATCCTTGGGTTCACTCGGTGCTGAGTCCTACTCCCAACTGAATTGACACTGAACTAATTCCTAGACTGTACTAATCTTGAATGAACCATTACTAATTGTACTATTTGACTGAACTGACTGAGTTCACTGAGTTTCGTGTACTGACGGAATACTACTAAGATTTTTCTTAGTTTTGTAACTGACTGAAGCTCTATGTAAATAGCTAACTTTTCAGGTATAAAATACCCGTAGGACTCGATAGAATGAAAGAATAATTATAGCATAAGCATGAAAAGCATAATCATATGCGCTTGTTCACTACTCATTCATGGAAATATTTTATCAAACACTTGGTGAGCATACATATGCACATAACACTAAACAACAAGTAGACATTATAAGTCAAATCCCCATTGACAATTTCAAGGGTTTTACATGGATCCTTATTATATTACATACATATCAATTTTTCTCACATGAAATGTATCATAAAACATGGATTAGAATCCCAATTAATCATTATAAACATGAATATAATCAAACCGATCATTTTATTCATGAAATCCATAAACTTGAAGTTTAAAAATAGTTTTTTGAACTCCAAGAGTAGAAGGGACCCTTGGATGAACACTTCACATACCTTGATTATTACTTTTAAGAAGATTATAGTGAGTTCTTGAGATTTGAATTCATGAACTTGTGAGGCTAGGGCTTGCTCTTGAGTAAGTTTATGAGTAATCTAACGCCCCGATTTTCTATAACTGGAACACCACACGGTGCTTATGATCCCAAAGGACCACAAGCTAACCCTCTTCTGATATCTGTACCTGTTCACTGCATAATATACTAAATACATGCGGAAAACTGGCAGAAACTTGCCATAAGGTTCAAAATATGTCAAATACACAAATCTGCAAACTGAATACTTATACATTTGTCCGAAAAGCCTCTAACTGTCTGAACTGTGGAGTTGAAGGAGCATGTCTCCAACTAACTCCAAGTACCTAAACTGAACTAAAATAATAAGGTAAAAAAATCATCCTTGAGTGATGAGGACTCACTGCTGAATCTGGATGCTGGCACCTGAAATGCTACTGAAGCTCTGGATCTCATGCTTTCGAATCTATGGTGTCAAACAAAATAACAACACCATAGCGTAAATACGTCAGTACATTGGAATGTACTGAGTATGAAAATGAGGTAAGTCTAAATGCAAAGGCGTATGCATAAACATAACTTAACTAAATATTATGCAAGAGCTGGATTAGCATACATAAAAGAATCTGTAATTACTGAACATACTATGCATGCTGTCACTGAGCATACTCGAACTAACTCTGGTAACTGATACTAAATATAATGAAATTCTAAAATTTTTGAACATACTGAGATTACGAATATCTAAAGCTTCTGAAACTGATAGCAACCCTATCTAACAGGTTGTCTCCGTATCTACTAATAATAAGAATTATTGACTGAATTTGAGATCAACCCTATCTAGCAGGTAGTCTCTGAATCACTGGATAATATTACTACTTGATAACTTATTTTTGAGATTGGCCTATCTATCAGTGGATCTTCGAATTTACAAATAATCATACTGTATTAACTAAATCTGAGATCGGCCTATCTAGTAGAAGATCTTTGAATTGAAAAATAATCATACTTGATGGACTGCATCTAACAGCCTGGAATTCTTTACACTGAACTGAGCTCTTTCTTGACGTCTGAAACTGATTCTGAGACTGTGGGAAGTAGTCATCTATCTGACATGCCCCAACCTACCACAGGTGGGGTAAAACCTATGCCCCAATTGGAAGGGTGTCAATATCGTGCCACTGGTAAAGACAACTTTACATTACCCTCTTCTATCAGGTACTTAAGCAAGTAAGGTAGAGCCCTTACATAACAGGAAAAGCCACCTTATCTACCCTCAACTATCAGGTATGATGTCTCAACCTATGCTGGTGACATAGTTTTGGAGTGCAAGGATTGCTTCAAAGAATCACACCCTCTACTAGTAGGTGATTTCCCATACTTGAGCGCAGTCGGTGCTGAATTCTACTCCCAACTGAAAGACTCTAAATTGATTCTTAGCTGAACTTAAACTGAGCTGAATCTGTTACTAAATATATTACTTGACTGATCTAACTAAAATTTCTTGGTTCCATATCTAACATAATGCTTCTGAATTATACTCTTTGTCTAAGTGCTACTGAATTTCATATCTTATGGTACTTTACTGGAATCTAATCCGAATATTGAGATTACTGAGTTTTCATACTTTTTAGGTACTAACTGAGTTCTACTGATCATAGGACGACTGAGATTATCTTGAGATATATTCGGCTCTAGGCACATAGATATACCCCCAGGACTCGATAGAAGAAAACTGACACAACATGACTTTCTTGATCACAAGATAAAGTCCACAATTCATAATATCATAAGTTGGGGATACTTCGCGAAACATATGATCATCATAATCTTATTCACGAATGGAAGGAATATAAACATGTCATACTTTCATCATCCTCATCTTATCAATCATTTATAATGTTCATAATACCATAAAAGTCATTCATGGTCATAAAAAAAAAAAATCTTTACCACTTGGGTCACAATTAAGCTATAATGCATAATATTTATTTTCTTGGACATTTTATCCAACACCTAGCATGCATTACTTACAAATAAAAGGAAGATTTCTTGTCAACATACCACAATAACTCTTTCCCATCCACATAGGCCTTTTTATCAAACATACAAGGAGTATACTTTGGTCATACCACAATCAACACATCTAATTGACATAATCTCATATATCAACCAAACTTCATAATATAATCTCTATTGTTTAATTTACACTAACCATTCATCAAACATTTAGAAGACGTGGCATTTAATCATAATACTAATCAATACTTGAATATCAAAATTTCAATATCAAGTTTACCATCTCAAATCTTCCACATGGATTTGTATAATACTTCATAATGATTTGTTTCACATAATTCTTGCACCTTCTCATGAATTAGAAACTCAACCCAAATTATAGTCACGAATATACCTATACCCAAATCATGAATAATACACCTATCTTGAAATTCAAGAACTCTAAATGACAATCATACTTAACATACTACAATGGTAATATTTTCTTCATATAAGCATTTTATCAAACATATAGGGAGCATGCTTTAGTTATTTAATATTCACTACTTCTAAATTTCATGACTCCATCAACCAATTAATCATACAAGAATTTCAACATGATATGATCATAATTCAACCAACATGGAAAATATGATTATTTCAACGTCAATCAACATATAGAAACATCATACTTCACTCATCTTGGCCTTACAACAATTGATCACACCAATTAACATGACTACATAATTTCAACATGCTTGTTGAAGAGGCTTTATCATGAGCACCACAAGATCAACACATACTAGAATCAAAACTTGAATCTTTATCATCAACACATGAAATTAATCTCAACAACATCAAGATACATAATTTCAAAGCACATAAATCATAAGACTCATAAAGACATAATCTTTAGATTTTAGGAAAAAGGGTTCTTTAGCTTCTTGGGTGAAAGGAACCCAAGAATCAACCCTTGCATACCTCAAGTTCATGAATCCTTATGAACTCTTGATTCCAAAAATATATTAGTAATATTGATAGGTGCTCCTTGTAGCTCTCGCAATGGGTATTCCGAATCTCAAATTATTTTCCAGTTCCCACGATTGAATTTTGGAAGATCTTGATTTTGTTTTGAGGATAATAGTTGTTGTTCTTGACAGAAATAGGAGAGATGAGTATATTTTTGCTGAAAAATGAGGCTTAAACCGTATATATGGGTATATATATAGGGGTGGTCAATGACTTAAATACCCCTGGAGAAAGAGAGAAAGACACAACTGTCGTATGTTATTTTCAGGCTGATAGGCTATATTAAATTGATCATAACTCTTTACTCATAAGTAAAAATTAGATGAAACCAATTGTATTGAAAATAAGACTCAAAGAGATTTCCATCGATATTTAGCAGCTCTCACAGTTCAAAATATTCAAAAATTTATGATCGTTTGAAGTTGACCCTGAAATTCAGAAAAATTGGGCACACTGGAGTTGCCAGGCGCAGCGGGCTAATCGCCCGGTGCTACTATTTTGGGCACCCAAACATGCCCTTACGCTACTCCAAAAATTTTGAAACTCACCCAGGATGTATTACGACCTTTGCCTATCTCAACGCAACTTGAAAATCAGAAAATAAATGTCGGAAAGGTTATCGAACAATTACCCAAAGATCGGAGGTCTAAATAAGAAAATTTCAACACTTAGCCAAACTTTTGAGTGCTAAGCTTCTCTTGGGAAGATTAAAAGTCTTTAACAACTCTAAAAACTTATGGGGTATTACATTATCTCCCCCTTGGGAACATTCGTCCTCAAACATCACTTGCTAAGTTACAAGTACTGATCAACTGAACTTACTTAATGGACGAGAATATCAAAAACTCATCTATATGATGGGAACTACTGATACACTAAATCTTATTCTGAATATGCAAAGATGATGCATAGAATACATAACTGAAACTGTCGATATGTTGAATTATCATAATGAATATGTATATCTGATGCATGGATCTGTAACTGAGGTATTCTCATGTACGCATGATTGAATATACTGATAGACTGAGCTTCTCTACTGAACATGCATGTCTAATGCATGTATACTTGAATGTACTGACTCTCAATAACATGCTTGAATAAATACACAATGATAACGGGTACTACTTTATGAGCAACATCTGAACATGCAAGCGTATGGTTTTAAATGAGATGAGGCATCAGAATACTATGGGGCATCTCCCCCTTGGGACACTATGTCTCTCTTAGAATACTTGCTCTACTGATATGCTGAGGCGATGAATAGGGAATCTATGAATTGAATCATAACTCAATCTCAGGAATCTAAAACTAATGCACACAAAGATAAGAGATTTATAACATACCCGAGTCAATGTCGAGGAAACTTTCATGGTCATAGTGAGTCTGAAGTGCATAAAATTTTTTATGAGCTAAAGGATAACTATGCTGACTTCGGGGACCTGGCTTAGGACAGTCTCAAACTTTCTGACCTGGCTCGCCACATCTAAAACACGCATCACTACCATCTCTACATACACCTTTATGATTCTTACCATATTCTTCGTATAGTGGGTAGTTAAGACCCCTGCTCTCACTACCCTGGGCCTTGGAGCATAGTACACTAGCAGAGGATGGAGCTGGGACTGAAAACTTCTGAATGAGATGGGAACGGTTACCACCCTGTGACCTTGCCTTGAGGGAACTATGACTGACTGTTCTAGCTTACTTATTAGATCTCTCTCTTTCCTTCATCTTGTCGAACTCAATTTATTGTACATGCATCATTAACCTAGAAAGATCCATCTCTTTGTTGAGCATAGCACTTCTACACTCTTTAAAAACCAACCCAAATACACTAGTCACAAACTTACTAATACTCGCCCTAGGGTTAGCCATCAACTCAGGGGCATACTTCCCTAACTGGTTAAACTTAAGACAAGACTCTTTCACTGTCATGGAGCCTTGCCTTAGGTTCATGAATTCTTCTACCTTAGATTCTCTAATCTCTAGGGGAAAAAACTTATCTAAAAATGCATCATGAAATACTTACTAGGTCTTGGGAGCATCATTCTCCCCACTACCCTTTCTCCACGCTACAACCCAATCTTAAGCAATACCTTTCAACCTATAAGAGGTTAGTTCTATGCTCTCTTCTTCAGACACATGCATATCCTGGGTGATTTTCTTCACCTCTTCTAGAAATGAATGCGGGTCCTCGTCTGCCTTAGACCCAAAGAACTCAGGAGAATTCATCCTCATAAAGTGACAAAGTCTGGCTATAGCTGCATCATCACCTTGTTAATATGGGGCAGCAGTCTGAGTATTGAACCACACAGAAGTAGTCACAGCTTGGGCCAATATCTAAAAAATAGCCCAAAATTTAGCATGAGATACATTCTCATTCTCGAAATCTACTGGCTGAGGGGCTAACTGGTTCCCTATTCTCTTCTTAGGAGGCATATTCTACAAATGGAAGAGGAACAAGGATTAGACTGAAAGTTCAACTTTAGCCTTTACTCACTAGCAAGACTTGACTACTGAAAGAAGGGAAACTTTTCCTAAAACATCTTATAGCCTTCTGTACATAAATGTGGCGCGCAATACACCCATGTACAGGACTCTAATAGATGCAGCTTTTCAGACTTCATAGGACTCTATTAAACCTTAGGCTCTTATACCAAGTTTGTAATGCCTCGATTTTCTATAACCGAAATACCACACAGTGCTTATAATCCCAAAGGACCACAAGCTTACCCTCTTCTGATATCTGTACCTGTTCACTGCATAATATACTAAAATACATATGGAAAACTGGCAGAAACTTGCCATAAGGTTCAAAATATCTCAAATACACAAATCTGCAAACTGAATACTTATACATTTGTTCGAAAAGCCTCTAACTGTCTGAACTGTGGAGTTGAAGGAACATGTCTCCAACTAACTCCATCTACCTAAATTGAACTAAAAAAATAATGTAATCAAATCATCCTCGAGTGATGAGGACTCACTGCTGAATCTGGATGCTGGCACCTAAAATGCTACTTACGCTTTAGATCTCGTGCTTTCAAATCTATGGTGTCAAGCAAAATAACTACACCATACCGCAAATGCATCAGTACATTGGAATGTACTGAGTATACAAAGGAGGTAAGGGTAAATGCAAAGGTGTATGCATGAACATAACTTAACTAAATAATATGCAAGAGCTGGATTAGCATACATAAAAAAATCTGTAATTACTGAACATACTATGTATACTATCACTGTGCATTCTCGGACTAACTCTGGTAATTGATACTTAATATACTAAAACTCTAAAATTTCTAAACATACTAAGATTATGAATATCTGAATCTTCTGAAACTGAAAGCAACCCTATCTATCAGGTTGTCTCCGAATCTACTAAAAATAAGAATGATTGACTAAATTTGAGATCAACCCTATCTAGCAGGTAGTGTCTGAATCAGTGGATAATATTACTACTTGATAACTGATTTTTGAGATTGTCCTATCTAGCAGCGGATCTTTGAATTTACAAATAATCATACAAGATTAACTGAATCTGAGATCGGCCTATCTAGTAGCAGATCTTTGAATTTAAAAATAATCATACTTGATGGCCTGTATCTAATAGCCTTGAATTCTATACACTGAACTAAGCTCTTTCTTGAAGTCTGAAACTGATTCTGAAACTGAGACTATGGGAAGCAGTCATCTAACCAACATGCCTCGACCTACCACAGGTGGGGTCCAATCGATTCCCCAGTTGGAAGGGTGTCAATATTGTGCCATTGGTAAAGACAACTTTACATTACCCTCTTCTATCAGGTACTTAAGCGAGAATGGTAGAGGCCTCACCTAATAGGTCAAGCCACCTCATCTACCCTCAACTATCAGGTATGATGTCTAAACCTACGCTAGTAATGTAGTTCTGGAGCGCAAGGATTTCTTCTAAGAATCACACCTTCTACTAGTAGGTGAGTTCCCATCCTTGAGCTCACTTGGTGCTAAATTGTACTCCTAACTAAAAGACTCTGAATTAATTCTTAGCTGAACTTAAACTAAGCTGAATCTGTTACTGAGTATATTACTTAACTGATCTGACTGAACTTTCTTGGTTCCATATCTAACGGAATGCTTCTGAATTATACTCTCTGTTTGAGTGCTACTGAATTTCATATCCTATGGTACTTTACTGGAATCTGATCTGAATACTGAGATTACTGAGTTTTGTTACTTGTCAGGCACTAACTGAGTTCTACTGATCATAGCACGACTGAGAATATATTGAGACATACTCGGCTCTAGGCACACAACTATATTTTTTAGGTACAAGTACCCCCAGGACTCGATAGAAAGAAACTGACACAACATGACTTTTTTGATCATAGGACTAAAGTCCATAATTCATAATATCATAAGTTGGGGATAATTCACGAAGCATATGATCATCATAATCTTATACACGAATGGAAGGAATATAAATATGTCATACTTTCATTATTCTCATCTTATCAATCATTTATAATGTTCATAATACCATGAAAGTCATTTTTGGTCATAAGCAAAACATACCTTTACCACTTGGGTCACAATTAAGCTATAATGCATAATATTTATTTTCTTGGGCGTTTTATCAAACATATAGCATGCATTACTTACACATAAAAGGAAGATTTCTTGTCAACATACCACAATAACTCTTTCCCATCCACATAGGCCTTTTTATCAAACATAAAGGAAGTATACTTTGGTCATACCACAATCAACACATCTAATTGACATAATCTCATATATCAACCAAACTTCATAATATAATCTCTCTAGTTTAATTTACACTAACCATTCATCAAATATTTAGAAGACGTGACATTTAATCATAATACTAATCAATACTTGAATATCAACATTTCAATATCAAGTTTACCATCTCAAATCTTCCACATGGATTTGTATAATACTTCACACATAATGATTTGTTTCACATAATTCTTGCACCTTATCATGAATTAGAAACTCAACCCAAATTATAATCATGAATATACCTATACCCAAATCATAAATGATACACCCATCTTGCAATTTAAGAACTCAATAGGACATTCATACTTAATATACTACAATGGTAATATTTTCTTCATATAAGCATTTTATCAAACATATAGGGAGCATGCTTTAGTTATTTAACATTCACTACTTCTAAATTTCAAGACTCCATCAACCAATTTATCATACAAGAATTTCAACATGATATGATCATAATTCAACCAACATGGAAAATATGATTATTTCAATGTCAATCAACATATAGCAACATCATACTTCACTCTTCTTGGCCTCACACACATGTATATGGGTATATATATATGGGTGGTCAATGACTAAAATACCCCTGGAGAAAGAGAGAAAGACACAACTGTTGTATGTTAATTTTAGGCTGATAGGCTGTATTAAATTAATCATAACTTTTTACTCAGAATTAAAAATTAGATGAAACCAATTGCATTGAAAATATGACTCAAAAATATTTTCATCGATATCTAGCATCTCTCACAGTTTAAAATATTCAAGAAGTTATGATCGTTTGATTTTGACCCTGAAATTTAGAAAAACTGGGCACACTGGAGTTGCCAGTCGCCGCGGGCTAATCACCCTGTGCTACTATTTTGGGCCCCCAAATGTGCCCTTACGCTACTCCAAAAATTCAGAAACTTACCTGGGAAGTTGTATGACCTCTCCCCATCGCAATGCAACTTGAAAATCAAAAAACGAATGTTGGGAAAGTCATCGAATAATTACCCAAAGATCAGAGGTCTAAATGAGTAAGTTTCAGCACTTAGCCAAATTTTTGAGTGCTAAGATTCTCTTGGGAATATTAGAAGGCTTTAACGACTCGAAAAACTTACGGGTTAGTATAAGTAAAGAATGAGATTTTGCCCTACAGGCTGATTAATTTTGTGTTAAGACTGAATATGGTGGGGAAAATGACCCATTTCCCCCCCACAACTCGTATTAAAATAATGTTGAATAGGGAAGCCCTCGTGTCGTGAACCTTCTTGGGTTAAGTATCCATTGTGACGTGACCCCTACTCGGGTCAAGTATCCATCGCGATGTGACCCTTACTTGGTTTGACTGGCCCTCGCGGCGTGGGGCTATCACGATCCTTCACTATTTTGGTCATCCAAACTAGCCCTTACGCTAGTCCAAAAAATCTAAAACTCTCCTGAGATGACCTACAAGTGACCCTGATCATGAATCAATTTAAAAATTGACTAACTAAGGTGGGGAAGGCTGGAAATAAAATCCTCCAAATTCAGAAAGCTAAAATGATTCTAATTTTTTATACTTAGCTAAAATTTTCTAACTCTAGTACCCCTTACTAAGCTTAAATGACTGAGTTAAGCTAAGAATTTTGTGGGATCTTACATGTTCAAATATAGAATGGAATAAATATCATAAAAAGGGGTACAAGAGGTTTGAATCATTCATCTTTCATAAAGTCATTTCCAACCTTAATTCAAAATTCATATGTAGAAATACACATATAATAAGAAAAATATTTAGTACAACTTTGTTGGAAAGATGATTGTTCAACATATCTTAGAGGAGAGAATTATGGACAAAAATTCTTGAAATTGAGAACCCTATCTTGATTTTTCTGAAGACTTGAATTTGAGAGTTTGAAGGAGAATGGAGGGGTGTTGGGTGATGGAAAACCTTTGATATGTAATGGGGAATAGGAGGTTTTTAATTGTGCGGTGGTTAGAAAAAAATTTGGGATGGAATTAACACTTTAAGGATGTTCTTTTTAAACTTTGGTTTCAGCTACGTGGCTCACCTACGTGAACCACGTATCCACCTTATCTAACCTATATAGCTGTAGGCATGTTTCTAGACACATTCTAGAATGTCATAATACATAAACAGGATATTTAACTTGACACCAAATTAAAACTATGACCTCTAACTTTACCAGTGCACAAGTAGGTCCTTTACCTATATAAAAGATAAACAAAAAAACATTCCAACATACATGTGTGAAACTCAATCCCTCGTACGTGGATTAGTAATCCCCTATGATGCTGCCACCTAACTATAAAAGACACATTATAAGTATGAACTTTAACTTTTTTGGTGCACAATAGGCCCTTTAACTATACAAAAACTAAACAAAAAAATTATTCCAATTCTACAACTTACATGCGTGAAATTCAATCGCTCCAAGTTAAAAATCATGCATGTAATGATTTTCACTCCTTGGTTGTACAGAGTATTTGGTATAAATAGATGCCATCAGCTCTTAGAACTTTCAAAGAATCTATCATGTTGAGCTCCTCTAGTAGCAAATCTAGACTTGAACAAAAAGATATATCAAGTGTCTTAAGATTTTTACGTTTACCAATATATGTAGGAAGTTTTCTGATACTCTTGCAGTATTTCACATCCAGTAGGGAGATTTCTTTGAGGTAACCGATATATTCATCAACATGAACCAGTTTAATATACTTTCAGAATTAATTTCTTAAGATGGGGCATTCCAAAACTACAAATTTCAAGGTGTGTTGCACTAGTTTCTCCTTGCAGTCTTCCTCTTATATCTCCCTTAACATATCAATTTTTGAAGGTATAATAAAGTGATAATTTTGTTTTTATAATTTTGTATTTGAGGTAAATAAATAGCATTAGTTTCTCAGTGAAAATGTTATTAAAAGCTTGTTTGAGTTGTTGGGATATGGGTATTTTTCTTCCTATGTGGATAAATAAAGCTCAATATGGATCAACCTACTTTTGCCCATAGACTCATTACTATGGGGTATATATATAGATATTTTTAGGTCTTGTTTCACCATCACAAAAGAGAATTTCAGTATCCACAGAGAAAAAACAAGACCATATTTTCATACCTAAAATTTCAGCCACACTATCAACTTCATATTGTGATTTTCATTTCGTTTCTTATCCGATTAAGCTTATTTTTTGATAGCTTATTCCTCGTATCTCAATCTCTAATTAGGTACTTATGGAGGTAGATTTGGTGTCTTATAGCTTCTGTTTTTCATTCCCAAACAACAGCTATATTTTTGGTGTTTTTGCTCCTTTTTATTTTCTAGTTTTGGTGTTATCTTGTTGTGTTGTTTCTTATTGGTTGGAACTTGTTTGGTGAAAATTTTTAAGGACATTATTTTGACTATGGGTGGTTATATTGTAGGTTTGGTCCCATATTTTTTTACTCTTCACACCAAAGGATTTTCCATATAAATTTGGTGTCTTGTTATTCTTGTCTTATTGTATTTGTTTGATTAATTTATTTATTGATAAATTTTTTTTTTTGATTTGATTTTCTTATCTCCTCTTGGTTCAAATTCAAAGGAAAAGTTAGACTTGGTAATTTTTCAACTATTACCCTGTCGTACACCTTTGATTGTGCCCTTGTATTTTCCAACAAAGTGGTATCAGAGAGTTAGTTATTATTGATTGTTAAGTCGAATGATGGAGGAAAATATAAGCAAGATGGTGTGTTTGAATGGTAGTAATTATCATACTTCAAAAGACCAGAAAAAAGATCTTCTCATATTTAATAAAATGTATTTACTTGTATTTGCGTATGCTAAAACTCAATCCATGATAAATGAGGATTGGACATTTGAGTAACTATAGTTTTATGGTTATATCAGACAGTGGGTTAGAGATAATGTTAGAAATCATATTATGAATGGGACACATGCAAGAAGTTTGTGGGACAAGATCGAGATACTTTATGCTTTGAAAACTGGCAATAACAAGTTTTTTCTACTTAAGAAATTGATGAATATCAAGTATAAAGAGGGCAGTCCTATTTCTAATCTTACAAATTATTTTCAGGGTGTCATTGACCAGCTATCTAGAATAGGTGTATGAAATTTAGGGACTTTGGCTTCTTAATACTCTACCTAACTGTTGGGAAACTCTTCGAGTTTCTTTGACTAATTCTTCTCCCGGTGTTTTTGTAACTATGGTTTATGTTAAGAGTGATGTCTTGAATAAAGAGATAAAGAAAAAGATCTCAGGCCTTGGTTACTAAAGAGAGGGAGAGAAATAAGTCCAAAGTTCTGAATGATAGAGATAAATGAAGAAGCAAGTCGATGTCTAAATTTATGAATGTTACATGTGACTATCACAACCAAAAGGGGCATATCATAAAATATTATTTCAAGCATAAAAGAGATATGAGACAATAAACGGAAAAAGGCGATAATAAAAATTATGTTGTTGTTGTGTATAATTATAAACTTTTTCTTGCTTGTGGTGAGAATGCCATTAATCTTATTCGTGATGAGTCTAGCTTGTTTGTGGATTCTGGTTCTACTTCATGTTATCCAAAAAAAGGAATTATTTTCTTCTTATACTCCAGGTAATTTTTGGATGTTGAAAATGGGCAATAATGATGAAGTTAAAGTACTTGGCATTGGCAATGTTTATTTGATAAATAACAATGGTTCCAAACTAGTTCTTAATAATATCAAGCATGCTCCAAATGTTTGCTTGTATTTTATTTCTATAGGAAACCTTTATGATGAGGGTTATGTTACATCCTTGGTGTTGGCCAGTGGAAGCTTACTAGAGGTTCGATGATTCTGGCTCGAGGTGACTAGTTGTCTAACTTATATGTATTTTAGGGCTCTACTTCTAGAGATTCAATAAACTTAGTGGAGAACGATACTTCATTAGAGTTATGGCATAAAAGGTTGAGCCATATGAGTGATAAGGATATTGATAGTTTAGCTAAGAAAATTTTTCTTTCTAGAGTGAAACAAGTAAAGTAAAGAAGTGTGTTCATTGCTTAGCTGGTAAATAGAAAAGAGTTTCTTTTTAGAGTCATTCGCCTTCAAGAAAGCTTGATTTGCTAGAATTGGTACATTCTGATTTGTGTGGTCCTTTTAAAGTAAGGTCTAATGGTGTTGCACTTTACTTTGTGACATCATACTCGTAAACTCTGGATATTTTCTTTAAATTCCAAGGATTAATTACTTGATGTGTTCAAGGGTTTTCAGGCCTTGGTTGAGAGACAGGCAGGGAAGAAATTAAAATTCATCCCCAGAGATTATGTTAGTGAGTATGTTGGTCTTTTTGATAGACATTGCAGAGAGCAGGGTATCGGCATCAGAAAACTCCTCTAAAAATTACTTAGTTAAAAAGTTTAGCAGAGAGGATGAATAAAACTCTAGATGAGAGGATTAAATATATGCTTCTAGATGCTAAGCTGCCAGATTAATTTTAGGTAGAAGCACTTAATACTACAGCTTATGTTATCAATTTATCTCCTACTCTTATTTTGGATAGTGATGTCCCTGATAGAGTTTAGTCTGATAAAAATGTTTCTTATGATCATCTTAGAGTCTTTGGCTGTAAAAGCTTTTGTGCATGTCCCTAAGGATGAAAGATTAAAGTTGGATGTTAAAAATCGGTAGTGTATTTTCATTGGTTATGATCAAGATAAATTTGGCTATCGTTTCTATGATTTATTTGAGAAGAAACTTGTTAGAAGTTGTGATGTTGTGTGTTTTTTAAAGAGAAAACAATTAAAGATTTTGACAAAGTTGAGAAGATTGATTCTTATAGTAGCGAGAGTCTAGTTAAAGTTGTTCCAGTTAGTTTGACCATTACTCCAGAAGATAATCTTTGTGATGATGAAAATCAAGTTGATAATAAAGATGATGATCATATTTAGAATGACTAGCATGATATTGTTGATGCTTCTGTGTAAGTTTATATGGTTGATCAATAATCGGTTATTGATGCTCCAGAGAATTCTCTCAAATGATCTACTAGAGAGAGAAAACCTTTATCTCATTATCCTCCCAATAAGTATGTACTTGACTGACAAGGGTGAACTTGAGATTCTAGATGAGGCCTTGGAAAGTGAAGAAAAAAAAGTGATTTGATGCTATAGAAGATGAGATTAAATGTTTGCATGATAATCATGCCTTCGATTTTTTTAAGTTTCCTAAATACAGAAAAGCTTTGAAAAATATGTGGGGTTTTTGGGTGAAACATGAAAATGATAACCCTTTTCAACGGTACAAGGCTAGATAAGTTGTGAAGGCATTTAAATAGAAAAAAAAGTTGATTTTGATGAGATATTCTATCTAGTTGTGAAGATGTCATCCATTTGTGTGGTTCTAGGATTAGCCGCAAGTCTAGATTTAGAGGTTGATCAAATGGATGTTAAAACTGTTTTTCTTCATGGTTACTTAGATGAAGAAATTTATATGGAGAAACCTGAAGGTTTTGAAGTCAAGGAAAAATAAAATTATGTTTGAAAATTAAAAAAGAGCTTGTATGGTTTGAAAAAAGCTCCCAAGCAGTGGTAAAAGAAGTTTGGTTCCTTTGTGAGTTAGTAGAGCTTCAATAAGAATACTTCAGACCATTGTGTTTTTGTGTAAAAATTCTTTGATGGTGAATTTATTATTGTGTTGATTTATGATGATGACATACTTGTTGTTGGTCATAATCCTTACAAGATTCAAAAGTTGAAGCAAAATTTGAGTAAGTCTTTTTCTATGAAATACTTAGGACCAGCAAGGAAGATTCTTTGCATGCAATTTATCTGTGATAGGAAGGCCAAGAGGTTGTGGTTATCCCAGAAGAAGTACATTCAGATAGTACTTTGAAGGTTCAAAATGGACAAGGTTAAGGTTGTCAGTACACCTTTAGCTATGCACTAAAAATTGAGCACGAAGTAGTATCACTCCAGTGATGATGAGAAGGAAGATATAAAGAAAGTTCCTTACGCTTCAACCATTGGTAGTTTGATGTATGCAATGGTTTGTAAAAGATTAGATATTTCTCATGCTTTTGGTATTGTTAGCCATTTTCTTTCTAATTCAAGAAGAGATCATTGGAATATTGTGAAGTGGATTATGAGATAGCTTTATGGCACTTCTAGTCTGAGTTTGTGATTTGGTACATGGAATCTTATTCTTTGTGGTTATACTAATTTAGACATGGTTGGTGATGTTGATACTCATAAGTCTAGTTCAGGGTATTGGGTTACTTTTGCAGGGGAAGCTATGTCTTGGCAATCTATGTTGCAAAAATGTGACGCTCTATCTTATATAGAATATGAGCTTATTGCTGCTATTGAATCTTGTACAAAATTGCTTTGGATAAAGAGATTCTTGGGGGAACTCAATGTTTCTCAAAAGAGGTATGTGCTTTATTGTGATAATCAAAGTTCCATATGGATGATAATGGTTCTTACATGATGACTAAATCATTTTTGAGAAGGAATTTTGAAGATTGTTACATGATTGTCTGGATGGTGGTCTCCTCTACATAGTCGGGAGGGAGAGAATTATTGGGATAAGGACTTTTTCCCTTCCTATGTGGATAAATAAAGCCTAATATGGACCAACCCATTTTTCCCATAGGTCAATTACTATGGAGAATATATATAGATCTTTTTAGGTTTTGTTTCACCATCACAAAAGGGAATTTTAGTAGCCATAGAGAAAAAACATGCACAGTTTTCACACCTATAATTCCAATCATAGCTGTCAACTTCAATTTGTGATTCCCACTTCTTTTCTTGTCTGATTTATCTTATTTTTTGATAATTTATTCCTCTATTGTCAATATTTGATTAGAAACTGACAAAGGTAGATTTGGTGGTCTGTAGTTTTTGTTTTTCATTACCTAACAGCAACTTGAATTTTGGTATTTTTTCTCCTTTTTATTCTCTAGTTTTGGTGTTATATTATTGTATTGTTGCTCTTTGTTTGGCACTTGTTTGGTGTCCAATTTGAAGGATAATATTTTAACTCTTGGTAATTATAGTGGAAGTATGGTCCCATGGTTTTATTACTCTTTCCACAAAAGGGTTTTCCCCATAAATTTGTGTGTTGTTATTCTTGTCTTATCGTATTTGTGTGATTGATTTATTTTCTTCCATATTCTTTATTTTTCTTGGATTATTTTAATCTCCTCTTATTGAAAGGAAAAATTAGATTTCGGTATTCTTTTGCTGCTACCCTGTCGTTCACCTTTAATTGTGTCGTTGCCTTTCCCAACAAAGTGGTTTCAGAGAGTTGGTTATAGTTGATTGTTGGTTTGAATAATAAAGGCAAATATGAGCAAGATGGTATGTTTGAATGTTAGTAATTATCATAATTGGAAAGGCAAGATAAAAGATCTTCTCTTTTTCAAGAAAATGTATTTATCTGTGTTTACGTCTACAAAATCTCAATCCATGTCAAATACATAATGGGAATTTGAGCACCTATAGGTTTGTGGCTATATCAAACAATGGGCTAAAGATAATATTAGAAATATTATTTGGAATAAAACACGTGCCAGAAGGTTTTGGGACAAGCTTGAGACATTTTATGCTTCGAAGACTGGCAATAAAAAGTTGTTCCTACTTAAGAAATTAATGAATATCAGGTATAAATAGGGCACTCCTATTTCTGATCATATAAATGATTTTTAGGGTGTCCTTGACCAGTTGTTTGAAATGTCTGTATGAAATTCAGGGACTTTGGTCTTTTAATACTCTGCCTGACTCTTGGGAAACTCATTGAGTATCTTTGATTAATTCTACTCCTTGTGGTGTTGTAAATATGGAATATATTAAGAGGAGTGTCTTGAATGAAGATATGAGAAGAGTATCTTTGACCTCATCTTATTTATCTTCACACGTTAATAGTTTGGTTACTGAATAGGAGGGGAGAAACAAGTCCTGAGGTTTGAATGATAGAGATAAAAGTAGAAACAAGTTAAAGTCTAAATTCAAGAATTTTACATGTGACTATTCTAACCAAAAGGGGCATATCATGAAATATTGTTACAAGGATAATAGTGATATAAGACAACAAAAGAAAGAAGGCAATAATAAAAATTTTGTTGCTGCTATTTCTAATGATGATCTTCTTGTTGCTTGTGTTGAGAACTCCATTAATCTTGTACGTGATGAGTATATCTAGTTTGTGGATTATGATGCTACTTCTTATATTACGCCAAAGAAGGAATTGTTTTCTTCTTGTACTCTAGGTAATTTTGTGATGTTAAAAATGGGCAATAATTATGAAGTTAAAGTACTTGGCACTAGCACTGTTTGTTTGGAAAGTAACAATGGTTCCAAACTAGTTCTCAATAATGTCAAGCATGCTCCAAATATTTGATAACTCTCAACTTACACGTCAGTTTACTTCAAGGTGGTCTTCATCAATATATTTACCCAACTTTAGAGTCGTGGTCGAATCCACGAGAAACAATATGAGTGAAAATTAAACTAATTTAAAACTATAGTTACAAGTTAAATTCAAACAAATGATACGAAAATATAAAATGGGGGTTTTAATGATTGAAAAAAAGTTATTAACACTTTAATTCGCCTTAGATATCAAAGCTTAAACTGCAATATTTCAAATCAATGATATAGAGAAACTAGAGTTGTGATCACCATGATTAGTAATACTCCATTGAATAATAGTTGTAGTATTGAATTCTTATGACTTATGGAAAATACCAAATTATCAGTATCGACAGTTCGTCTAAGTGTTTCTCAACCTACCTAGATGTTGAGTTCCCTAATTCTCTCAAACTTAGGAACTTTCTTTTCAAACTAATTTTATTTCGAGTTGATTATTCTTGTTACAGAATTAATCATTATATGTGAACTTAACCTTCATAAATCCTTGTTGAGAATTCACTACCTTTAGTTTATTTCTAAGTTCAAGCTAATCAACATAACGTGAGATATATTAATTGGAACCAAC
The DNA here is from genome assembly GCF_002878395.1 of Capsicum annuum. Lineage (NCBI taxonomy): Eukaryota > Viridiplantae > Streptophyta > Magnoliopsida > Solanales > Solanaceae > Capsicum > Capsicum annuum. The sequence goes on along the minus strand of NC_061111.1, from coordinate 209,935,488 downwards.
AAAAAATAATTAATACTAAAGAATTATCAAGATGTTCCCATAATCACTCAAACCCTAACCAACTATTAAGACAATACAGGAGTAGTCATAGATCCCACAACCCTAGTTGTGGGTTTTAGTTCCACATGAAAGAGAAAGTGACAACAATAACTGAATTCTTAATTCAAAGTGATTAAACTTACAAAAGATGTATTTAGAAATTGATTATCTTCCTAAATTCAAGAAGAGTATCCCAAAACTAAATCAAAGAATTGAACATTGAAATCCAAGTTTAGAGACCAAAGAGAAGTAAAGTAATCTCTGGAATAAGTTCCAGAGGTTAAGCCCTAAAAATAGAGAGAAAATGGATTAATGTCGTGAAGTTCAATATGAATGTTAGTCTCCAATAAAACCTAATAATTTTCCCTTAAATACCTAGAGTTAAATTATGAATCAAATCACAGAACACAACTTTTTCTCGCACAGCTGACGACAAAGTGTGATGTCTTATCAGGAGTCTCACGACTTATCAAACATTATCATCAGCTCCTTCTCCAAGTTTGATGATTTCTGCCTTATGCTAATGGCAACTCCTAATGGCTTATCAGGACTTTGATGACATATCAGACAATGTCTTCACTTCTTCACTTTAAATCTCATGTACTGCCTTAGGCTAACGCCATTCTTGACGGCTTATCAGAATTATGATGACTTAAAAGATATGTCATCACACTTCTGCTCCAACTTCCTTACACTATCTATAGCTGACGATGACTCTGATAAATTATCGCAAATTTAATTACTTATCAGACAAGTCATCAACTACACTCCCATGGCCACTTGTTCCAAATTTACCTCTTTTCCTCTTATTGTCTTTCGTTTTCTTGCATCTTTGCTTTCTTTCATTATCAAAGAAAAAGCAATCAAAAACAATAAAACTTGCTTAAGACTATAATTATTTCTAGTTAAAAGCCTCAAATGTATTAGCATTATCTCATACCTTAATATTCTCCTAAATTTAGTTTTTGTAGGAAACCTTAATGATGAGGGTTATGTTAACATCCTTGGTGCTGTCCAGGAAAGCGTACTAGAGGTTCGAAAATTATGGCTGGAGGTGACAAGTTTTCTAACTTGCACATATTTCAAGACTCTACTTCTAGAGGCTCACTAAACTTGGTGGAGAATGACACTTCCTAAGAGATATGGCATAAAATATTAAGTCATGTGAGTGAGAAAGGGATTGATAGTTTGTCTAAGAAAAAATTATTTTCTGGAGTGAAACAAGCAAAGTTTAAGAAGAGTGTTCATTTCTTAGACGATAAACAAAAAAAAGTTTCTTTTCTGAGTCATCCTCTTTCAAGAAAGCTTGATTTGCTAGAGTTGGTACTTTTTGATTTATGTGGTCCTTTTAAAGTTAGGTTTTATGGTGGTACACTTTACTTTGTGACTTTTATTGACGATCATTCTCACAAACTCTGGGTATTTTCTTTAAAGTCTAAGGATCAAGTACTTGATGTGTTCAATGGTTTTCAGGCCTTGGTTGAGAGACAAACAAATAAGAAATCAAAATGCATCCACTCAGATAATAATGGTGAGTATATTAGTCCTTTTGATGGATATTGCAGAGAGTGGGGTATATAACATCAGAAAACTCCCCCGTTAAATATTTTAGCAGATAGGATAAACAAAACTCTAGTTGAGAGGGTTAGATGTATGCTTTAAGATGCTAAGCTTCCAGATTACTTTTGTGTAGAAGCACTTAATACTGCTTCTTATGTTATTAATTTATCTTTTACTGTTGCTTTGGATAGTGATATCTCTGATAGAGTTTAGTCTGATAGGAATGTTTCTTATGATCATCTTAGAGTTTTGGCCTTAAAGCTTTTGTGCATGTTTCTAAGGATGAAAGGTCAAAGTTGGATGTTAAAACTAGGTAGAGTATCTTCATTGGATATGGTCCAGATGAATTTGCCTGCCATTTTTATGATCCAGTTGAGACGAAACTTGTTAGAAGCTGTGATGTTGTGTTCTTTCAAGATCAAACAATTGAAGATTTTGACAAAGATAAGAAGGTTGATTCTCAGAGTAGTTAGAGTCTAATTAATGTTGACCTAGTTTCTTTTACTATTTCTCTTGAAGATAATCTTTGTATTGATAAAAATCAAGTTGATAATGAAGATGATGATCATTTTTAGAATGACCATCATAATGTTGTTGATGCTCCAGTGCAAGTTGATATGGTTGATCACCAACCAGTTATTGCTGCTCCAGAGAGTTCACTCAAATGATCTACTAAAGAGAGAATCCTTTTATCTTGTTAATATCCTAATGGGTATGTACTCTTGACTAATGGGGGAGAACCTGAGAGTCTTGATGTGACCATGAAAAGTTAATAAACAAAGTGGTTTGATGCTATGGAAGATGAGATTAAATCTTTGCATGATAATCATACCTTTTATTTGGTTAAGCAGTCTAAAGACAGAAAAGCTTTAAAAACGGTGGGTTTTCTTGGGTGAAACATGAAAATGGTAACCCTCTTCCACATCTAGATTGGTTGCAAAGGGATTTAACAATAAAAAAATATTTGATTTTTATAATATATTCTCTATAATTGTTAAGATATCATCGATTAGTATGGTTCTATGCTTAGTTGCAAGTCTAGATTTAGAGGTTGATCAAATAGATATTAAAACTATCTTTCTTCATAGTGGCTTATATGAAGAAATTTATATGGAGAAACCCAAAGGATTCAAAGTCAAGGGAAAAGAGAATTATGTTTGCAAATTGAAGAAAAGCTTGTATGGTTTGAAACAAGCTCCCGCGCAGTGGTATAGGAAGTTTGGTTCCTTTATGAGTCAGCAGTGCTTCAAGAAGACTACTTCAGACCATTATGTTTTTGTGCAAAAATTCTTTGATGGTGACTTTATTATTATGTTGCTTTATGTTGATGACATATTTGCTGTTGGTCATAATGCTTACAGGATTCAAAAGTTGAAGCAAGAGTTGAGTAAGTCTTTTTCTATGAAAGACATAGGACCAACAAGATAGATTCTTGGCATGAAGATTATCCATGAAATAAAGTCCAATAAGTTGTGGTTATCATAAAAGAATTACATTTAGAAGTACTTCAAAGGTTCAACATGGACAAGGATAAGGTTGTTAGTACTCCTTTAGCTATGCACTTCCAATTGAGCACAAAACATTGTCCTTCCTGTGATGATGAGAGGGAAGATATGAAGAAAGTTTCTTATGCTTTAGCCATTGGTAGTTTTATGTATGCAATGGATTGTACAAGCCTGGATATTGCTCATGTTGTTGGTATTGTTAGCCCTTTTATTTGTAATTTGGGAAGAGAACATTGTAATGATGTAAAGTGGATTATGAGATATCTTTGTGGCACTTCTAGTCTGAGTTTGTATTTTTGTACAGGGAAGCCTATTCTTTGTGGTTATACTGATTAAGACATGCTTGTCGATGTTTATACTTACAAGTCCACTTTATGGTATTTGATTACTTTTATTGGGGTGAGGGGGGCTATGTCTTGGCAATCTAGGTTACAAAAAGTGTTGCTCTATCTACAAAAAAGCTTAACTTATTGTTGTTATTGAAACTTGTAAAGATTTGCTTTGGATGAAGAGATCCTTGGGGGAACATGGTATTGCTCAAGAGAGGTATGTGCTTTATTGCGACAGTCAGAGTGCCATACATGTTGGCAAGAATTTTATATTTCATAGTCAGTCTAAACACATTGACGTGAGATACCATTGGATTCGGGATGTGTTAGATTCTAAGTTGCTTGAACTTGAGAAGATTCATGCGGATGATATGGTTACCACATGATGACTAAAGATTTTACAAGATGGAAGTTTGAAGATTATTTCATGATCGCCGGGATGGCGGTCTCCACTACATAGTCGAGAGGGAGAGAATTGTTGGAATCTTGGCAATCTTGATTTCAAAAATGTGTTTCTCTATTTACAACAGAAGCTGAGCTTATTGCTTCTATTAAAGCTTTTAAATATTTACTTTGGATGAAGAGATCCTTGGGGGAACTTTTTGATTCTCAAGATAGGTATTTCCTTTATTGCAATAGTCAGAGTGCCATACATCTTGGCAAGAATTTTATATTTCATGATTGGTCTAAACACATTGATGTGCTATACCATTGGATTTGGGATGTGTTGGATTGTAAGTTGCTTGAATTCAAGAAGATTCATATGGATAATAATGGTTCCTTCATGATGAATAAGGATTCTTCAAGAGGAAAGTTTGAAGATTGTTGCATGATCGCCGGGATGGTGGTCTCCTCCACATAGTTGGGATGGAGAGAATTGTTGCGATATTGGCCTTTTTTCGTCCTATGTGGTTAAATAAAGTCCAATATGAACCAACCAACTTTTTCCCATAGGCCCATTACTATGATGCATTTATAGAGATCTTTTTATGTCTCGTTTCACCATCACAAAAGATAATTTCAGCAGCCATCAAGAGAAAACAAGAGCAGATTTTTGTCGGATTGAGCTGATTTTTTGAAATCTTATTTCTCTCATCTTAATATTTTATTAGGAACTAGTGGAGGTTGATTTGGTGGCCAGTAGATTCTGTTTTTCATTCCCGAACATCCGCTATGTTTTTGGTCGTTTTGCTTATTTCTATTCTCTAGTTTTGGTGTTATCTTGTTGTGTTGTTGCTCATTGCTTGGAACTTGTTTGATGACCATTTTGGAGAAAAATATTTTAAATCTCAGTGATTATAGTGGAGTATTGGTCCAATGGTTTTTTACTCTTCACACCGAAGGTTTTCCATGTAAATTTAGTTTCTTGTTATTCTTGTCTTATCGTATTTGTATGATTGATTTATTTTCTACCATGTTCTTTGTTTTTCTTGGATTTGATTATATCTTCTTAGTTCAAATTGAAAGATAAAGTTGGAGTTGGGTATTTTTCTGTTGCTACCCTGTCGTGCTCCGTTGATTGTGCCCTTTCTTTTCCCAACATGATTTACTTAACCCCTTCTATTTATCTTGTATTCTTTACATTACGTTTTCCCATGCGATGCTAATTGAAGTTAGATATTGAAAATGGGCATGCCAATGAGTTAGAACTTCCATGTTAACATCTTTTGCACTCAATAGATAATAGATGTACAAATAAATGAATTTAAACCTATTTGCACAAATATCCAAAAGTCTTTCTAGACACAAGTTATCTTATTTGAACCCAATGATAAAAAATAGTCATAAATAATTAAATCGCTATATAATAGTTACTACAAAAGCAGCTCTATAAATCCAAAAAAGTATCGCAATGATCAATAAATCTTGATACTTCCTCCTAATTTTATCGTTTTCTTCATCATATTTTTTATTCGTTTTTGTAATCCTGAAATAGAAATTCTAGCATGTTCAGGATAATCAACTCCATACCATCTAAAAAACTTCCATCCAAATTGTATAAGAAGAACCAAAGAACCATAAAATTTAAATCTTGAATATTAGTATCTTTTAGACAAAGAAAAACTCACCAATAATGCAACCTTACTCGACCATCTTCACATCCAAGAAATCAACGACCTGGGTTGTTTACAAACAAATAAATCTTTCATATTGCTCCTTTTCCACAATGAAAAATGAAATTAGATGCCATTTTCATCTATCAATGAGCTGAAAATAGTGGGAAAAAAAATTAGGAGAGAGTTGTTGGAGAAAATAAAAAAGAGAATAAAGTGCAAATTCGATTTGTAAAAGGGGGATGTATATAAAAAGTATTTATTAAGGTCATAATAGTCATTTAAGAATTTTTTGACCTTTGGGAGGCTCAAATTTTAACTTCGACATTTGTGGTTTTGAGTTTATTTGTCACAATCCAGGGTAAGGCCTTGGCCGTGACAGACATCCCGAGCCATGAAGGCTCGAGAGGTTCCCCTTAGTGTGTAATCATAAGCATAATCCATACATAAATAAAAGTGCGGAAGATATAATAATATTCAATGGAGATTCATTTTGATACAAACTGTGTCAAGATAATTTTGACAATACATCACTTCAACTACTGTTACAAAGCCTCCACTGAATACTAATTGTCTAGGCCGGAAAAAAGCCCACGGCTAGACCATATACTGAAAGACTTAACATATAAATGAATGCCTTTCGAAATATGGATGACTCATCAATTTTGTCAATTCCCAAATGTTCTATTGATGTGATGGACCATAGGACTATACAACATAACCTAAAATATAGAGGGTCAATGCACAAAGGTACTGGTACGTAGAACAATTCAGAAACAAAATATATTTTTATACAACATAAGTAAGAGCATTTCATAAAAGCACGTCAGCATAAAATGATTGAAAATACATGGGCATAATTTGATAAGCTTCGAAACATTTTCTTTGTAATCATGATTCGACTCTTTATCTTACTTCTGAGGTACATGGTATACCATATATTTCTACGATCCTACAGGCTATATGGCATTCGCCCTTGACTTGGCGGCAAAGCCCCCAATCCAAGTTTTCTGCAAGGATTGGAATCTTTATTTTCTACTATGCCATAAGGTCATCGCCAACATACAATCCATACTATAGGACATCATAAACCCGTATCAAAAAAATACAATTTTGGGCTATGAGTTATCTGAACTCTAGCCTTCTTCGGGTAACCATCTAACTCTCTTTAAGCCCAATTTTAGTTCTTTAAATCCATGCTTCATGTTTTTTAAACATTCAATACTTATTAGGTTAAGGGCATATCATTACTGGCTATTGTCATACCCAAACATGTAAGTCGTTCATATCATATCAAATCCAACCCCTTCTCATTCAAAACATGTAAATGACCACCAAAAGATTTATCAACATTAGTGATACATAAATCTTATAATCAAAAAGGGGCTATTAAGTCATGCTCTCGAAAACAATTCACAATTCATACCATGCAAAGTCCATAAATTTTATCATGGGGAAAAGGGAATTTCACATATCACATTCATAAAACACCTTTCAAATTCAAATCATATCTGCACGAGATTATAAATCAATTTTATAAAACAAGCCCCATGAAATGTTACGTACTTTTATCAAATTTGATTCACGATGCATCTTCCTAAAATTATTTCCCAAAAATCAATACATATACATGCATATATAACTTTAAACCTTGTTAAAATCGTAAAACATATGCCCATGAGATTTAGGATAGCCCCACATACCTTTGATAGAAGAAAACATTGAGAAACTTTGACTCTTGAGGCTTAACCTCTCAACCTAGGTTATTTTCCCCTCTTGTGCTTAAGGAAGATGAAACAAGGATTTTTGTCAATGATAAAACATGAATAATGACCTTAATTTTGTCTATAGATATTTAGGGACGGTTATGGGATGTTAAATGACCTACTTGCCCATGAAATAACACAAAAATAGAGCATTTACGCTGCCATAACTCAACCATGTGTTGCACAGCCCATGGCACAGGCCATACTATGCGACGTACAACCTATGGCACAGCCCTTATGTGGGCATCGTCTGCCCCATCGTACAGCCTGGATAGTGCCTTATTCAAACACTCATTAACTTTTTACTCCAGACTCAAATTGATGAACGGTCGGTGTCATTAGAAAAAAGACTCGTATGGATTCAATTTGATATATTGTAGGCCATATGAATCCTTATATCCTAGTAGAAATGGTCGCTGAAAGTTCAACCAAGTAAAATCGTCAACTAAAAGTCAATCAATAGGGAAGTGCTCAACTTAACTTTTGATTTAGGAGATTTTTATGGTGAATATTCATCTCCAAGGATGTTCCAACACTAATGAAATATTAATCACATTTATTTCTAACTAGAAACCATTGGATTCATGTCTATATACATCGAAAAGATGGTTCAACTTTAGCTTGAATGTATGGGGTGTTACATTATCTCCCCCTTGGGATCATTTGTCCCTGAATGATGGGTAGGAACTTCTTGAAGCTCTAAAAGTATGGGATAAAGAATGTGACCTTTCATTTAACATTTTTTCTCAGAAAAATATGCAAGGTCATCAAAAGGTCTTCAGGATAACCCCCTAGTGAAATGTATAAGCACGAAGCATGAGATAATAAGAATTGACATAGAGATGACCCTGTACATGAGTTCTAGGGATCGTAATCATCACAGCATACGGAACGAGTTTATTTGGTGATTATGGGCCTGATTTACATCAGTCGTAGTCATGAAATATAAGGTTTTGCAGGACATAGAAATAGAGGAACTCTCCATCTCACATGATATGGAGAATAGCCTTTAAGATTAAAAACAGTCCTAAACTATGCATTCTACCACGAACCAACAGCTTCATCATTTCTAACTTACAATTTCCCCCACAATGTACATTGCTACAAAATTCAGAATCTAACTATACATTGCTTCCATACATAAGCCTAAACCAAAGTTAGAAGATGGTAACTTAAGCTACGGGGCTCTATAATTCACATCCATCCAAGAATACTAGTCCATCCTATCACTATAGTAAAAAAACATCATGTATTATTAAGTGTACTAGACACTTAACACAATGACTTGTGTATCTATAATTCACAATATTCAGGCATATCTCTACTACACCCACTTCATGTGTATTCCCTCTAAGACCAACAAATGCAATTAGTCTCATAAGGATTTTTGCCACATATCTCCTTCCTAACTATTTCCAGTATGAAAGTTTATCTCTTTCTTCCCCCTCCCTTATCTATAACCTTAGCTTGAGAAATCACATCCAAAATTTTCACATTCAAGAACATCTACTCCCCTACCAAAAACATTACTATGCTTCTATTACCACCTCCATACTAACACATAGAGGGTCATTGAGGGACCCGAGCATAAGAATCATAAATGGGAGTAACACTATTTGGTTATAACTTATATTTATTTCTCTACTATAGGTGGAACAAGAGGTGAATATACGATAGAATCATAAAGTGCTTCATGTATCAAGTGTCTAGATCATAAGTAGAGAGTCATTCTAGCATAAACACAACATAGCATGAGTTCTTAGGACAACCCACAGTGAGAAACATGAGCTCTTACATCATGAGTTGTATAACATAAGGTCAGAATTCATGAAGTCAATGATTGAGACAAGGATTGGTACTTGAAGCTATCGCTTCTCATTTCAAATATGAGATAGTCATGATTTTTATTGAAACTTATCACTCTAGCTAGTCCCGGCGTAAAATAAGTCGGGAACATATAGAAAGCACTGTTTCTTAGAACTAAGCATTATGTGAGACATGAATTTTACGGATTATGAGAAACATAACATAGAGCTTGAATACTTGGAATATTTGATAACTGAGAGACATTATTGCTTCTAGTTTGAAGGTCAGAACAAGACATGACCTATATAGAGAACTCAGACCTTAGACATAGGAAAGACTTGAATACATAAGACATTAGTAGGATGATCTCTTAAATCGAAGTAGGAGGAGTTTGGTTGAATAGGAATAGTTTTATCATGGCTCTTCCCTGCAACTTGCCACAATGAGAAATTTGTGAACTACCTTTACTCATCATCTCCTCCTTAAAGAAAAGTCACACTCCTGAACTTCCGGAATATAACCTCTCATCAAATCTATACCCAAAACTCTCAACACAAAAGGGTATCACCATGAACATAAACGCTAGACTCTCCTCAATAATCTTAAAGTAAGGACACTAAATTCTTTCTAGGACATCCCTTTCAGGGGCACTAATCATAACTTCCTCTAAGCCTAAAGTCATCGAATTATGACTAACATTATCATGGGCATGGATATCCATGCTTCAAAACACTTAACACTCTATCTTCAATTCCTTCGGTTACTAGAATTACACCTCTAATCACATAACTTATAACTTAAAAAAATTTGTACAACTATACCAAAGGCGCATATTGCCTACCTATATTTCCTTAATTCAACTCTAAAGTACACAATACAACAACTTCCCCGACTTATCCATACTACAAAATTCAAAAACATGAGCTAGGTAAACATGACACTTTTACCCATAAAACCTTAACAACATACTACCTGGGGGTTTAACTTATTCTTATATACCTTCGCCCTTATCCATTTAATGACTCAACCACAATTCGTTGTTTTTAACACTAGTCCTCATGACTATATATATCACAATTATACACTCTTCATTACGCAAGTGCCAACCTAGGCTATTTCAAACATTACATCAAGCCAACTAATTCTTTCCCAAAAATCATGCATTATCAACCTTGAGCTACTAATCTTACAACTACACTTCCCTTCTAAAGTTCAAGGCTATTGTCTAACTACACCAATCGTATGAAATATGTCATACAATATACTAATCAATCGGATAGAAATGTCAACCTAATTCTTTTATTTCACTTAACTATGGCCCATAAGTTCATCCTCTCCATGACATTATTACTACACCTCAAAATCTACTACATACATTCTCATATGCAATACTAGTTTAAAACAACTAGAAAAAAGACAACTATGGGGAGTAAAGTCACATAATAGGGATAGTCGATCTTAATCTTATGTAATAAACCATTACGATCTTACCAACATATTCCACTTTCTCACATCATATTTACTTACACCTGCATACATTTAGACTACCTTCAAATTCCATGTACACCAATAAGTCTCTACCCATAACTTATTGACTAATCTACCCTTTTCCATTCACGAACAATAGATGATTTCTACAACCACTATAAATATCCATTCTAAGACCCTTTCCTATTTTGAATAACTAATAATCATATCCAGTCACTTCCTTCATAGAATACCTTACAATCTATAAATATTGCTACCACATTAGTCTATCACTATAAAATGGAAATCTAACTCTCAATCAATGGTTATACAACTAAAACTATCTTATTTATGCAAAAGTCACCTTCACTCTGACTCCTAAAATTGAGACTCCATATCATTAAATTTTTTACCATCTTACTACCAATAGGTCATGACACCCTATCATATACTTCTACTCAGGTGGAAATACTGTTCCAATATTCTGCTACAATCTCTACCCTTAAACATGACATCTACGATAAGAATTTTGAAATAGACTGAATAACTTCATACCTCAGGCTAAAATGCATGATTTTCTCAGGATAAAGGTATACACCCGAATTAATACACCTTAAAGAACTAATGGACTCCACTCAATTTGTTGTAATATTTCATAATATTTTATGACTCAATTACAAAGGATCACATCATTTAGACTCTAAGCTTCTGCCCTTGAATTGACTCAACAGTGAGACATAACTAATAAAATCAAAGTAAAAAAGGAATTTGGATAACTTCCATATAGACAAATAATGGAATGATATAGAGTATGAAAGAATGGGATACATCTCCCAAATACCTCGTAGATTCCTTCTTATAAGTGTGGTGTGATACCTCCTATAAAAAGGACACTACTTGACACGGCTTCATAGACAACCTGGACCATTAATCGTGCTCTGATATCAATCTTGTCAAGACCCGAGTTGAGACCCTGGCCACAATGGACATCTGAAATAATGTAGGCCCGAAAGGCCCCCCATAGCATGAAATAATAAGCATAATCCATACATAAATCAAAGTGTGGAAGATATAATAATATTTAATGGAGATTCATTATGATACAAAATGTGTCAAGAAAATATTGACAACACATCACTTCAACTACCGTTTACAAAGCCTCTACTGAATACTAACTGTCTAGGTTGGGACAAAGCCCCCGGCTAGACCATATACTGAAAGACTCAACATATAAGTGAATGCCTTCTGAAAGATGGATGGCTCACTAATTCTATCTAATCTCAAGTTTTCTACTGATGTGGTGGACCATCGGACTATACTATATAACCTGAAATATAAGGGTCGATACACAAAGGTACTAGTACATAGAATAATCCAAAAACTAAATATATTTTTATACAATATAGGTGAGAGCATTTCTAAAAGTATATCAGCATAAAATGATTAAAAATAAATAGGAATAATTTAATGAGCTTCGAATTATTTTATTTTTTGTAATCATGACTCAACTCTTTATCTTACTTTTGAGCAAGATGGTACACCCTACATTTCTATTATCCTACTGGGTATATGGAATCTTCCCTTGACTAGGTGGCCAAGCCCCCAATCCAAGTTTTCCACAAGGATTGGAGTCTCTATTTTCTACTACGCCATAAGGCCATTGCCAGCGTAAAATCCATATTATAGTACATCATAAACCCGTATCAACAAAATATGATTTTGGGCTATAATTTATCTAAACTCAAGCCTTCTTTGGGTAATCAGTTAACTCTCTTTAAGCCTAATTTTAGTCCTTTAAAATCATGCTTCATGTTTTTCAAACATTCAATAGTTATTCTAGTAAGGGAATATCATCACAAGGTATCTTCATACCAAAACTTGCAAGTCATTCATATCATATCAAATCCACAGCCCTTCTCATTCAAAATATGTAATGACGATCAAAAGATTTATCAAATCACAAGAGAGTTCTTAATATCGATAGCATATGAATACTTATGCAAAACACTCTCTTGATAGGACTTTAACATGTGACGATCAATTCATTTATTCAACACATGTATTTCTTTCAGTTAAGACACCAAAGCCTTTAACATAAGAAATACCCCTTTAAAAGTGTGCAAATGACAATGCATAATGGTTAAAGAGGAATTCAAACTCATGAATTTCCATCACTCATAAAACAACCCCAACATTAGTTATACATAAATCTTATGATCAAAAAGGGGCTCGTAAGTCATACTCTTAAAAACAATTCACAATTCATACTATGAAAAGTCCATAAAATTCATAATGGGTAAAGTCAATTTTACCATTCACATTCAAAAATCACCTTTCAAATTTAAATCACATATTCACAAGATTATAAATCAATTTTATGGAACAAACCCCATGAGAGTTACGTACTTTCATTAAATTTGATTCACAGTGCATGTTCCTAAAATAATTTCCCAAAATTCAATACATATACATACATATATAACTTTAAATCTTGTTAAAATTATAAAACCTATGCCCATTAGATTTAGGGTAGCCCCACGTATCTTAGATTGATGGAAACGTTGAGAAACTTTGACTCTTGAGGCTTAATCTCTCAACCTAGATAGTTTACCCTATTTTTTATTAAGAAGGATGAACTAGGGATTTTTGTCAATGATAAAACATGAATAATGACTTTAATTTCATCTATAGATATTTAGGGACGGTTATGGGACATGAAAGGGCCTTTTAGCCCTTGAAATAACACAAAAATAGAATATTTATGCCGCCATACCTTATCCATATGGTGCACAGCTCATGGCACATGCCATGGTGTGCAATGCACAACCTATGGTATATCCCTTAAGTGGGTGTCACATGCCCTATCGCATATCCTGGACAGTGCCTCATTCAAAATCTCATAACCTTTTACTCCAAACTCGAATTGATAAATGGTCGGTGGTGTTGGAAAGAAAACTAAAAGGTCTTCAATTTGATATATTGTAGGAAACATTAATATTTATATCCTAGGAGAAACAATTGCTTGACTTTCACCAAAATAAATCATCAACTAAAAGTCAAACAATAGGGAAGTCTTAACTTCACTTTTGAGCTAAGAGATTTTTATGGTGTACATTCATCTCCTTAGTAATCACACTTATTTCTAACTAGAAATCATTGGATTCATGTCTATATATGTTAGAATGATGGTTTAACTTTAGCCTGAAAGTGTGGGGTGTTACATTATACATGCATTTTGCCAAGTAGGATTGGGGTATTTTTTTTGTTCAACTTTTGTATAGTTAAAGGGCCGACTTGTACATTGATAAAGTTAAAGGTCATAGTTATAATTTACTGTCAAGTTAAAGGTCATGTTTATGTATTATGCCTTCTATATTTCCCATGTAGCCTACGCAGGATGGTTACCTGACCCACGTAGTTTTTCCTACTTGCATAGTTTCTTTACCACCTTTTATTAAGACAATCATAACTTATACTCTAGACTCATATTATTAAATGGTAGTTTCATTGGAAATAAGACTCAATGGACTTCAATTTGATAAGTATTAGGTCTCATAACTTTTCATATTCTACGAGGAGTGATTCCTTGAAGTTGACCCTACTAGAAACTTAATCCTTATTTGGTAGTAAGGCATTCAGCTCATTGCTCTTGAGATTTCTTATGACCTTAATTCACATACAAATCTCTTCCCCCACTAATGAATTGACATTAATACATATGTACCATTAGGAATCATTAGATTCAAATCTATCATAGTCGATGAATGGTTTAAATCCTAGCCAAAATGTTCGAAATATTATAGTAGCAGTCAACACCGATTGATATATATTCATTAGTTCTCTGATTTTGTTATTCTTTTCAAACATTATTTTTTTTATGCTAATATTATCCCAGTTCTTTTTCTTGTATTTGGAGCAGAATATGCATATATATTTCTAGCTGCTAAGACAATTGTCTATATGACATTTACTTTTGCATAATTTATTTTTATACTGAGAATACTGAAAATATTTATCTCAATCATATCAAATATCAATATCATCATTTAATGTTGTCTATAATTGAGGAACTTGCTAGATTCACCAAAACATCTTTAGATCTTCAGAATCATTTTTATTTTATACTGATTATTAGGATTTCTCATAATGATAACTGTATATTCACTTGATTTGCTTATTTTTTATCTTTTTATACCATAATCATGATATGTTACGTGTTTTGCCATTGTCTTGATCTAGCTACGCAATCCTTTCCAAAACCTTATTGGGCATGGCGGGCATGTGATGTCTATAGATTTTCATCCAACATAGGCCGGTCTCCTCAGTTCTTGTGATAGAAATGATGACATTAAACTATGCGATGTCAATAAGGGTAAGTACAAATTTAATTTTAAAGTGGTTCATATTTTTATTTTGATGTTGTTAAATAGATATCTCTATTTTGTTGGCATGATAGACAACACAAAGATCATAAATTAATAGTGAATATCATATACTTTTATGTAATTATATATTATTGTATATGTGTAATTATAGAGATATAATGTAGTAATCAAAGAGATAAAATAGTACTCTAGAAGGGATATAATAGCAGATTCAAAGGGATAGAATAACTGATCTTTAGGGATAGGAAAAGAGGATTTTTGGAGGTGTAATCTCTGAATACTTTCTTTTTAATGGAAAGAATCTCTTCATTGAGACACATTCAACATAAATTTGACATGGATTAGTGCTCTAACAACCTACATTTTTTTGGGGCTAGAATTCAAATCATTGTTCTAATGCGTATAGACTCGAACCTAATAATTCTTTGTTAATATATGTGTTGTGATCAATTCTATAGTGTGGGAAAACCATTGGATATGAATTGAGCTCACAAATATCTCCTAACTCAAAGATGAGTTGAGAACATTTTTATCAATGAAGTTTTATTGAACATTTCATCTTAGGCCAAATTTCAAATACTAAGACTCCTAGTATATTAAGAGTTACGCGTCCTATAATATACCAAAAGAGATATCTTTGAGTCCTCTTTCCAACGCAATTGGTTCCACCTTAATATGATTTAGAGTAGAAAGTTATGCTCATTTTATTTCGTAGTGTCTGTCTACTAAAATTTGACGACAAAGTTGACAACTTATCAACTAGGTGATGACCAAGTTGACAAGCCCTTAACTAAGTGACGACCCATTAGCCCTTGTCATCAGCCTAGGGAAGTAAGTGGTAAAATCCAGACCAAAAGTTATGACCTAGGTGATGAGCTATCACCTGAGTGGCAAGCCATCAACCATGATCGTCAACTGATGAAATTTTGCGACTTTTTTATTTTTCGTAGGGGTATTTTTGTCTTTTCCTCACTCCAAAAACTTTTACACAAATTAAGTTGCCCCTTAAGCCTTATTAATCAACTTTTATCAATTTTAAAACATCACAAATTCTCTCCACTCTTAAAAATCAAGATCAAAATAGGGTTTTTCTCTAAGTTCAAGATTCAAAAAAAGGGTCAAGATTAGAGTTCCAATCTTCAAATTAAATATCATAAGGTGTGTGGGGTTTTCCCAAGCTACATGGTCATGTTGAAATCATTTTAGTAAGTTTGAAAATTATGAAATCATACACTCATGAAGGGTTTTGAGAATAATTTAAAGGTTATGCATTATGAATCTTTTTTTAACGATATAATGTTTTGGTCTTGAGGCCTTCCCTTAGGGATTGGTTTTTGATCATATATATATATATATGATAGGTATGTATGCGTTTGAAGTTTGAAAATATGAATTGAGGGCATAAAGAATGAATTTCCCTCTCTCGTTATGTTATTTCTTGATTTATAAGTTAAGGGTTATTCAACTCCATGTCTTAAATCATGAACCAATGGTTTACCAACTTATATGGATTTTATGTTGATTTTGAATTGAAGTGAGGGATAGTTTCTTCTTTTTAATTGCTAAAGGTGATAATCAAAGATATTGCATGATTGTTTGAGACATTGACCACTATTTGTTGTAATGTTGAAAAAGAGAATCTTTGTATGGTTTGACATATGTTTTGAAAACATGAATCCTATTATAGTGTTTGAATGACTTGGTGGTAAAAATATTGCTTGAATGAAAGAGCTATAATATTATAATGTATGGTGTAGAGATATGACTTACAAGTCTTAGTATGGCGATACCAAACAGACAAATGCCATAGCATATTTAGAACATACTAAAATATAGATTGTTTCTCAGATTTCGAATTCATAAAGATGCATGTCTAGAAAAGGTTAAAATGGGCTTAAAGAGAGTTAGATAATTACCCAAATAAATTACGAGTTGAA
Organism: Capsicum annuum; assembly: GCF_002878395.1. NCBI lineage: Eukaryota > Viridiplantae > Streptophyta > Magnoliopsida > Solanales > Solanaceae > Capsicum > Capsicum annuum. Next base: position 209,918,640 of record NC_061111.1, on the reverse strand, counting down.
AAATTCAATGCTAGAATTCATGATTTAAACACACGGGGTTATGGTACCATGCTGTGTCGTCTTTTGTACCTTGATTTATGTCATCTCAATTTGGGACTATGGTTAGAAGACATGCTTTGTGGTTTTGTGCACTACTATGAAATTTTGATTTAATTGGGGATCATGGCACTATATTATATGGTCTTGTGTGTCTCCCCTTATTGATACTCCAATCCTTGCAGGCAAACTTCGATTAGAGGCTTGGCCACTGAGTCAAGGATGGATTCCATATAGCCCATGGAATTAAAGATTGTAGTATGTAGCATCTAGCTCAAAAGTAACACAAAGAGTGATTCATGATTTCAAAGTCATTGGAAGTATGCCCATGTGTTTTTCATATATGGTATATAAACTGTTTTATGAATTGTTCTCAATTATATTTTTTAAAAGTACATTATTTTGGATCGATCTACGTACTAGTACATCTATATTGACCCCTATATTTCAGGATTTGAGGCTCAGTCTTGGGGGTCTACAAACCAATAGATCAATTTAGTTAGAAGTTGCATTTGGTGAGCCTCCCTTATTTCAAAAGGTCTACTTTAGAACATTGTTATTTTATTTTGGTTTATGGTCTGAATGGGGACCTTGTCCCAGTTTTAGACAGATGTTGGTTTCATAACTTTTAGAGATTTCACAAACTAGTGTTAGATGTTGTTGAATGTTTTATGGATTTCATAATCATATTTTTTAGTGGAAATAAGATGACCATGTTTCTGTCTCGTTATATGTTCTGACATTTCTTTATAAGTATATGAATTATGCGTATTATTGCCAATTAGATGGGCTCTCGAGCCTTCATGGTTCGGGATGCTCATCACAGCCAGGGACTCAGCTTAGGTCGTGACAAACTTGGTATTAGAGCATGGTTCATGGTCCCAGGGTGTCTATAAAATTACATAGGGTAGAGTCCTTTTTATGAGTGTGTAGCGTGCCACACTTATAAAGAGGAAGCTATTAGGCATTTAGGAATGTTTCACTTTTCATTATATTCTATATCGTGCCATTATGTTGTCCATTTTGAAATTATCCAAATTCCTTCTTTACTCAAATTTTATTAACTATGTCTTATTATCGAGGCGATTTAAGTACAGAAGATTAGAGTAAATGATATGGTCCCTTTTGATTAAGTCATAACCGATTATGAAATTGCATAAAGTCTTAAGAGGAGTTTGTGAGTGCTATAAAATGTATTGATATAAGCTTATACCCCTATCTACATCAGTCATGAATTTGAGCTTGAGGTTTGGAGTGTATTCAGTCCTCTCTTACAAAATCATTATTGCAGATGTCATGCTTAAGGGCAATGATGTGTGGCAGAGTATTGGAACATTACTTCACCCAAATGGTAGTATGTGATAAAGGGTCATAACCTGTGAGTTGTAAGAGGATTTAGAAGTTAGTGATATGAAGTCACAAGCTTAGAAGTCAAAATAAGGGTAATTTTGCATAAATAAGTTAGTTTGGTTGTGTAACCATTGATTGAGGGATGGTTTTCCATTTTATAGTGATAGACTAATATGGTAGCAATAATTGTAGATTATATGATAGTCTGTGAAGGAAGTGACTGTCTATAATTATTATGATGGTTGTAGAAATCATTTATTGGTTGTGAAGGGAAAGGGGTAGATTAGTCAATAAGTTATTGGTATAGACTCATTATTGTTTATGAAATATTTGAAGGTGGTTGTGATTTATGCCTGAGTAAGTGAATATGATGTGAGAAAGTGGGATATGTTAATAGATTGTAATGGGTGATATTATAAGATTAAGATCAACTATCCTTTTTATGTGACTTTACCCCCTTGATTTTGTTTTCTCTAGTAGTTGTAGATTAGTACAGTATGTGAGAAGGTATGTAGTAGATTTTGAGGCATAGTAGTAGTTTCGGGAGGAGGATGAACTTATGGGCCATAGTTAAGTAAAGTAAGAGACTTAGGTTGATATTTCGTTTTGATGGGCTGGTTTAATATACACCATACTTCATCGGTGTTACATGATTAGTGCTAGACAATAGGCTTGAACTTTAGATATGGATTATAGTGGGAATAATAGTAGCTTAAGGATAATGATGCATGTTTTATGGGAGTAAGTAGTAGGCTTAATTTGACGTGTGCAATAGCCTAGGTTGGCAACTAGTGGAAAAAGTAGTGGATAATTATGATATTTATGTACATGAGACTAGCGTTAGGATGATAAATCGGGGTTGAGTCATTAAGTTGATAAGAACGTGGGTATATAAAAATAAGTTGGACCCCCTAGGTAGCCTGTTTTTAGATACAATTTTATGTATATGGGTGTTTTGTGCGCCTAGTTGTGTTCTTGAATCTTGTAGTATGGTGATGTCTAGGAAGTTTTTATATAGTGTTCTTTAGAGTTGAATTGAGGAAAAATAGGTAGGACATGTGTGCCTTTAGTATGGTTTTACCAAATTTTGTTAAGTTGTAAGTTATGTCATTATAGGTGTAATGCTAGTATCCTAAGGAGTTGAAGATAGAGTGTTAAGTATTTAGAAGCGAGGATGCTCATGTCCATGATAACTTTAGTCATAAGTTGATGAATTTGGGGGTTTGGGGAAGTTATGATTAGTATCCCTTAAGGGGAATGTCCTAGAAAGAATTTAGTGCCTTTATGTTGAATTACTGAGGGAAGTTCGTATTCATATGTATATCGATACCACCATATTATATTGAGAATTATGGTTATAGATTGATGATAATTTATGTTCTAAAGTCTAAGATTGTGACTTTGATATCAGGGGGAGATGGTGAGCTAAGATAGTTCCCGAATTTTCTCATTATAGCAAGTTATGGGAAGAGTCATGACAAATCTATTCCTATTCAAGCATATTCCTCCTACTTCAGTTTAAGAGTTTATTCTACCAATGTCTTATTTATTCAAGTATTGCCGATGTCTATGGATTGAGTTCTCTATGTAAGTCATGTCATGTTCCGACCTCCAAACTAGAAGCAATGATGCCTCAGTAAATCAAGTCTTTTATATATTCAAGCTTTATCATATGATGCCCATGATCCAAAAAAAAAATCCATGTCTTATAACATGCTTGGTTCTAAGAAAATTGTGCTTTCTATATGTTACCAATTCATGCTACGTCGGGTCTAGCCCTATGAGATAATGTTTATGAAAACTCATAGCAATGTTTAGTTCTTAAATGAGGAGCAATGGCTCTAAGTAGAAATCCTTGTCTCAATAGTTGACTTTATGAATTCCTGCCTTATGTTATACAACTCTTGATATGTGCACTCATGTTTTCTCACTGTGGTCTGTCCTAAGAATCCATGTTGTATTGTGTTTATGCCAAAACAACTTCTACTCATGATCTAGACATTTAATATATGAAGAACTTTGTTCCTAGTGTGTCGTATCTCCATCTCATATCCCACATTGAATAGTTAAATAAGTTATAGTGGAATAGTGGTACTCCCCTTTTCATGATGCTCATGCTAGGGTCCTTCAATGACCCACCGTATGATAGTATAATAGTAGTTATGGAAGAGTAGTGATGTTTTAGGTAGGGGAGTAGATGTTCTTGAATGTGAAAATTTTGAGGTAATTTCTTTAGCTAAGGTAATAGGTGAAGGGGGAAAGAGGGAGACAAACGTTTGTTATTGAAATAGTTAGGAATGAGATGTGGTAAAATCTTTGTGAGAATGATTAAAGTTGCTGGTTTTAGTAGGGAGATCTATAAAATGGGTGTAGTAGAGATAGGATTGAATGTTGTTCTTGATGAAAATACAAACCAATGCACTATGTGGTTAATACTCCTCGATTTAAGGCAGAAGGTTGTTCGATTATAGTGATAAGATGGAGAAGTGTTCTTAAAGAGATGTAGAACATGGGGTCCCATAGCTTAAGCTAGCATCTTTTACTCTAGGTTAGGCTTTAACATAGAGTACGATACAGTTAGACTCAAGCTCTTGCAGTTATGTATTTAGCGTGGAAATTATAAGATTTGGGATGTTGAAATGTGGTATTCATAGTTGAAATCTTAGTGGAAAAGCATCGTAAAAGTTTAAAGGTTATTAGACGTATCATTTGAGGTAGAGAATGTTTCTAATCTATTCTTATGTCCCGCGGGAACGTCATCTCATGTCTTGTACCAATCTTAATCAAGATGGGGATTCTTAGAAAACTTGATGCCTTACAATGTTTTAATTATGTGCCATAAAAACACATGCCAAAAACATATCGATGTCAAGTTTCGTTATTTCGTGATTTGTGCTTACATAATTTACTTGGTGATGCCATAAAGCTCTTCTTGAATGTCTAGGTATTTTTCATCGAGGGAAATAAAATTTCTAATGTGATATTACATCCATTATTCCATACTTCTATAGCTTTAACAAAATCCTTCCTATCAATCGTGAACGAATGATTCTAAGCGGGGGATAATGTAACACCCCGCAATTTTTACGGGCAAGATTTTAAACCATCATTCCTACGTGTATAGACCTGAAATGTAAGACCCTGCAAAATCCTAAGTTTAACTCAATCAGTTAAAGCTTGAAAAGAGGTCCCAGACTTAGAAATTTTAGCTAAGTGTTTACACCTAGAATTATTTTAGCCTTCATAATTTGGCCATCCTATTTAATGATCCTTATAACCTTAAAATGTTGATCCTTGGATTAAATCACAATCAAGTGTGTTAATAGGTTATGTTGGGTGATTTTGGGATTTTTCGGACCTCATTTGGATCATATTCAAGTAGCATAAATAGTGGGTCAACGCGATGTCGACATATTACGTCGCCCATCGTATCGATGGATAATTTTTCCCCAGCTTTCAGTGTAAACTCGACACAGCGTATTGGTTATTAAGTTGATGCCATCGACACTGCACATCGCTCACCGCATCACTAGGCACGTTTTCAATTACTAAAACTCTGCAATCAAAGGGGCATTTGGGTTATTTTCCCACCCTTAATCAGCCCTATAAACACGAGATTAACCTACTCTTATGGAAAAAATCTCTCATTCTCTTTCAAATTTACTAGAGAACAAACCCTAGGGTATTCAAATTTATAGACCAATCTTCAAGAACAAACCATCAATCTTCATGAATTTACTTACCAAGGTATGTTAGGTGTTCATCCAAGGGTTTCCTTCCACCCTTGGACTTCAAAAACATCCTTTAAAATTTCCAGATGATTGTTTTTATGAATTCAATGTTGAGTTAAATTGTATTCAAGATTATGATTTTATATGGTCCTAATCTATGATTAATCACAAAATTCATGTGAATTAAATAGCATGTGTGTAGTTTTATGTAGTTTCATGTTGAAAACCCTTGAATTTGCGAGTTTGAAATTGTGATCATAATGCTTGCATGTTGACTAGTATTATGTGCATAAACTATGTCCCCAAGTGTTTTATATAATATTCATTAGAGTTGAATAGTGAAACATGATATAATAGTATGTGTACAAGTTCATGCCATACAAGTGTTTGCTAAAATGCCTCAATGAATGAATTGTGATAAAGTGATTACTTATCAGGTTTTCAAGATTGTGCTATGTTTTTACTATCTATACTATCGAGTCCTGGGGGTATCTAATACCTAAAAATCTAGCTGCTACCTAGATTTACAATAGTTTTAGGATAGTCTCAGTGATGTCACGTACAATAGTACTCAGTCAGTAACAAAACCCAATATACTCAATCATTAATAGAACTCAGTATATTCAGTCCGTTAACAAAATACAGTGAACTAAGTCCAGTTCAGTTAGACAGCACGATCAGTAACTATTTAGTCAAGCCTAGTATAGTCTAGAAATCAATTTAGTGTCTATTCAGTTAGGGGTAGGAATTAGCACCCAGTGAACCCAAGGATGGGGGCATTTCTGTCAGTAAAAAGGGTTTGACTCTTAGTAACAGTCCCTGTGTTACAGAACTACACAGCCATTATAGGTTGATATATTTTTCTACCAATCTAGGGATGATACATCTCGTATGAGTTTTCCTACCAATGAGGTTTGACTAAAGGGTTTCTTGCCAGAGAGGGTTAACTCATAGACATTGTTAGTCTCCCTTGGCAAGGTGCTAACACCTTTACAACTAGGGTCATAGGTTGGACCCCAACTCAGTTCATAATCAGGGTATGTCAGTTAGATGAACACTCCCACAGATTCAATTTTAGTTTCATACTGAGTATAAAACCTCAGTTCAGTATCAGAATCTGGACTGTCAGATACAGTCACCCAACTGAGTTTAGAGCTTAGTTTAGTTCTACAGAATCAGGACTGTTAGAAACAGTCACTCAGTTAATAGTAATACAGTATCAGTAAACACAAATATCCATCATTCAGTTTTCAAAACTCATTATCCAGTATTAAAAGTGATCTCAGTCATAGTATATGTAGTTATGTCCATAGCATTCCATAATCAACATTTTACAGCAGTTTCAGATATACATATACTCGCACTCAGCTATATTCATGATTTCTCAGCCAATTACTGTTCATGCGTATGAATCCCTGTATTCAGCCTTACCTCACCTAGTATACTAGTACATTCAAAGTACTGACGCATACCTTTTTTTTGCGTAATGATGTCTTATATCATAGGTTCAGACACACTTACTCCTGATCGTACCTAGCAGCCTAAATTATTAGCAGCAGATTTAGTGGTGAGTCCTCATAGTTTAAGGATAGATTATTATTTTAGTTATTCGTAATTTAGTATTCGGAGTTAGTTGGGCGCTTGTCCCATCAACTCTATATTTAGAAATTTTAATAAGAGGCTCTTCAGACTAGATTATTTTAGATAGTGTTTCAATTTTTAATATTTATTTATCCGTATTTAGTGTTTGATTTCAGTTATGAACCTTATGGCAGATTCAACCTAATTTCTATATTATTACAGAGTTAATATTATTCTGTGATTGCAGCAGGTACCAGTCATGGGTTAGCTTATGGTCCTTCTGGATTATGAGCATCATGTCACGTCCAGGGTGCAGACTTAGGGCGTTACAAACTTGGTATCAGAGCATAAGTTTCAATAGAGTCCTAGTAATTTTGAAAGCCATGTCAGGTAAAGTCTTGTGCATGGGTGTGCAACACACCATACTTACGAACAAGAGGCAATAAGGCATTTTTGGAAAAGTTTCCCTTATTTCACTATTCATATCGTGTGAGTAAGAACGAGCTCAAGTTAAACTCCCAGTATAATTCCTTTTCCCTTCCGTTTATAGAACATGCCTCCCCAAAAGAAAAACTAAAGAAGAACAAAAAACCAGCTAGCACCTCCGCCTGTTCAGGCAGATCCCCTAGACGAATATTCTCCCATGTAGAATTCATAGCATCTTTTACCACTCTAGCTTATTCTATGGAAGCCCAGAATGAATGCCCAGTTACCGTTCCGGCCAATCCAGTGGACAATACTGTTGCAGCTAGAATTTGGGACTTCACCCAAATAAACCCTCTAGCCTTTACCGGGTCTAATTCAGATAAGGACCTACAGGAATTCCTTAATCGGGTATAGAAAGTTACATATATTATGGGGGTGACTGTGAGTGAGGGTGCTGAGTTGGGTGCATATCAGTTGTAGGATGTGGCTTACTCATGGTTTAAGTAGTGGAAGGGAATGAGGGTCGTAGATGCAGGGCCCGTAGGATGGGAAGAGTTTGCCACTATTTTCTGGATAGGTTTTTCTTACTGGAGTTGAGGAAAGAAAAGATTTTGGGGTTCATTAATCTAAAACAGGGCAATATAACAGTGAAAGAGTATTCTCTCAAGTTTGATCAGTTAACTAGATATGCCCCTCATATGGTAATAGATAGTAGATCTAAGATGAGTAAGTTTGTGTCTGGGATGTCTAACATTGTGGTCAAGAAGTGTAGGATCACAATGTTGATTAAGGAGATGGACATATCTAGTCTCATGGTCCATGCTCAACAGCTAGAGGAGGCTAAGAATAAGGAGATAGAAAGGAAAAATAAAAGAGATAGAACAGGTAGCTTCAACTTAGCCTAAGTCAGAGGGTGGAAATCATTCTCAGTTCCACCTAAAATCTTTAGTTCCAGCTCAATCCACAGCCAGTGCTCTAGTTCCAAAATTCAGAGATGGCAATAAAGATAGGGCACCAGGACCTAAACCTTAGGGTAGTGTTAGCAATGCCCAAACATATCCCCTTTGCCAGAAGTCTGACAGAAACTACTAGGGTGTCTATAGGGCTGGTAGTTATGTATGTTTCAGATATGGCAAGCCAGGCCATAGGGTTAGAGAGCATCCTCAGGTAGGTTCACGGAGTCAAAATAATCGTCCATTAGCTCAGTTCGACCACCTAAACCAGCAGGGTTCCACTTCCAGTGCCACCAGTGGGCAACACCTAAATAGTCTTTATGCACTTCAATCCTGACAGAATCAGGAAAATTCTTCTAATATGGTCACTGGTACGTTATAAGTTTATTATTTGAACATTTATGCTTTTCTCGATCCAGGAGCTTCTTTGTCCTTTGTAACTCCTAATATAGTTGTTGACTTCAGAGTCAGTCTCAAAATCCTAGAAGAGAAATTCTTAGTCTCTACTCCAGTGGGTAAATCTATCATAGCCCGTTGGGTATACAGGAGCTATCCAGTTATGGTATCACAAAAATTCACATCAGCAGACTTAGTAGAATTAGAGATGACAGGTTTTGATGTCATTATTAGCATGGACTAGCTTCATTCATTCTATGCTTCAGTTGACTGCAGAAATAGAGTTGTCCATTTTCAGTTTCCGAATAAACCTATCCTTGAGTGGAAGGGTAGTACTTCATCACTTATAGGTCAACTTGTTTCCTAACCTAAGGGCTAGAAAAATAATATCTAAGGTTTGTGTCTATCATCTTATTTGAGTTAAAGACTCTAGTTAAGAGACCCCTAATCTTGAGTCAGTTCTAGTAGTATGTGAATTCCTAGATGTAATTCTTAAAGATCTTCCTGGAGTCCCTTCCGAGTGAGAAATTGACTTCGAAATAGACCTTGTTCCTGATATTCAGCCTATCTCTATCCCTCCATATAGTATGGCCCTAGTAGAATTCAAAGAGTTAAAGAAACAGTTGAAGGATCTCCTAGATAAAGGATTCATCAGATCTAGTGTATCCCCTTGGGGTATACCAGTTCTATTCTTGAGTTAGAAAGACGGTTCTTATATAATGTGTAAAGACTACCATAAGCTAAATAAAGTCATGGTCAAGAACAAGTATCCACTTCCCAAAATCGATGACTTGTTTGATCAACTTTAGGTTTCTAGCTACTTTTCTAAGATAGACCTCAGATCAGGCTATAACTAGCTCAGAGTTAGAGAATATGACATTCGAATTCCTAGTCATGTCATTTTGTTTTACCAATTCCCCAGCATCCATCATGGACTTGATAAACCACATGTTCAATTAGTACATGGACATGTTTGTCATAGTCTTCATTGATGACATTCTTGTCTACTTCCGCAGTGAACGTGATCATGTAGACCATCTCAGAATTGTATTACAAACTCTCAGAGCCGATCAATTGTTCGCCAAATTTAGTAAGTGTGAATTTTGTCTAAGGTCAGTAGATTTCCTTGTTCATATAGTTTCCAGTGATAGAATTAGAGTTGATCCTCAAAATACTAAAGCAGTGAGAAACTTGCCCAAACCTATATCTTTTTTATGTATCAGGATTTTCTTGGGTTTGGCTGGCTATTACCGATGGTTTGTTGAAGGATTTTCATCCCTTGCATCCCCCATGTCCAGATTGACTCAGAAAAAAGTCAAGTTTCAGTAGTTAGATTCTTGTGGGAAGAGTTTTCAGGAGTTAAAGAATCAGCTCACTACAGTCCCAGTTTTGACTTTACCAGATAGTTTAGATGGATTTGTTATGTATTATGATGCTTCAAGAGTTGGTTTGGGGTATGTTTTGATGCAGAGAGGTAAGTTCATCGCCTATGACTCTAGATAGCTTAAGCACCATGAAAAGAATTACCCCACTCATTATCTTAAGTTAGCATCTTTCACGTGTTCCTTAAATATTTGGAGGCATTATTTGTATGGGGTACATGTGAATGTGTTTACATACCACAAGTGCCTGCAATATGTGTTTTCTTGGAAAAACCTAAACCTACATTAGAGAATTTCACTAGAGTTATTGAAAGACTATGGTATAAGTGTTTTGTATCATCGAGCAAGGCCAATATAGTGATTGATGCTCTCAGTGGGATGTCTATGGGTAGTGTTTCTCATGTGGAGGATAGTAAGAAGAAGTTAATTCAGGAAGTTCATCAGCTTGCCCGACTAGATGTCCGCTTAGTCGATTCAATAGAGCGTAACGTATAGGTGTAGAATAGTTTAAAATCCTCTTAATTTTTGAGGTAAAAGAAAAGCAGAATAAAGATCCCAGTTTAGTTAAACTAAAAGATTCAATCAGAGATAAAAAAGTAGAGGTTTTCTTCAAAGAGAGATTGTGTGTTATGCTGCCAGGGTAGACTATATGTGCCATGTGTGGATAGTGTGAGACAAAGGATTCTTGTAAATGCTTATGGAGCATGTTACTCGATTCACCCAGGGGCCACTAAGATATACCGTAATTTTTGGGAGCTCTATTAGTGGAGTGGGATAAAGAGAGACATTACAGAGTTTGTGGCTAAGTGCTCTACATATTAGCAGGTCAATATTGAGCATCAAAAGCCTAGTGGGTCTATGCAAGAGTTAGTATTCCCTTATAGAAGTGGGAAGAAGTGAACATAGATTTTGTGATAGGTTTGCCCCATACTCGCCATCAACATGATTTGATTTGGGTCATAATAGATAAGATAACCAAATTGGGTCATTTCTTACCGGTTCATACCTATTATTTAGTTGAGGATTATGACAAGCTCTATGTTAGAGAGTTGGTCAGATTGCACGGAGTTCTGTGCTGCATCATTTCAGATAGAGGAATGTTGTTCACCTCTCATTTCTAGAAAGCCTTCCAAAAGGGTCTTGGTACCCAAGTTAACCTCAGTACAGCCTTTCACCCTCAGATAGATGGTCAAGCAAAATGGACCATCCATACTCTAGAAGATATGTTAAGAGCGTGAGCCATTGACTTTAAGGGCAGTTGGGATGACCACTTGCCTTTGATTGAGTTTGCATATAATAACAGTTATCATTCTTGCATTCAAATGGATCCATTTGAGATGCTCTATAGGAGGAGATGTAGATTCCCCATTAGTTGTTTTGAAGTGGGTGAGACCGCAGTGGTAGAACCTAACTTGGTATTTTGATGCCTTAGAAAAAGTTTAGTTGATTAGGGAAACGCTCAAGACAGCTCAGAGCCAACAAAAATCGTATGCTGATGTGCGACGAAAGGATATCAAGTTTGATATTGCTGAATTTGTATATTTAAAAATCTATCTTATGAAGGGAGTGAAGAGGCTTGGCAAAAAGGGGAAACTAAGTACCCGATATATTGGTCCTTACCGAATTCTCAATCATTTTAGAAAGGTAGATTACGAGCTTGATTTGTCTTCAGAATTAGCTTCAGTGTACCCAGTGTTTCATGTCTCCCTTCTAAAGAAGTACGTATGTGACCAAGCAGTTGTAGTCCCAAAAAAGGGCATTGATGTCTAGATCAGCCTCTCTTATGAGGAAATCCCAGTCGAAATTTTTGATTTTTAGGTTTGCAGACTAAGGAACAAAGAGGTTCCTCTAGTCAAAGTTCTTTGTTGGAATTACTTCATTAAGGGAGCAACTTAGGTAGCAGAAGCAGTCATGCAGACCAAATATCCTCACCTCTTCTACGTAAACTAAAACTCAGCTTAAGGTAACAGTATTCCTTGATTTACTCAGTTCCATGCTCATATTACCTTTAAATCTCTATATCGATTCAGTTTCATAGAATTCACATATCATGCATACCTTTATAAAATAGCTCAGTCATGTTTCATGTCTTTAGAACCTAGTCATACTTCAGTTATGTATGCCAGTATGATAGTTTAGTATATCAGTAGATTCAGTCATGAAATCATGCTTCAATTGTGCATGATCAATATGTAAATTTAGTCTATCAGTATTCTTAGCTTAGTCAGTCTCATTAGAGGATGAATATTCCCATGGGGGAGATATTGTAAGACCCCACAAAATTCTAAGCTTAACTCAGTCCATTAAAGCTTGAAAAGAGGTCCCAGACTTAGAAATTTTAGCTAAGTCCTTACACCTAGAATTATTTTAGCCTTCATAATTTGGCGATCTTATTTTATGACCCTTATGACCTTAAAATATCGATTCTGGGATTGAATCATGATCGGGTGTGTCAATAGGTTACTTCGGGTGAGTTTTAAATTTTTCAGACCTCATTTGAATCATATTTAAGTGGTCAAAATAGTGGGTCGACGCGATCTCTACGCGTCGTGTTGCCCATCGTATCGATAGATAATTTTTCACCAGCCTTTAGTGCAATTGAAATAAACCAACGTGAACTTGACGCAGTGCGTTGGCCATCACATTGATGCCATCAACGCAGCACGACGCTCACCGCATCACTAGGCACTTTTTCAGTCATTAAAACTCTATGACCAGTGAAGTATTTGGGTCATTTTCTCACCCTTAATCAGCCTTAAAACATCAGATTAACCTACTCTAAAGGAAATATCTCTCATTCTCTCTCAAATTTACTCAAGAACAAACCCTAAGGCATTCAAATTTCATGACCAATATTCAATAACACACCATCAATCTTCACAAATTTACTTACAAAGGTATGTTAGGTGTTCATCCAAGGGTTTCCTTCCACCCTTGGAGTTTAAGAACCTCTTTTAAAATTTCAAGATTATTGCTTTCATGAATTCCATGTTGAGTTAAATTGTATTCATGATTATGATTTTATTCGGATTCTAATCCATGATTAATTATAAAATTTCTGTGAATTAAGTAACATGTGTGTAGTTTTATGTAGTTTTATGTTGGAAACCCTTGAATTTGTGAGTTTGCAATTGTGATCATGATGCTTGCTTGACTAGTATTATATGCATAAACTATGTCCCCAAGTGTTTGATATAATGTTCATAAAAGTTGAATAGTATATCATGACATAATAGTATGTGTACAAGTTTATGTCATCCAAATGTTTGCTAAAATGCCTCAATGAATGATTTGTGACAAAGTGACAAGTTATCATGTTTTAAAGATTGTGCTATGTTTTTACTATCTATGCTATCGAGTCCTGGGATTATCTAATACCCAACAATCTAGCTGCAGTGATGTCACGTACAGTAGTACTCAGTTAGTAATAGAACTCAGTATACTCAATCAGTAACAGAACTCAGGATATTCAGTTCGTTAACTAAACTCAGTGAACTCAGTCCAGTTTAGTTAGACAACATGATTAGTAACAGTTCACTCAAGCCTAGTACAGTCTAGAAATTAGTTCAGTATCTATTTAGTTAGGAGTAGGAATCAGCACTGAGTGAAGCCAGGGATGGGGGCATTCCTGTTAGTAAAAAGGGTTTGACTCTTAGTAGAAGTCCCTATATTACAAAACTACGTAACCAGGTAGGTTGAGATATCTTCCATCCAGTCTAGGGTTGATACATTTTGTATGAGTTTTCCTGTAAGTGAGGGTTGACGAAAGGGATTCCTTTTAGAGGGGGTTAACTCATAGCCATTATTAGTATCCTTTGACAAGGTGCTAAAACCCTTCTAAATGAGGTCACAAGTTGGAACCCAACTCAGTTCTTAATCGGGGTATGTTAGTTAGATAAACACTCTTAAAATTTTAGTTTCAGTTTCAGACTCAGTATAAAACCTCAGTTTAGTATCAAATTTAGACTGTTAGATACAGTCACCCAACTCAGTTTAGAACTCAGTTCAGTTTAAAAGAATCAGGACTGTCAGAAATAGTCACTCCACTAACAGTAATACAGTATTAGTGAACTCAGATACCAGTCATTCAGTTTTCAGTACTCATTCTCCATCACATTATACGTAGTTATGTGCATAGCATTGCATTATCAACATTTTACAGCAGTTTCAGATATACATATACTCGCACTCAGTTATATTCATGATTTCTCAGCTATTTACTGTTTATGCATATGAACCCCTATATTCAGACTTACCACACCTAGTATACCAATACATTCAAAGTACTGATACATACCTTTCCTTTATTCTATGATATCGTATATCGTGGGTTTAGACGCATGGGCTGCTAACCATACCTAGCAACCCAGATTATCAGCAGTAGATTTAATTGAGAATTCTCATAGTTTGAGGAAAAATTATTATTTCAGTTATCAGTATTTCAAGAGTCGGCATTAGTTGGGAGCTTGTCCCAGTAACTCCATATTTAAATAATTCAGTTAGAGGCTCTTCAGACTAGATTATTTCTAACAGCTGTTTAGTTGTCAGTATTTATTTATTAGTATTCAGTGTTTGATTTCAGTTATGAACCTTATGGCAGATTTAACCTAATTTCTGCGTTATTACAGAGTTATTATTATTCAGTGATTGCAACAGGTATCAGTCATAGGTTAGCTTATGATCCTTTGGGATTAAGAGCATCGTGCGATGTTCGGGGTACAGACTTGGGGCATTACATGAATGTAATGATTCTTTTTAAATATATATGTTATGATCAATTCTATAGTGTGGGAATGCCTTTGTATATGAATTGAGGTCACAAATATCTCCTAACTCAAAGACGAGTTGAGATTAAGTTTTATTGAATATTTCTTCTTGGGTCAAATTTCATTGACCTTTACTCCTATCATATAAGGAGTTATATGTCCTACCATATACTAAAAGAATGATCTTTGAATCATCTTTCCAATGCAACCGGTTTTACCTTAATCTAATATCGGAGTAGAAAGTTATCTTATTTTACTTTGAAGTGTCTGTCTGCCAAAATGTGACGACGAAGTTGACGACTTGTCAACTAGGTGATGACCAAGTTGACGGTCCGTCAACTAAATGATGACCCATCAGCCCTAGTTGTTAGCCTAGGGCAGTAAGTGGTAAAATCCAGCACAAAGTAAATGACCTAGGTGACCAGCTATCACCTGAGTGATGGGCCATCAACTGATGAAATTCAGCGACTTCTTTGGTTTTCGTAGGGGTATTTTTGTCTTTTTATCACTCTAAAAACCTTCACCACAAATTAAGTTTCCCCTTAATCAATATTAATCAACTTTTATCAGTTTTAAAACATCTCAAATCCTTTCCACTCTCAAAAAACAAGATCAAACTAAGGTTTTCCTCTAAGTTCAAGATTTCAATAGAAGGGTCAAGATTAGAGTTTCAATCTCAAATTAAACAACATAAGGTACGTGGGGTTTTCCTAAACTATATGGGCCTGTTGAAATTATTTTAGTAAGTTTTAAAAATTATAAAATCATATACTCATGATGGGTTTTGAGAACAATTTAAAGGTTCTACATTATGAATTTTTTTTACCAATATAATGTTTTGGTCTTGAGGCCTTCCCTTAAAGATTGATTTTTGATCATATGTATATGATATGTATGTATGCGTTTGAAGTTTAAAAATATGAATTTAGGGCATGAAGAACATATTTCCCTCTCTCATTATGTTATTTCTTATTTTAAAGTAATTGCATGTCTTAAAGCATGAAGTAAGGGTTTACCAACTTATATGGATTTTATGTTGATTGTGTTGAAGAGAGGGATAATTTCATATTTTTAGATATTAAAGGTGATAATCAAAGGAATTGCATGATTGTTTGAGAAATTGACCACCATTTGATAAAATGTTGAAAAAGAGAATCTCTGCATGATTTGACTTATGTTTTGAAAATATGAATCCGATTGTATTATTTGAATGACTTGGTGGTCTTAATATTGTTTGAATGAAAGAGATGTAATATGATAATATATGGCTTAGAGATATGACTTGCAAGCTTTGGTATGACGATACCAAACAGACGAATGCCGTAGCAGATTTTGAATAGTCTAAAATACAAATTTTTCTCAAATTTTGAATTTAGAAAGATGCACGTCTAGAAAAGGTTAAAATGATCTTAAAGAGAGTTAGATGGTTACCCATAGAAAGTATGAGTTGAAAGACTCAATGCTAGAAACCGTGATTTGCCGACACGGGGTTATGGTACCATGTTGTGTGTTCTTGTGTACCTTGATTTATGTCATCCCAATTTAGGACTATGGTTGGGAGCTATGATTTATGGTCTTGTGCACTATCATGACATGTTGATTTGATTATGGACTATGGCTCCATGTTGTGTGGTCTTGCGTGTCTCCCCTTATTGATACTTCAATCCTTGAGGCAATCTTGGATTAGAGGCTTGGTCGTGGATTCAAGGGCGGATTCCATATAGCCCATGGAATTACAGATTGTAGGGTGTACCATCTAGCTTAGAAGTAACATAAAGAGTGGTTCATGATTTCAAAGAAATATTTCAAAGTCATTTAAAGTATGCCCATGTGTTTTTTCATATATAGTATGTAAACTATTTTATGAATTGCTCTCACTTATGTTGTATAAAAGTACATTATTTTGGATTACTCTGCGTACCAGTATATTTGTAATGACCCCTGTATTTTAGGATCTGAGGGGTCCCGCTAAGCAGTAGATCAATTCGGTCAGAAGTTACAGTTGATGAGCCTTCCTTATTTTGGAAGGTCTATTATGGTCTTACTGGGGGTCTTGTCCCAGTTTTAGATAGATGTTAGTTTTGTAATTGTTAAAGATTTCGCAGATTGGTGTTAGATGTTGTTGAATGTTTTATAGATTTCATAATTATTTTGTCAGTTGAAATAAGATGACCATGTTTCCGTCTTGTTGTGTTTTTATGCATTTCTTTATAAGTATATAAATTATATATATGATTACCGATTAGAAAGGCTCTTGGGCCTTCATGGTTCACGATGGTCATTGTGGCCAAGGCCTCGGCTCGGGTCATGACAAGAGCCTTCTCTTGGTTTTCTATGTTTGATCGAGTCCATCTTGGTTCGTTTTAATTTTCTCTGAAAATTTTTGTTATATTGATGGTTCGTTAACATCGTGAACTTTTGATCTTGTTTATTTTGGTTGTCCTTTTGGGTTCATACTATTTCTAGTTTTTATAGCTATTTAAGAACATGAATTCACATCAATTTGAATCCTTCAATGTTTGCCTCACTGGAAAAAATTATTCTTACTAGGAATTTCAGTTTCAATTATCTATCACTAGAAAATAATTATAGGGGTAGATAGATGTAAGCAATCCTGGTCTTACTGATCCTACAAAGTTAGGTTGAAGGAAGATTAAGCATTCTTGTGTGAAGACATGGCTTTTGGAGTCAATTGACCCTTTTATTGTTCTTAATCTCAGGCCTTAGAAGACTGCTAAGGCCATATGGACAAAAGTTAAATTCTTTTTTTCCTAATTTTTGTTGTCGTTCTACAAAGTATTTTGATGTCATTCATAATGATGGTTAGGGCATTTCACCAACTATTTATCATGCTTATTTCTAGTACTATGTGACATTTATAGTTGATTATAGTCGATTTACATGGGTGTATTTTCTTTATTTCAAATCCGAGGTATTTTGCATATTCAAGAAATTGTTGGCCTATATTGAAACTGAATTTTCTAACTATTACGATTTGTTTCTACAAGAGAATATATGTCTTACTAATTCAAAAAAAATTTCCTTGAAAAAGGAATTATCTCTCAATGCTTTTTCCCATATATACCACAACAAAATGGGGTTGTTGAATGTAAAAATCATCATCTTTTAGATGTCACTCGTACTTTATAGATTGAGTCCTCTATTTCATCTAAATATTGGGTAGAAGCTTTGTCTACTGTTGTTTACTTAATTAATAGACTACTATCTAAACTGTTAAAACTTAAATCTCCATATTTTCATCTTTATTACAAAAATCCTTACTATGATAATTTTCATGCATTTGGTATTAGTTTTCTTGTGCATATACCTCCTTCTCAGCATAATAAACTTTCTGTTCAGTTTAATAAATGTATTTTTATGGATTATAGTACTTTATTGAAAGGTTTTATCTATTATAATCCTTGTTCTTATAAATTTCATGTTTCTAGAAATGTTGTTTTATTTGAGAGTCAGTATTTCCTTCCTACTCATGTTGAGTCATTCCCTATTTCTCCTCTTCTTCATTCTTTTGAGTAGTTTTCATCATTTTTAAGAGGTTCAAACCTAAATTTGTGTATGAATGATAACAACCAACTTTACCCCCTCCCGATATTGATCCACACTTGAAACTGCTCTATGACTAGAATTTAGCCTACTCCTCTTGAGCCCATTCAATGATCTACCAGAGTATCTCATACTACTAATTAGTATAGCTTTTCAGATACTTTATCTGCTTTTTTTTTTCCATCTTGTTACTCACAAGCTTACAAGTATGAATGATGGTCGAAAGCAATGAGGGAATAACTTTGTCTTTTAAAGAAATGACACATGGGATATTGTTTCATGTCCTTCAAATGCCTGTCAAATTAGATGTAAATGGGTTTATTAAATTAAATTTCATTCTGATAGAACTCTTGATTGGTACATAGCTCGATTGGTTGTTCTGGGTAACAAACAGGAGTACAGTGTGAATTATGAGGAAATTGTATATAAATGGACTTATTCAATTAAATTTTATTTTGATAGAACTCTTGATCAATACATAGCTCGGTTGGTTGTTCTAGGTAACAAATAGGAGTATACGGAGAAGTATGAGGAGACTTTTGCACCAGTAGTAAAATTGACCATGGTGCAAACTATTATTGCCATTGTTGGTTCCCAAAACTAGACTCCTCATAAAATGGATGTCAAAAATGTTTTTCCTAATGGTGATATCAAAGAAGATATTTATATGAAACCCCCACCAGGTTTGATCTCACTGCCTACAATAGATGTATGCAAGTTGAAGAGGTCTTTTATGGATTAAAATAATCCCCCAGAACTTGATTTGACAAATTTCAGTCTATTTTGCTATAATTCTTGATTGAGCAGAGTAAATATGACTCATCTTTGTTTCTTCAAAAAAAATCTACAAGTTGTATTGTTTTTTGGTATGTGTAGATGATATTAGTATTACAAGAATAGATTTTTCACTAATCACTAGCCTGCAACAATAGCTTAAGGATTTTTTTCATATGAAAGATCTTAGTACTCTTACATATTTCTTGGGATTAGAAGTTCATAATGATTCTTCAGGTGTATTTTTAAACCAACACAAATATGCTCATGATGTAATTTCTTTGGTTTGTCTTCAAGGTTCCTCCTCCATAGATACTCTATTATAATTGAATGTAAACTATCATCGTGGGGAAGGAGTTCTTCTTCCTGATCCAACAATGTTTTGGCAATTAGTCTGGATCTTAAATTACCTTACTATTACCTAGCCTGACATCTCTTCATCAGTTCAACAAGTTAGTAAATTTATACAAGCTCTCCGTCATCTCCATTTGGTTGTTGTACATCGCATCATTTGATATCTCCGAGGAACATATAATCATGGATTATTCCTTCCTAGTGGTTCTCTTATTGATCATAATGCTTTTAGTGATTTTGACTAGGCAAGATATCTCGATACCCGTCGTTTAGTTACTGGTTGGTGCATATTTCTTGGAGGTTCCTTGATATCTTGGAAGAGTAAGAAACAAAAACATGTCTCTGAATATCAATCTATGTCTATTGCTGGGTATAAGTTTTTATGGCTTCATGGATTACTTGCTGAGATTGAATTTCCTTAATTTGATCTGACTACTCTTCATGCCAATAATAAAAGTACTATTCAAATTTCTACTAATTCGGTTTATCATGAAAGGTCCAAACACGTCAAAGTAGACTATCATTATATATGAGAAGTTGTAGATAAAAGACATATTACTCTGCCACACTGTCCAGTGCTCTTCAAATAGCTGATGTGTTTACACAATCCATGCCATGATAACACCATCAGTTTCTAGTAAGCAAATTAATGTTTCTTGATCCACCATTTTAAATTTGAGGGGGGATGTTAGCATGATGGACAACTCAAAGATCATGAATTAATAGTGAATATTGTATACATTAATGTAACAATATATTGTTGTATATGTGTAATTATAGAGATATTATATAGTAATCAATGAGATATAGATAGTAGATTAGAAGGGATACAATAACGGATTTAAAGGGATAGAATAGCTGATCTTTAGGGATAGGAAAGGTGGATTTTTAGGGATGTAATCTTTGTATAATTTCTATTTAATGAAAAGACTCTCAACATTGAGAGACATTCAGTATAAATTTGACATATTTGACATAGAAAGGCTTCATAATTTGATAGTTTAGTTGTTTTTTAGTTGTTTTTTTATGTCCCTATGGTTAGTTGAATATGGTATTTCATGAATTCCTAATTTTACTTTAGGAATTGTTACTCTTATTGTTCTTTCTTTGTAATTCCAAGTAATTTCAAGGTTTTTGAGATTAGTAGTAAGTGACCATTTGACTTCAAATGCAACAGGATAGATTAGGAAATAAAAAGGTTTTGCAATTTTATTTGAACCAATATCTGTATCACTCAGAAATGTCTTGTATGGTGCTCTAACAGAAATGGTTTATAGTATATTAGCTATAATTCATTCATGAAAATTGTATTGGTTAGCTTTAAGGTATAAATGCAGTTAGGGAGTAGACAAGTTAGATTTCAGTTTCAACTTAGGGATTTTTTTGGCTTGTTTTACCAGACATATTATAAATATCCTTTATGTCGAGATTAACAGTATCCAAAAAAAAGTTACAAGTAAGATGCTTATTCTATATCATTGATCAAACTTGTTTTAAATTTCTCATTTGTTGCATTATTATAGCATATCAATGTGGTTTCATTTTCTTTGATTTACGGGGACACGCCAAAGACATCCTTTCAATCTATTGGGAAATGAATGGGAACTACCTGGTATCCATGAGTGAAGATGATGCACAGATATGGTTTGGTAGTGACAGAAAGTGTATACATGAATACTACTCTAATGAAAATAAGTTCAAGTCGTTGTACATTCCTCCCTGAGCACGCTCAAATATTGGTGATTGGTTTTGATAAGGTCTTCTTACCACTATATAGGCATTTTTCATCTCAATAAAGAAAATGTTTATTTTATATTGATTTTAGTTGAGCATTTTTGCATCCTTCGTCATATTTTATCATTTTGTGTTGCTTAATAATTTCTCTGTTGAGGTAAACTATTAGAACTCTAAACTGAGTAGTTGTGCAACATGATATGGTTCTTGTTGATGTTTATTCATATGTATAGTCCTTTATTTTGTTTTTTCTCCTTTTAAATCATCATATGAGACCTGCCAAATGTTTTTGCAATTACTGGACCCGTGGAATCCATTTTTTGGGATCAACATAACTAGTCTATATTGTACACATTATGGTATAATTTCTTCATTAGCAGATTCATCTTCGAAAAAGAACCATTGCTTCAGTGAATCATGAACGGTGGATAAAGATATGGAGATGACATTTCTTTGTGGATAAAGATAGAATAGATGTTATTTCTTCACTCTTTTATCCAAATTACATCAATATTTGTATCCTAATATGTATTGTTGTGAAAACTTTATCAACATCACAAAATGATAAATTATTGGCAAGCTTTTATGAATTACACCTCTTTAGCTTCTCTTTGCCCGTTGTAAATAGTCTCTCTATCCTAATATGTATTATTGTGTAAGCTTAACCAACATCACATAGTGATAGATTATTAGCATCTTTTTATTAATTACCTCTCTTCGGTTTTCTCTTTGCCAGTCGTAAATACTCTTTCTATCTTTATATGTATTGTTGTGAAAGCTTAATCAACATCACGAAATGATAAATTATTTGTAAGTTTTTATCAGTTATGCCTCTTCATCTTCTCTTTGCAAGTGGTAAATACTCGTACACCTCTGAATTCATCATCTTCTTTGTTTGAGTTTCAACATAAATTTGCTTCTTGTTTTTTCCATCAGGTTTGACTGTAGCTATGGGCAATGAGAAATCTTTATACCTATTGTTGTATCTGCATAACTGGAAGGAAACATCTAAAATTCAAGGAGGGTAAATTGAAAATTTTCCTTGAGTCAACATACCTGCAAATCATTAGACTTAACAAACTAGATTAGATTTAAACAAACTAAAATTTATCCTTGAGTCAACATACCTTGAGTCAACGAAAATTTATCCTTGTTCGGAATCCTAATGTGGTGCCTACTTTCAGTCACATTGGGTTTCATAGTTTCCGTAGATCTTTTCAAAGTTGAGTCTGAGTACAATAATGGTAAACAAGTTCTGAAAACTTATTTTGTTTTTTAGATGTTGTGACACAGTTAAATCTATATGACAAAGTTGACTCGATCTTATTTATGTATAACTATTGTAAACTAAGAAGTACAAAGCTTTGTGAGACTAAGATTGAAACACACTAAGATTCTCCTTTGAAGTTGTGTGAGTGTTTCAATATTCAGTCCTTGTCTTTTATATTCTTCAGTTGCTCTGGCTTCTTTTCTTCATAAGGAAACCCAAATCAAGGATTTAAATTGATTTCTTGAGTGAGGGATGAAACTATATGGTATATCCATATCAGATATGTCCATACACAGTGCAACCTTCTTTATCATAGCCATATATATAACCATATCAGATATTTCCATGTAGGAGATGTGATCTTTACTTTTGTTTTGTGGTGACTGATTCATCTTTTTATTTTCAGGGAGCCAGTAATATCCATTATTGATACTATTTACAAGTTTAGCACAGGTCACCATGTGAGTAGATGCTTGCTTCTTTTTGCAAAATATTCTTGGATTGATTCTATAGGGATCCCAGAATATCTTTTGTTCTTTTGTATCTTCAATATATCTTGCAAGATATTTTTTTATTAGTTTGTATTTATTAAAACATTTAGTGAGAATGAGGGGAGAACATTCTCCCCTTTTTTATAGTGACATATAATAAACATCAGTTGACTTCTCTATTTTTGCAGTCGACTTGCTCCACCTTTCTTGCTGGCCCTTTTGATTTAGAGCATTAGTTGACTCTTATTTTTTATAGTCGACTTTCTCCCCATGACTTGAAGACGCCTCTAATATTTCTGCTTTCTCCCCTTTTTGGCATAATCAAAAAAGAAAAAATAACACACATAAAGGGAAATAGAACCAAATAGACACATAGCCAATAAACAAGAAAATTGGTTTAAAAAAAGGTGGTAAGACAGTGTGAAATATAATCTTACAACCCAAAAAGTGGATAGGACCCCCTTTTAAATAGCAGTCATTTAGTTACCATTTGGAAAGAAAGTATGTGACGGTATTGTGCATGTTGTGATAGAATAGTTCATACGGTTTCTTGACATTTTTAAAGAAGGAGGAATATGATTTCTGGACGGATATAAAAAGATCATTATTTGAGGAGTTAACTTTAGTCTTAAGAGATTCAACGCGTGTAAGCACCTTTGTGAATAGTTTGATACCCTCCTTCTTGAACATATCAAGAGTCAACCTCACCTTGCCTGCATGAATGCTTATATCATTCCCAAGCTGCAACAATTTGTAAGTTGACTTCTAAATCAGCAACAATTTTTCCTATATAATCTTCATAAGGTCCTTTAGCTCCTCTAATTCTTTCAACAAAGGAAGCTTGGGGTTAGAAACTGACTTGCTTAACTTAAGAAGATTTGATTTTTCTCTGGTTGGGTACTTTTTGCACCATTCATTACCTATTAAGATGTATCCCATATAGGTGAAGGTCTTAGAATCTCTAGTGACAGAGACTTCTAGCATAGGGTATGCAGATAGATAAATAGAGTAATATTGAAGGATCCAGGTGACTGGTGGAGGGATAAGCATTTGCAGTACTTTCAAGCATAAATTAGCAAAACTAAGCATAAATTAGCAAAACTAAACTGCCCAATTAATCTTGTACTTTTCATTATACAGTAGAGAACAAACACATCATGATAGGTTATGTTACAGAGGGGGCCTTTTCTTGGTATTAGAGTGGTGGCAATGATGTAATTCATGATACAGTACTTAAAAATGAAAGATAGTAGAACAAAGATGGATGACATTGTGTCTGGATCGGACACAACCGTTTTTTCTTCCTAGAAGATGACTTCAAATTCATCAGGCCATGAGCCATTTATAACAAGATTTCTCCAAAGAACATTGTGTCAAAAATCTTTTTCAAATAGAAAATCATTGCGAATAATTCTTGTGCCCAGCAAAAGAGTTTCTAGCTCACCATTGTCAGGAGAAAGGCGAATATTTGCATAGAATATGCAAGCAGAGTCCTCATACACTTCAAGTCAATAGAGGCAGAAAACCAAAGATAATTCTTGAAATTTAAAGAATGAAACATTGCAATAGACTTTCTTTAATTGGCCGATATTCATGACACGATCGGGTACAATAGAGCGATTCTTGATGGCAATGAACTTGTCTTTTTATGAGACGATCCAAAATTATTCATATCTTCTAGATTGAGAGGATCCAGAGAGGTTGAATGAGGTTTCTTGATTAAAGTGGTTGACTAGGTGTAGGACGTTTTTTAGTGACAGTTGATTGTCTAGATTCAGATCAAGATTCATCAGAAAATTCGGAGATGAAGATATGATTTTTGGAGAGAAGGTCTGGAGGAGATTTGGAGAAATTTTCCATAAAGAGAGTTCTGGTCATTGGAGAGAAGTCTGACCAATGTTTTTAAAGGGGTAGAGAGAAAGATAAAGAGATGGACAGATAAGGAGGGGTAAAGAAACTGAGAGGAAGATCAAAAGAGGTGAAGTAAATAAGGCAAATGCTGAGGTGAAATTTTGGCAGAGCAGGTCATTGGGAAGATAAAAGGTAGAGAAGCAGAAAAGGTGTTGTAAAAGAGGTAGAAGTAATGAAGATACTTTTTCAAAAAGGTTTACAAGAAATAAAATAATGAGGTAGTTGAAAAATAATTTCAAAAAATAAAAGTCATAAGTCTTTAATGATGATAATACCAAGTCTCTTTCGAAGGAAACAAAAACTTTCTTCTAATAGGGGCTTAGTAAAAATATCTGCCAAATGATTTTTCGAATCAACAAATTTTTGAGAAAAATTTCCATTTTCTACATGATCTCAAATAAAATGATGCTTGATATTAATATGTTTAGCCCTAGAATGATGAACATTATATTTAGATAAGCTAATAGCACTGGTGTTGTTACATATTATAGGAACATATTCAAATGATAAATAAAAATCAAACAGTTGATTCATAATCCACAAAATTTAAGTACCACAACTTCCAACGGCTATTTATTCGACTTCAGTTACTGATAGAGCAACTAAAGTTTCCTTCTTGCTATGCCATGAAATCAAGGCATCACTAAGAATTTGGCATGTTCTGCTAGTTCTTTATCTATCATTCTTATCACCTGTAAAGTCAATGTTTGAATATCTAATTAAGTCAAAATGAGAGAAAAGAGGGTATAATAGTCCAGTATCTTCTATTCCAATAGGATATCGAATAATTATTTTGACGGCAATCAGATGAGACACTTTAGAAGTTTAATGGAACCTTGCGCACTTACACACACTGAACATAATGTATTTTTGACTGGAGCTCAAGTAGAGGGGTGTAATACCCCATACTTTTCTTCTCTAGTGTTAAGCATATGGTGCGGGACGGGGGGTCCAGCTTAATTCAGATCCTAGTTGCATGTATAAGAGGCTTAAAGCAAGAAAATTTAACTAAGTGTTGGGGATTTAGTCTTATTTTTGGCCTCTTAACTTCGAGGATTTTTAAGTTGGTCCTCCTGATCTTGAGGCATAGGTTTTTGAGTTAATTAATGTTTAGGGGTTTACCAAGCATGTCTTGGGAAAGTTTTGGAATTTTTGGATGAGGATTAGGTCTTGTTAAGATTTCAATTCCAGAACTTCACTACGATAATGGCACGTTGTGGTGGGTATAGCGATGAGCCCTTCATCGCATCCTGATGTCCTTCAAATCCTTATTCTAGTTGTGGATTTAATTCTCTGATGGGAAATTCAGTCTTTTCCCACTAACCCAATTCGTAAAAACATGAATTAAAGCTTCAGCTAGGGCATTATGTGCCCATTTTCACCTAATTTTCCTCTTAAAAGAAAACCCTAATCCTCCCCCAAGTTCATCAATATCATTCTTTCCTCTTCAATAAAACAAAGAAATCAAGTTCCCAAATCCAATAACTTTCAAGAAAAGAATCAAGATTGTGTTTTTCTTTCAAGTTTAAGGATTTAAGGTATGTGTGATGTTCATTAATGGGCCCTTTCCACCCATGGAATCCAAGAATCTATTTTTATGTTTTAAATTATGAATTATACATGTTTATGATGAATTATCTCCATGAAACTCTTTTGAATTTTTATTATGAATTATGTTTTCAAGTGGCTTCGATGGGATGAGCCATTTTCACGTTTGAATGATGAAATTTCCACATTAATTCCTTCATTCATGGTTTTACTATTGTATTTATGTTCATATCGCATGATTACCTAATCCCATGCCTGAATTAATGATTCCCATGTGTTTGATGAAATGTTTAAATGTTGGGTTTTGATCAATGATCCTTTATTATGGTTTCTAATGCTTCATATGTCCTCATTGTTATTTTCATTCAGTTCTAGTGGGTTATGAACACCCAGTACCTATTTGTTTACATAATTTCAATATCTTTAGAATGAATTCAGATATACAATGAGCAATATCATTGAGTTAGTTATTTATGAGCAGTTTTTTGCTCAGTTAAGCTTAGTTCAATCCAGTAATCAGTGTCAGTTCAGTTAGGAGTAGGATTTAGCATCGAAAAAACCCAAGGATGGCGGCTTACCTTCCATTATAGGGTATGACCTTTAGTTATAGTCCCTTAGTTCCAGCACTACGTAGCTAGAGTATGTTAGAGATATCAACCTACTAGTTGAGGATTGATAAAGTGTTCACCTATTAGTTGATGGTAACACATATCTTATTGAAGCACCTGCTAGATAAGGGTGACTCATTAGTCCTTCAATATATTAGTTAAGTGGATCCACACAGCCAGTATTAGTACCCTTGGCATGGTACTAACACCCTTCCAACTTTGGTTACTAGTGGGACCCCACAGCAAAAATTAAGGCATATCGGTTACATGATACCTCCCATAGTCTTAATTTAGCATTCAATATAGAATTTAGGTCAGTTTTTCTTAACCATAGCATAGATTTCATCAGTTATGCAGTTACTAAACTTTAGGATTTTCAGTGTACAGACTATTTTAGTATCATGGTATATGCTTGGTCAAGCATTCTCAGATTTTACAACTTTCATGCATTTCTTCATGAGTTATCTCATGCTATTCAGTAAGTCATTATTTTATGCACATGAACCTATTTATTTTATCCTAACATCATCCCATATACCAGCACATTCAAAGTACTAATCATATACTTTTCCTCGCGCTATGATGTCTTATATCATAGGTTAAAATGCTTAATACCCTAACCATACTTAGACAGTTTAGCTTATCAGCAACTGCAATTATGGTGGGTCCTCATATGTCGAGGACCTATTATGTCATTTTAGTATTTTTGCATTTCTTTTTAGTTATTTCAGTTTAGATTTAGTTGGGGCCTATCCTATCAACTCTTCAGTTAGTTTAGAGGCTTTCGGATGATTCAGTCGTTCAGACAGTTAGTCAGTTTATTAATAGTTTGATCATTCTTTTTCAGTATGTCATCAGACATTCAGACTTATGATTTAAATCTTATTTTCTTTATTCGAACCTTGTGGCTTTATTCAGTTATTTCTGCATATGTTCTTTATCATTATATTATTTAGTGCTCACAGCAGGTACCGGCTCATGTGTTATCTTGTGGTCACTTATGAGCATAAGCACCATTATCGCAACTAGGGGTAGCCTTGGGTTATGACAAAACTTGGTATCAGAGCCAAAGGTTTTATAATATTCTAGGGATTCTGAATGTCGTGTTGAGTAGAGTCTTATGCATGGGTGTGAAGCGCTCCACACTTATGGACAAGAGGCTAAAAGAAAATTTAGGAAAAGTTTCCTTTCTTTTAGTATTCGTACTGTGTGAGTGAGCATGATCTCTATTTAAACTCTATTTCTAGTCCATCCTTTATTCCATTACAGAAAAATGCCTTCTAGAAAGACTAACGGAAGAAGGAATGGGAACCAGCCCGCACCTCCTCCTATTCAGGAAGATCCCCTAAATGAGCATGTCTCTCACACCAATTTCAGAGTTGCCTTCAAAATCTTGACTCGTTCAATCGCTGCTCATAATAATAAGCAGGCTATTGCCCCAGCTAATCTAGTGTAAAATACAGTTACAACTAGGATTTGGGACTTCACCGAATGATTCCCCCTTTGTTTTTAGCTAATCTAGTTGGTTAACATTAAAGATGATCATTGAAAGAATTGCATGGTTTTCTATAAAGTAATTGAACACCATATGTTTAAGAATTGAAAGAGAGAATCTTTGCATAAGTTTTCATATATTTCGAAATATGAATTCTCCTATACTATTTAAATAATTTAGGTGGTCCAAAAAATATGTTTAAATGAAAAGACTATAATATGACATTATTGCTTATACAACTTGAAAGTCTTGATATGATGATACCAAATCAGACAAATGCCATAATAGACTCAGTCCAGGCTAGACCACAGAAAGTTTTTAGACATTAAACTAATTTTCATAAAGATTCATAATTTAAAATGTCAAAGATGGGCAGAAAGAGAGTTCGATAATTACCCGAAGAAGATGTTTGAGTGTAAGGGCTCATCGCTGGAAACCCATTTTTACCGATACGGGTGATATGATTGGCTAAGGCCAATATATAATTTTCTTGAGACATTGGTATACTAGACTAGTATGTAGGACCCCTATCCTTATGGCAAACTTAGATATGGGGGCTTGGCCGCTAGTTAATGACAGACCTATATGGCCCATGGGTACTAGACTTGTAGGGTATACCATCTAGCTCAAAAGTAAGATAAAGAGTGAATAATGATTTCAAAGACATTAAAGTACGCCCATGGGTTTTCCTATATTGTATGTAATATGTATTTATGAATTGCTCTCACTTATGTTTTATAAAACTATACTATTTTGGATTACTCTGCGTATCAGTACATCTGTATTGACCCCCTATATTTTAGGATATGAGACATAATCCCAGGGTCCCGCTAAGCAGTAGATTGGGTTATCTGAAGTTTTTAGTTAGTGATCCTCCCTTATTTTGGAAGGCCTTGTTGATTTGATATTGTTATTTTATTTTGGTTCTTGGTCCGACTAGGGGCCTTGTCCCAGTTTTAGATAGATATTGGTTTTGTATTGTTTGAGTTTTTGCATACTAATTTTCATATATTTTTGAGAGTTTATGAACTAAATTCCTAATTGTTTAGTTAAAGTCATAAAATACCATGATTTCATTTGTTTACCTTTTTTGCATTTCATTATAATATATGAGTGGTGTGCATGATTGCAGATAGAAAAGAGAACTCGGTCCTTCGTGGTTTGGGATGCCCGTCATGGCCAAGGATTTAGTTTGGGTTGTGACAAACATGGTATTAAAGCACAATTCATGGTCCTAGGGGTCTGATAAATCGCGGCGGGTAGAGTCCTATTTATGGGTATGTAGCGGGCCACACTTATAAGTAGGAGGCTACTAGGCGTTTAGAAATGTTTCACTTCTTCTCATTTTCTAGATCGTGCCATTGTGTTTTACATCTGGAAGTTATCTAGATTCCTTCTTTACTCTGACTTATTAACTATGTCTCATTGTCGAGTCGATTCAAGCGTAGAATCTTAGAGTCTAAATGAGGTGGTCCCTTCTAATTGAGTTATAAAAGATTATGAAATTGCACAAAGACTTGACAGGAGTTCATAAGTGCTTTATAGTGCATTGATTTAAGTGTATACCCCTATCTACATCAATCATGCATGTGATCCTAAGGTAGGAAGTGTATTCAGTCCCTTTCCAAAATTCTTATTACGGATGTCATGTTTAAGGGTAGTGATATATGTTAGAATGTTGGAATAATAGTTCTGCCCGAGTAGTAGTATGTGCCAAGGTGTCATACCTTATTGTTAGTAAGATGATCCCAAAGTTAGTGATATAATATCACAAGCTTAAAAGTCCAAATGAGGTTACTTTTACTTAAAAGAGCTAATATAGTGGTATAATCGTTGATTGAGGAATGGGATGCCATTTAATAGTGGTAGACTAATGTGGTAGAAACATTTGTAGATTTTATGGTAGTCTGGAGAGGAAGTGTTTGTCTATGATTATTATCTATTCAAAAAAAAGGAAGGATCTTAGAGTGGATAGTTATGATGGTTATAGAAATCCCTTATAGACTGTGAATATGTAATACCCCGTACTTTTTTCTAGCTTAATTTAGCCGCTAGAATGTCAAA
Organism: Capsicum annuum; assembly: GCF_002878395.1. Lineage (NCBI taxonomy): Eukaryota > Viridiplantae > Streptophyta > Magnoliopsida > Solanales > Solanaceae > Capsicum > Capsicum annuum. Next base: position 209,888,206 of record NC_061111.1, on the reverse strand, counting down.
GTATAGCATAAAAAATGGATAACTTTTGTCCATGTAGAATTCTCTAGATTTAAACCCTCTATTGTGTAGAAAATTGAATTAGATTTCCATCGATACTAATTTTATCCAAATCCGATACTCGGTTGAGAAGTTATGGCATTTTTAGTAAAACAATGTGGAATTTAGATAGTCACCGTGCCACGGTGGATGGCAAAATGGCAATTGCCCAATTTCTAGTGGACCTCCGCGATTGGCCCGTGTCACGGAGAAGTACCAGTTCCCAGTCGTCCTTTTCCAGTGGCTCATCGTGATGGTGGGACGTCATGGTGATGGCCAAAATGGGACTTGTCCCTTTTTCTAGTGGCTAACATAATTTTACCGCATCGCATTGGAGCCCAATTTCCTAGTTGTCAAAATCCAATGAGCCACCGCGATAGTGACGCGTCGTGGTGGCATGCACAATCGAGAATTTCTTCCTTATTCCACTCCCGACAAAAATCTTAAAAATGGCTCTTTGGTCAATTCTCAAGCCACCAATTCATTCTAAACAAGGAATCAAGCTCATTCTTAAGCACTTTATGCATATTTTCAATTATTCTCTCTTAAATAAAAACCCAAGAGCTCAAAATTTAAGCTCTAAGAAATCAAATTTCCTCCATTGATTCTCCGAGAAGACCCAAAATTGAGGATTCCTAAATCAAGATACTCAAGAGTTAATATTCAAAAGCACAAATAGAGAATCATTTTCAAGCTTTCTTAGAAATTTCTTCAATTAAGGTATGTGGAGCTTATGAACAAGGATCATCTTTCCTCGTTGTATCCAAAACCAAGTTTTTACTTCAAATTTATATGATTTGGAATGATTATACATGAGTTTTAAATTAGGGTTCATACCCATTATTTCTAATTGCAATATTATGAGATTTCAAGTGTTTTAGAAGTTGAATTGCATGACTACTTTCATATTTACATTCCTATTGCAGTAAATTTCAGATTTTGATATGAATTGTCATTAATTACATTGTCAAGCATGAACTTTGTGATGTTTTGACATGAGACTGATGCATGGGTTATCTTCCCAAGATTGAATATTATTATTTCATAACGATTATGCTTTAAGAATCAAATGATCGATTTATTTTTCAGATTTTCAGTAAAGATTTGATCTTTTGATCCTCAGTTAAGACTTGGAATCCACTTTATAGATTTATTATAGATTACAGAAATCAGATTAGCTTTACTTATAGATTGAATTATAAAAATGCATAAGTGGTTTCATAACAAACCCTTATGCTGGTTTTAAAGTGGATTTCCAATAGAATGAGCATACAGATTAAAAGGGAGTAGTATTTAGCATCGAACTGGAAGTATGGGAGTAGTGTGCCCTATCTTCCACAGAACTATGTAGACAATGTAGGTACAGATTCAGATTATTCCCATTTCTATATGGATGACAGATATAGATGTGATCACTTAGATTAGTTTATACTCCTTGGAAAGAATATGACACCTCTCCCTATCGTGAGGTTTTTCCCATAGGGGAATAGGATGTTGGAATCCACATTAGCTCACATGGTTTATGTTGGTTAGAATAACCTCCCTTGCAAAATTTTTTTAAGAGAACTCCCTACTAGTAAATAAAATACTTTAGAAAACTAAGTGTAAAGGCTTACAACTTTATTCAAAGTATGCTTTACAGAAAGATATTAGCTGCAGACTTCAGCTTTCAAATTTCGTATATAATAGTGAGTCCTTTCTACAGTTAGGAAGCATTATTTATAGAAAGATACAAGTACATACTTTAGAACTAAATGTTATACTCACTATATTTATAAAGAATGATGTGCTTCTCATGATTACAGATTTCAGTTTTTAGATATTCCAGCCTATGTGAGTCATTTCCATTTAGCATGTATTGTTTTATAAATCATGATGATGATTGATATAATTTTTTTACTTATGCATTTCACCCCAAAATACTCAGTAATCCTCAAATTACTAATCCACATATATATCTATGTGCTACATTGTCTCATAATGTAGGTTCAGGTGCCCAGTTTCAGCAGCGTGAGTGATTTCGAGCATCTAAATCTACATCTCGACAATTTGTGAGTCCTCATAGTTCTGGTACTTAGTCATTTAGATTATCATCTTTTTAGTACAGACAATTTCAGTATTTTTCAGACATTTTGAGTCAGCTGGGGTTTGTCCCAGTGACTCTCCAGATATTAGTAGTAGAGGCATGTCAGACCGCTAGTTTGCTTCAGATTTTCAGAATTGATTCATAAGAACATTGAGATTAGTATTTTTTAGATATTATATTCAGACAGTTTTTTGCATATAGTATGACTTTTATGTCTATATTTCCTTATTTTGAGATTCAGACTTAGAAAAAGGCAGACAGTGTTAGCTTAAGGCTACTCGTAGTCTTGAGCATCGTGTGACGGTTCGGGACCAGGTTTCAGAGCATTATGATAACGCTCAACTTACACCTCAATTTAGTGTAAGGAGGTCGTCGTCAATATATTTACCCAACTTTGGAGTTGGGGTCGAATCCACAGGGAACAATGTGAGTGGTGATTAAACTAGTTTGAACCTAAAGCTACAAGTCAAATTCAAACAACTGGCACGAAAAGATAAATGGGGGTTTTGAGTTTAACAAGTAATTGATGGTCACCTTGGTTTTAGTTTGTAATCAAGAATTTATGAAATAACCAGGATTATGTTCACTAGGGCTTACGGTACATGACAGATACTAAAATTTACTCAAGGTTCTCATGGTAGTTAGGATGACAATCTATCTTTATCGATGGAATGCTCAAATGTCTCTCGACCTATTCAAGCGTCTAATTCCCTAATTCTATCGGACTTAGGGAATCGCTTATCACTACACAGATTTTACCTTAGGTGAATCAACCTTGTTACATCGTTGATTATTAAATGAAGCCTTTCTGAGTCCCTGTTGATAACTCACTTATTGTTTGTAACTAACAGATATAAATTATAGTCTCAGAATTATCAAGAAATCTTAACACCTATTAAACCATGAGTATTTAATACCTTATTATGACCTAACCCTATATCCCATAATCCAGGTTAATGAAATTTAGCCACTCATGATGTAATGAATGAAACACATAATTGAATTCATGATTTGAAAGATAAACTTACAGAGATAAATAATAACTAGTGAATCGCAGATTAGATCACAAAGGAAATTCCAAAGTAATGATATTAATCTCTTCAAAGGATTTGCTTCTTCAAGCCAAGAAAATTAGAGAGAGAAAATATCAATGTGTTGTCTCACCAAATACTCAAGTGCGGCTCTCTCCCTTTCTGTGGAATAATAATATTAGAAAACCCTCCTACAGGTTTTTAAATGGTCAACCCTAAATAAGGAAATAAAATTAAAATTTAAGATTTTCTTCGGGATAGCTAACAACATTCTTGATGGCACGTCATAGTATGACTGTGTGTGCAGGATGCCGTCAAAGTCTCCAGTGAATTACTATCTTCTGATGTGCAGGATACCGTCAAAGTCTCAAGTGAATTACTATCTTCTAATTTTTCTGACGGCAAATCTGATGGCATGTAAATTATGTGATGGACTGTGAAAAATGTCGTTACATCTTCACTGGAAATCAGCATAATCTACCTCAGGTTAACGGCCACTTTGATAGCCCGTCCCATGCTTGACGGCACTTCTGAAACGCTGTCACATTTCATCTCAAATCCTCAGGTCCTGTCTAAGTTTGATGGCAACTTTGACAGCCTGTCATATGTCTGACGGCGCTTCAGAAATGGCGTCAACTTCAGTATAGCTCATTTGCACCAGATTTCAGCTGATTTATTCTTATTTTCTTTAATTTCCTCCCTGATCACTTGTATCTCCATTAAAAAAATAAATTGATAAAAATACAAAAAAAGTTTCTTAAGACTTCGCAATTATTTTGAGCTAAAACGCATTAAATGTGTTAGCTTTTGCTCACACATCAACACCCTCAACTTAAAACAATTGCTTGTCCTCAAGCAATAAACTAACTAAGAGAATACAAAGAACATTCAGCAGTCAACAACCATTTTAGCTCAAAACTCAGTTACCACCTCCAAGGTCAACCAATTTAAACCACTGTGTATCTTATTGAAAAGCAGCAATGTAACACAAAGGATTCCAGCCATGGCATCAACTAAGTACCAACAATTATGCTTATATCAATATGACACTACGTAAACAAGTAAGTCACCCAGCAACATACTAGTGTGCCCTCACAACAATGAATTTCCCCTTTTTCTCTCACAATAGAAATCAAAGTATAAACATAGGGATCATCACAAAAACACTCACTCTCAGAATGAAGTTCAAACCAATGTATGCCAAATACCATATGCTTGCCTTTATCTTCATTACCAAAGTGTCTGGACAGGTAAGCTAAGATCACTACAGGGCTTTCTTAGGCTTGTAACGTAGGCTAAGGGCTGGTATGATATTAGATGGCATTTAGAGTGACTAACCTCCTTGGCACTACCTTAACTTGTGGGGTCCACTTATTAATATTTTTTTTAAATTTTATTTTTCTCTTTACCACACATTCAGAATGGGTGTAGTTTTTCTTTTTATTCAAACAAACTTCTTTTCTTGCTCTTTTTCACCAACACCCAATTTTCTATTTCTTTTTTACTTATTTTTTTCTTCTACTCTACCCTTCTTCATACCCAATTTAAATCATGCACCTCTATGATAGCCACCCTCAACTTAGGCTATTTGACTAAGTTAAGGTGCACTGTGTCCAAGGAGGACCCGAGACAAAATAGGTTCATTATAATAAAAAAAGGGAAGGTGATAGGTATCATAGAAAGAAACTGGTCAATTCAGGCTCAAACAGGGATCAAGGGATATCATGCATTACAGGAATATCATTTAGGCTAATAGTGACTTAAATTTAAAAACGGCCTATGATCTTTTCCTAACCCCTACCTTTTAACTAAGGTAAGATAAACCGGGCAAGTTCTGGATTCGGCAGTACAAAGGGAACTCAGTAAAATCTCACACACATATGGCACATAGGTACATGACAAGCTATTACCTATTCAATTTATGCAATTGTTAGCAGTGATTATCATGTCACTAGTACTAATGCCACAACAAGATACACAGTGGTCACACATGAATACATGTCACACAGTCATAAAACATATCATTGGAGAGGTTCAAAAAAAATTAACAAAATATGTCAACTGCCCCAGATACTTATTTTCTCCTAGTTAAACAAAGTACATCACAAAAAAAATATGATATGCCTAAACATGTCGGCTCTAATAGGAACACAACTCTGGGGAAAAGAGGCACGACAACAAAAACCCCAGGAGGACATCAACACCCACAAATAGCCCCACCCTCAACTTAAAATCATGCAAAGTCCCCAATGCATCAAACCAAAACAAGAGAGTCAGAAACATACCTGTGGCATCATGGGTGCAAATATCTAATGTCAATCACATAATATAAATACAAACAACAAAATACCTTGGGTTGCCTCCCAAGAAGCACCTGTTTTAATGTCGCGGCATGACTCAATTATCTTGACTACTCAGACTTCATCAAGATACCATGTTGATAATTATTTATGTCTCCACTTGGAGGATTTGAAACGCCGGCCACACTTTTGATCAATACATATTCGAGATACATTGGGAAAATGTGAGGGCATGATGAGTAATGTTCTATCACGCCACTTCAAAGACTTGAGATGCTTTCCCAATTTTGTATCAAACTTTTGTGTGGGCACATTTGGCAATGGTGAGAATCTTAAACAACCACTAAATGAACATCGATCTTTAAGCTCCTTAGCCTTCAAACTCCAAAATGTAAGAATATTCCTTGTCATTTTCAAAATTCATCATTTGCTTGGGTGATTTGACTTTCATCACATCCACTAACCATAATGTTGAAAAGTGATTCGAATGAGGACTAACTCTCAATTTTGGAGTTAACTTCCCTATTAGTGTTTTTACCCCGAAATGGACTAGAGTCTTCACGAGGATTGTGCTTGATTTTTTCTTTTGACTCTAATGCCATTTCCTCATCCTTGACATCTTCATACATAAATGGTTCAGTTGGTTGGGAAATCACCGAGGGTTGCTCAACATCAACCTCATATCAACTTCGGATTCTTGCACTTCATCCTTACACTCTTCCATTATTTTAAATAATTCCACAGATAAGATATCACCTAAACATAATGTAGAAAAGTATTTTGGATGATTGAACTTGATATACATCTCTTCTATACTTTCTCTTCTCTCATTAAATGCCTTAATGTCTTGACGTATGTCACATATGGTATTATTCATTGTGTCTATATGATCCAATATTAGTTGAAGCATAGCTTCAATGTCACTGTTTCCAGTACTTCGTTCTTCTCTTTTTTTACCATATGACCTGTCATACTCATAAGAAGAACTAAAACTTAGGTTAGCATAAAAGCGGGAGGGGGCATTTGGACAATCACTCTAATGTCCAACTTGACCACCATATAAAGAACAATTATATTGCTGATAGGCTAGAGATGGTCCACGTATCTCACTTCGAAGAGCATATCTACAATCTTGCCAAAAGTGGGGTCCATCACAATATGGACATAGATCATCCAGATAAGATTTCCAACCATCAAACTCACATTCATTCCATGATGCCATAGTAAGAAATAAATAAAAATAAATAAAATCTACCTAACACAAAAAACAGAAGAAATTACAAACAAATATTTACAAGTTTGAATTCAAGCAAGTAATCTAAAATTCCAAACCAACTCAATACGCCCAATTATTCCCGGCAATGGCACCATTTTTTGATAACGCTCAACGTACACCTTAATTTAGTGTAAGGCGGTCATCGTCAATATATTTACCCAACTTTCGAGTTTGAGTCAAATCCACAAGGGATAATGTGTGTGGCGATTAAACTAGTTTGAATCTAAAGCTACAAGTCAAATTCGAACAACTAGCACGAAAAGATAAATAGGGGTTCTGAGTTTAATGAGTAATTAATGGTCATTTTGTTTCAGTTTGTAATCAAGAGTTTATGAAATAACAAGGATTATGTTCACTAGGGCTTACGGTACATGACAGATACGAAAATTTACTCAAGGTTCTCATGGTAGTTAGAATGACAAGCTATATTTATCGATGGTATGCTCAAATGTCTCTCGACCTATTCAAGCGTCTAATTCCCTAATCCTCTCAGACTTAGGGAATCTCTTATCACTACACAGATTTTACCTTAGGTTAATCAACCTTGTTACATCGCTGATTATTAAACAAAGCCTTTCTGAGTCCCTGTTGATTACTCACTTCCTACTGTTTATGATTTCTTTCTCAAGCAAACCAAAGTAGGCACGCTTATTATTTGCAACCAACAGATATAAATTATAGTCTCAGAATTATCAAGAAATCCTAACACCTATTAAACCTTGAGTATTTAACACCTTATTATGACGTAACCCTAGATCCCATAATCCAGGTTAATGGAATTTAGCCACTCATGATGTAACGAGTGAAACACATAATTGAATTCATGATTTGAAAGATAAACTTATAGAGATGAATAATAACTAGTGAATCGCAGATTAGATCACAAAGGAAATTCCAAAGTAATGATATTAATCTCTTCAAAGGATTTGCTTCTTCAAGCCAAGAAAATTACAGAGAGAAAATATCAATGTGTTGTCTCACCAAATACTCAAGTGAAGCTCTCTCCCCTTTTGTGGAATAATAATATTAGAAAACCCTCCTACAGTTTTTTAAATAGTCAACCCTAAATAAGGAAATAAAATTAAAATTTAAGATTTTCTTCAGGATGGGTGACGGTATTCTTGACGGCACATCTTAAGTATGACGGCGTGTGCAGGATGCCATCAAAGTCTCAAGTGAATTACTATCTTTTGATTTTTCTGATGGAAAATATGACGGCGTGTCAAATATGTGACGGCCCATGAAAAATGTCATCACATCTTCTCTGGAAATCATAATTTGCCTCAGGTTGATGGCCACTTTGACAACCCATCCTATGCTTGAAGGCGCTTCCAAAACGTCATCACATTTTATCTCAATTGCTCAGGTTCTGTCTAAGTTTGACGTTAACTTTGATAGCCTGTCATATGTCTGACTGCACTTCAGAAATGGCGTCAACTTAGTATAGCTTATTCGTACCAGATTTCAGCTTATTTATTCTTATTTTCTTTAGTTTCCTTCCTGATCACTTGTATCTGCATTAAAAAATAAAACAATCAAAAAAACAACAAAAGTTACTTAAGACCTCGCAATTATTTTGGGCTAAAAAGAATTAAATTTATTAGCTTTTGCTCACACATCATATTATAAACTTAGTATCATAGCTTAAGGTTTATATGAGTCTAAGGGAGTCAGACAAGCCGCGTTACATAGAATCTTGATCATGGGTGTGAAGCGCAGCACATTTATGAGAAAAAGGCTATGAGATATTCTTAGGAAATCAACTTTTTATTTCATGATCTATTATGCTTATAGTATCTCTATCTAATTTTAACTCATTCTCTTATGTGACAGCTGAATATTCCTTCTCTTTGAGCTAATTCCCATAGAAATGATAACTTGCCACCCCAGCCCACCGATCCTCTAAATAAGAATATATCCCATGCTATGTTTTAGGCTTTCTTTCATGCATTGGCCCAAGCAGTGGCTTCCAATATTCAGAGAAACTATCAGGACGCATTTCAACTTCAGCAGAATGGGGATTTAGCAGTAGCCAGAATTTGAGACTTCATGAGAATGAATCCACCAAAGTTCTTTGGGTCGAAGGCAGGTGAGGACCCACAATTTTTTTTAGATAAGGTAAAGAATATTACCTAGATTATGTATGTTTCTGAAGAAGAGAGTGTAAAGTTAGCATTCAATAAATTAAAGGATGTGGCATATGATTGGGTGGTTATGTCAAAGAATGGTAGAGGCGAGAATGTAGCTCCTATGATTTGGCAGGTATTTCGAGATGCTTTTCTAGACAGATTCTTTTCGTGTGAAATAAGAGAAGCTAAGATAGAAGAGTTTGTAAACCTAAGGTCGGTCTTAATGATAGTGAAGGCTTACTGCCTTAAGTTCAATCAATTGTCTAAGTATTCCCCGGGTATGATGGCTAATCCTAGGAAAAGTATGAGTAAGTTTGTTACTGGTATATCTAGCTTAGTATTTAAGGAGCTTCGGACTTCCATGCTTATTAGAGATTTGGAGCTTACTAGATTAATGATTTATGCTCAGTAAATTAAGGCAGAAAAGTTAAAGGAAAGAGAGAGGGGGAATAAGAATGCTAGAACTAACATTTTGAGTATGGTCAGACTAGCTCTAGAAGGGGAAATCATTTGTAGTTTCAGAATCATTCATCTACGCCAGCCCTATCTTCATCTAGTTCTCCTGCTCCCAAAGCTAGGAAAGAGAAGTGGGGTAAGTCTTCTATGTCCAGATCTAAAATTAGTGTGAGTAAAAGGCCTAGTTATCCTCTATGTGCTAAGTATAGTAAGAATCATCCTGGTGAGTGTTTGTTGGGACAGAAAGGTTGTTATGGTTATGGTAAGTTGGGTCATGGAATTAGAGAGTGACCGCATGCTAAGAAAGGAGAAAAATATTTTCGTCCCCAAACTCAGGCTACTACTACACCAGCTCCTCTAGGTCACCCATTTCCTTCTCAGGGCGCATTATCCAGTACTAGTGGCGGTCAATGCCAGAATCTATTTTATGCTTTACCATCCTATAAGGAGCAGGAGGATTCAGCAGATGTTGTTACTGGTATGCTTCGTGTCTTTCATCTTGATATTTATGTGTTGTTAGACCCAAGGTCAAATTTCTCTTATGTGACTCCACTAGGTACAATAAATTTTGAAATAGGTCCTAAAAAATCCTTGAGCCCTTCTTGTTTTCTACCCTGTGGGTGAGTCAGTTGTTGCCGAACAGATCTATAGGAAGTGTCCTATCTCTGTCCTTCAAAAAATTATGTTAGCAAACCTAACAAATCGAGATATGGTTAACTTTGACCTTATTCTTGGTATGGATTGGCTTTTTTCCTGTTATGTTTTCATAGATTGTCTCACCCGAGTTGTGAAGTTCCAGTTTTTGGATGAGTCAGTCTTTGAGTGGGGAGGAAGTTCAGTGTCTCTTAATAGTCATTTCATATCCTATCTTAAAGCAAAAAAGTTTATTTCCAAAAGGTACATCTATCATCTCGTTTGAGTCAAAGACACTAAGTCTGAGACTCCAATAGTTCAGTCAGTTAGTGTAGTCAATGAGTTCTCCAATGTCTTTCCTAAAGATTTTCCAAGTTACCTCTCAATAGGGAAATAGTATTCGGTATTGACCTTCTCTCATATACTTAGCCTATTTCTATTCCTTTTTATTGTATGAATCCATTCGAGCTTAAAGATTTAAAAGAGCAGCTTAAAGATCTCTTCGATAAAGGTTTCATAAGTCCTAGTGTTTCTCCATAGGGCGTTCCCATCCTATTCGTGCGAAAGAAAAATGGTTCTTTCCAAATGTACGTTGACTATCGTCAGCTGAATAAAGTTAAAGTCAAAAACAAATATCCTCTTCCTAGAATTTATGACTTGTTTGATCAACTCCAAAGTGCAAGTTATTTCTTTAAGATAGACCTTAGATCCGGCTATCATCAGCTTAGGGTAAGAGAGTGTGATATTCCAAAGACAGCTTATAAAACTCATTATGGTCATTTTGAGTTTCTAGTCATGTTTTTGGGCTAACAAATGCCCCAGCAACCTTCATGGACTTGATGAACAGAGTTTTCAAATAGTATTTGAACATGTTTTTCATAGTCCTTATCGATAATATCCTTGCATCTCTCATAGTGAGGATGACTATGCAGACCACCTTAGAATTGTATAAAAAACTCTTATAGATCATCAATTATTCGCCAAATTCAGCAACAGTGAATTTTGTTGAAGGTCAGTAGCTTTCCTTGGTCATATTATTTCTAGTGATGGTATTTGAGTTGATCCCCAAATGATCGAAGCAGTAAGAAACTAGACTATACCTTTATCTCTATCAGACATTAGAAGTTTCTTAGGTTTAGCTGGCTATTACAAATATTTTGTTAGGGTTTTCTCGTCTATTGCATCTACCATGTCTAGATTGACCAAAATAAAGTTAAGTTCCAGTGGTCAGATTCCTGCAAGAAGAGTTTTAAGGAGTTGAAGACTCGACTCACCTCATCCCCAATTTTTGCATTACCTGATGGTATGGACAGTTTTGTAGTATATTGTGATGCCTCTATAATTGGTTTGGGTTGTGTTCTAATGCAGAGAGGTAAGGTTAAAGCCTACACCTCTAGACAACTTAAGCCTTACGAAAAGAATTACCCGACCCATGATCTTGAATTAGTTGTTGTTGTGTTTTTTTTGAAAACATGGAGACATTATATTTATGGGATGTATATTGATATGTTTATAGACCACAAAAGCTTGCAGTATGTGTTTACTCAGAGGGAGTTAAATCTGTCAGAGAAGGTGGTTAGAATTATTGAAGGATTATGATATGAGTGTGTTGTATTATTCGAGCAAGGCCAAATATAGTTGCAGACGCCCTTAGTAGATTGTCCATGGGTAGTGTTTCTCATGTGGAGAATGATAAAAATGATCTAGTTCAAGAAGTTCACTTTTTAGCCAGATTGGGTATTAGATAGGATGACTCGGCTAAAAAGAATATTTGGGTTCAGAGTAGTTCCGAATCTTCTCTAGTTTCTAATATGAAAGAGAAGCAAGATAAGGATTCTAGTTTGGTCAAACTGAAGGAGTCAATTAAAGACCAAAAGGTAGAGGTTTTCTACCAATAGAGAGATGTTATATTGAGACACCAGATTAGATTGTGTATACCATATGTTGATGACTTGAGGCATTGGATTATGGTGGAAGTGCATGGTGTGTGTTACTCCATTTATCCAGGACCTACCAAGATTTACCATAACTTGCAGGAAATCTATTGGTGGAGTGGTATGAAGAAAGATAGCAGAAATAGCTGTGTGTGCAACTTATCAATAGGTTAATGTAGAGCACCAAAGACCTAGTGTCACATTGCAGGAGTTTGGTATCCCCACTTGGTATATGGGAAGAGGTGAATATGGACATTTTGACTGGATTACCTCATTCGCATCATCAATGTAATTCGATTTGGGTTATTGTAGCCAGATTGACTAAGTCAGCGCATTTCTTTCCAGTTCACACATCTTACACAGCTGAAGGTTATGCTAAGTTGAATATCAGAGAGTTAGTTAAATTTCATAGAGTTCCTTTGTGCATTATCTCAGATAGGAGTACTCAGTTTACCTCTAGTTTTGGAGAGCATTTCAGAAGGGTCTTGGTACCCAAGTCTATCTTAGTTCACTTTTTCATCCATAGACAGATGGTCAGGAAGAAAGGACCATTCAGACTCTAAAGGAAATATTGAGGGTATGTGGTCTTGATTTCAAAGGTAGTTGGGATGACCATTTGTCGTTGATTGAGTTCGCTTATAATAACAGTTATTATGATAGTATTCAGATGGCTTCATTTGAAGCTCTTTATGGGAAAGATGTAGATCGCTAGTTGGTTGGTTTGCAGTGTGTGAGGCCACTTTGGTTGGGCCATACATGGTTTTGAGGCCATAGATAAAGTTTAGTTAACCCGAGAAAGATTGAAAGCAGCCCACAGTCATCATAAATCTTATACAAACATAATAAGAAGAGATCTTGAGTTTGAGGTTGATGACCTTGTGTATTTGAAAGGTTCACCCATGAAGGGGTGAAAAGATTTGCAAAAAGGGGAATCTTAGTCCCCAATATGTATTCCCCTACAAGATTCTGAGTCATTTTGGGAAGGTGGCGTATGGGCTTGAGCTAACCGCAGATTTATCCTAAGTTCACCTAGTATTCCATGTGTCCATGTTGAAGAACTACATGGATGATTCAGCTATTTTAGTTCCTCTAGAAAGCACAGATATTCAGAATAGCCTTTCATATGAAGAAGTTCCAGTAGAGTTTCTTCATCACCAGATCCATACACTAAGGAACAAAGAAGTTCCCTTGGTCAAAGTTCTGTGGCAAAATCAGTCCGTTGAGTGTGCTACTTGGGAAGCAGATGTAGACATGCGTACCAAGGGGCAGATATAGCTATTTTTTTCAATCTCAGATTCAGCCATATAACTATTTCTATGTAAATTCATGCAGTCTCAGTTAAGTTTAGTAGCTTAGTATGTTTTAGATTAAGACATGCAGTGTTTTTTTAGTGTTTTCATCTTAACTAGCCACATTCAAGGATGAATGTTCCTAAGGGGGAGATATTGTAATACCTCATACTTTTTTCTAGTTTAATTTGGCCCCTAGAATGTCAAAGGCTAGCTTCAAAAATGGATAACTTTTGTTACATATAGAATTCCTCATATTTAGACCCTCCATTGTATAGAAAATTGATTTCCATTGATACCAATTGCACCCAAATTCGATACTTGGTTGAGAAGTTATGGAGTTTTTGGTAAAAAAATATGGAATTTAGACACTTACCACACCGTGGTGAATGCCAAAATGGCAATTGTCTAATTTTCATTAGACCTCCGCGATTAGCCCGCATCGCAGAGAAGTACCAGGTCCGAGTTGTCCTTTTCCAATGGATCACCGTGATGGTGGCATATCGAGGTGATGGCCAAAATGGGACTCATCCCTTTTCCAGTAGCCCAACGTGATTTCACCGCATCGCGTTGGAGCCCAATTTCCTAGTTATCAAAATCCAGTGAGCCACAGCGATAGTGGCTCATCGTGGTGGCATGCAAAATCAAAAATTTCTTCCTTTTTCCAGTCCCAACAAAAATTTAGAAAAAGGATCTTTATTCAATTCCCAAGCCCCCAATTCATCCTAAACAAGGAAATAAGTCATTCTTAAGCACTTTATGCATATTTCAACAATTCTCTCTCAAAGAAAAACTCTAGAGCTCAAAACTTTAGTTCAAAGAAATCAAATTTCCTCCATTGATTGTCCAAGAAAACCCAAAATTGAGGATTCCCAAATCAATATAATCAAGAGTTCATCTTCAAAAGAACAAATAGAGATTCAAGTACAAGCTTTCTTTGAAATCTCATCAATTAAGGTATGTGAGGTTTATGAACAAGGATCCTCTTTCATCCTTGTTCCCAAAACTAAGTTTTTACTTCAAATTTATATGATTTTGAATGATTATACATGAGTTTTATATTAGGATTCATACCCATTATTGCTAATTGCAAGATTATGAGATTTCAACTGTTTTAGAAGTTGAATTGCATGACTACTTTCATATTTGTCCTAACCCATTGTCAGGCCCCTTAAGTACGCATCATCTTTCACTTAGGCACCTCAAGATGACGTCGCTCACTTTTGGCACCTCAAGTATCCACAAAGTGCGTCATTTTGGCACATTTTGCTGAGTTAGCAAAATAATACTACGTGTGTGTGATACACGCGCTGATGAGCTGGAAAATGATGAATAAAAGGTGGACAAGTGTCATTTTTATCCAAATAATTTATAAATAATTAATTTAAATAAAAAATACCCCCTGCCCCTAACCTAACTACCCCACTAGTCTTCTTCTTCAAACACCCCATCCACCTGCCACCTCCACCCCACCATTTTTCTTCTTCAAACATCCCTCCGCCCACCCGCCACCCTCCCCCACCCCACCTCACCCCTACCCTACCAGTTTTTTCATCAAATAGTCCACCCACCCCGCCACCCCGCTAGTCTTCTTCCCCTTTTATCTTCTTCGAAAACCCCGCACCCCTCGCCACCCCCTTACCCCAGTCATCTTTAATTTTTTTCATCGATTTTGCTTCAATTTTAAATTTTTCTTTACTGATTTTTCTTGGTTTTTGGATTCGATTTTAATTTTTTTTAAGATTTGCTTCATCTATTTTTCTTTAATTTTTAGTTTTTTTAATTGATTTTGTTTTTTTTCAATTTTTCTTCACGGATTTATCTTTATGTTTTAATTTTTATCATTGATTTTTAATTTTTCTTGGTTCGATTTTAATTTTTTTTATTGATTCTGTTTGATTTTAATTTTTCTTCACTGATTTAGCTTTATTTATTAATTTTTCTTTATCGATTGTTTTTTATTTCTAGTTTTTCTTCGTTGATGTAGCTTATTTTTTATTTTTCTTCATCAATTTTTACCCTTAACGATTAAAACAAAGGTGCTTATTATTTAATCTTCACGAACCTTCAAATGCGTATATACATTTCTCTCAATAATTCTTATCATTAAATAAATTAAGATTAACAAAAATAACGGATAAAAATGTGAAAGAAGTATAAATTAATGGGCGTTGAGTTAATATATTATTTTTGGCAAAACAAAATCTTAAATGTGTATCTAATTTTTAAGTCTCTCCCAATAATTTTAACCATTAAATAATCTTAAAATTGACAAAAATGATGGATAAAAATAAGGAAAAAGGTATAAATTAATGAAAATGGATTAATATACCTTTGGTGGGCTAAATTGGGTGCCACATCAACTAAAAAAGGGCTTTCACGCGCCTTCATGGAAGTGTAATACACGCACCTTACCAAATAAGCAAAAGGTGCCAAAATGACACAATTTATGTCTACTTGAGGTGCCAAAAGTGAGTGACATCCACTTGAGGTTCCTAAGTGAAAGATCGCGCGTACTTAAGTGGCTTGGCGATGGGTTTGGCCTTCATATTTACATGCCTATTGCAGTACATTTCAGATTTCGAGATGAATTTTCATTAATTATATTATCAAGCATGAGCTTTATAATGTTTTGACATGATATTGATGCATGGGTTACTATCCCAAGATTCAATATTACTATTTCATGAACGATTATGCTTTAAGCATCAAATGATTAGTTTATTTTTCAGATTTTTAGTAAAGATTTGATCTTTTGATCCTCATATAAGATTTGGAATCCACCTTATAGATTTATTATAGATTACAAAAATCAAATTATCTTTACTTATTGTAACACCTCGATTTTCTGAACCAGAATGCTACACGGTGCTTATGACCTCGAAGGACCACAAGCTATCTCATGACTAATATTTGTACCTGTGCACTGCAATATATAATGTAATAATGCAGAAAAAATGAACATGTAGACCATGAGGTTCAACTAAATAAAAAATCTATAAAATAGTAACATCCGTGTGGGTGAAAGATACCAAAAACAACTGAAAACTGAATCAAATCTGAACTAAATCTGAAAGCCTCTAAGTACTGTCTGAATAAGGAGTTGAAGGAACATCTCTCCAACTAACTCCATCTAGAAAAACTTAGCTGAAATAATAAATGAAGTAAAAAATATCGTATCATCCTCGAATGAAGAGGACTCATGCAAATCTGTATACTGGAATGCAGCTGCTACTGCTTATCTGGAACTCGTGTCTCTGAACCTATGGGGTAACATGACAAGAAAGTACCATAGCGCAAATGCATTAGTACAATTGGAGTACTGAGTATACGGGTGAGGTAGGCTAATGCAAAGGTTTTACATGCATGAATAATGCTAACTGACTGACTAATATGAACGTAAGAGTACAAATAACATACATAGTAATTGAGATCATGAGTATGTGATAGCTAAATCTGTACACTAATACATAATTTACTGATAATTGACATGGCCAAAACTGTATTTCTAATAACATGCGCGACTGGGTCTGACAGTCTTGAACCTGATGGAACTTTCTGAGTCCCGTGCTATAACAAAATTTTATTGTATCTAACAGTCCTGGTATACTGATATCTAAAGAATTGTCTGAGTTCTTTTACTAAGAGTGAGTCTGAAACTGTGGGAGGTAGTTGTTTAAAAACAACATGCCCCATGTGTGCCATTATGGCTAAGCTGGGGTCCAATCTCTGCCTCGACTGGAGGGTGTCAATACCCCGCCACTAGTAAGAACCATTATGAGTGACCCTTAGCTGGAAGGTACTCGAAACAAGAGCGGTGGGAACCCTAAACTGACAGTTTAAGCCACCTCATCAACCCTAATCTGATAGGATAAGATGTCTCAACCTATACATAGTTCTGGAATGCAATGATGGCTGCTAAGAATCACACCCTTAACTGGTAGGTGAGTTCCAATCCTTGGGTTCACTCGGTGCTAAATTTTACTCCCATCTGAAGAGACTGAACATGATTCAAATAACTGTACATGGACTGATTAACTAACTTCCTTTGACTGACAGAATAGTACTACTATCTGAGGGTTAATTGAGATCATGAGATATCTGAGATTTCCTGAGTCACATGACTGACTGAGTTCTATAGATTATAGTTTGACTGAGATTATCATGAAAATATGACATGGATCTAGGCACACAACTATATTTTTTGGGTATGAATACCCCTAGGACTTGATAGAAGGAAACTGACACACATGACATGATTTGATCATAAGATTGGATTCCACAATTCATAATATCATAAGTAGGGGATCTTATACTTCATGTAGTTATTCAACATCATAAACATTGTAGGGATTGCATGGATATATTTTATGTACATATTATACATATCCATTAACATACATGTTTCATACCACAACAATAGCAACACATCCATAGCATGGAATTCATATTTAAGTATATAGCTAACATAGACTTGTCATTTAGATATCATGGAACCATGTAAATATAAATTCCTCGCATCCCAAGCATTTTATCAAACACCTAGCATGCATTCTTTAAGGCATAGGTGTGTTTTATAATTTGCACCATATTACACCATCTAAAGTTCATAGTTTTCAATTAACAACCATATATATTCCATGAAAACACGTTTAGATATTATCTTAAAACTTAAACAACAATCATCAACATGCACATGCTCATATCACCACAAAAATTTCACAAAATAGTACTTAAATCATGGTTCTTGAGCTCTATGAATGGATTGGATCCATAGATGAACACTACGCATACCTTAGATTAATAATCCGTGAAGATAGTAGTGAAATAAGCTTGGAATTTGAAACTCCCAATTGAACCCTAGACTTGTTCTTGGTTATTCTTGAGTGAATTTTGATAAAATGTAATGTAAAGAGCTGATTTGGGGCCTTAGTCCCATGTTTGGGACTTATATAGGGGGGGAAGATGACCCAAATACCCCTCTAGATGTGTCATTTAATTGCTGTGAAAATTACCCGATTTGGGCCCCGGACGTGCTGCGAAGACATTGCGTTTCCACCCGTTTGTGACCTGGAATCTAACCTCGACGTGGTGGAATCGCGGAGAGACTGGAAATTGATGAACGTCATTTTGGCTTACGGCGCGATGCGCCACTGACTGAAATAACGCTGCTGAAACTTTAAATCGCCATAACTTCTTCATCGGGTGTCCGTTTTAGTTTAATTTGGTATCGACGGAAAGCTTATTCAATTATATAAAATTTGGAGGGTATAAATATGCCAAAATACAACCTATAAACCAAGTTATTCTAGTTCGAAGATGAGCTATGTCAAATCACACATCAAAACTTGGTGGATTCAAAAGCTCTTAGCTTGGCTTACTCTAAGTGACTCTTATGAACATGCTTAACACATCATAAGCTCTATTATTTCTAAGATACTCATCCTAATTGATGTACTCAAATATGAATCATAGGATTGGAGGTTTCATGTGTAGGAATAACGGTTCAATTTTTGGCTTAGAAATATACGGGGTATTACAATATCTCCCCCTTGGAAACGTTTGTCCTCGAATGAGACTGACTGAAATGAGGAGAGATGATAATCTGGAGTACATACATGACATACACTACTGGAACATGATCTCATGATGGACATGATTGATAGGCTAAACACATTATGTTGGATAAGCATATCTAATGCATGAGTAACTGACTCATGAATCCATAACTGAGACTTCTGATAACTGAGTTCTCCCAATGAGAATGCATATTTAATGCATGATTATAAACTGGACTAATACATGAATGTATAACTAAATATGCAATGGTAATAGATACCAAGTTTATGATAGGAAAATGAACATGAAACTGAGTACGCTTAAGAAGAACTATTACCTTAAGCTTGATCTGAATTGGCGGAGAAGAGGTGAGGATACTTGGTACTCATATATGCTTCTGCTTCCCAAGTAGATACTTCATGAGACTTATTGTGCCAAAGATCCTTGACTAGAGGGACTTCTTTGCTTCTTAATCTACGAGTCTGATAGTCTAAGATTTCAACTGGCATCTCTTCATAAGAGAGACTGTTCTAAAAGTCAATGCTCTGAATAGGGACTACAACTGCTGGGTCACCTATGCATTTCTTAAGCAAAGAGACATAGAAGACTTGATGAACTGAAGCTAGATCT